>NC_069684.1:23795046-24102592 GCF_023699985.2 Odocoileus virginianus
GATGCCTGCTCAAACTGACTTTCAGAAACCAACTGAATAGCACTACTATAACGGAGGAGGAATTGGACCAACCTTCCCTCTGGTAATAACTTTAATCTATATACAGACAAAATATATAAAACAACTATCTGAGAGCACTGAGCAAAAAGCAGGAGGAAGAAACTGGAGGGGAGAATAAACTTGGAAGACAGTAATGACACTGAATAAAATTCTCATTTTTTATGGCTTTTTCTGGAGGCCATGTGACAATGGTGCCACAATGGAAGGATAAAACTTGGATATTAAACTATAGATTTGCTGGCTTGAAGAATCAGAGAACAGACTGGGATGACTCTAACAGCTAGAAAGCAAGAGTAGAAATGCTAGGGAAAAAGTAACAGAAGAGAAGCCTTTACTACACCTAGTATAAAAGTACAATATCCAAGACAATGTAAAACTGATACAAGTATAGACAAATAAATAAAACCGAGTAAGAAGTCTAGAAGTAGAGCCACCCTCATATAGTCATTTAATTGCAACAAGGTTACCAAGATAACAGTGAGGGAAGGAGAAATTTTTACATACATAAAAATGTAAATCTATAGAAATTGTTTCAACAAATGTGCTCAAACAATTGGAACCCATATGGGGGAAATTAATGAACCTTTATCCCTAACTTTATTTCATATGAAAAAATTAATTCTAGATATACCATACTCCTAAATATAAAAGTAAAATTATAAAGCTACTCAGGGAAAAGACAGAACATCTTTGTAACTTGGTAAAGGCAAAGGTTTCTTAGCCAGGGCACAGAAGTATTAACTATTAAAAAAAATAAATGAATACAACAGACATTAGCAAAATTTAGAAACTGAAAAGCGGAGACATGAGTCTGCTGACAAAGGTCCGTACAAGCAAGGTTGTGGTCTTCCCAGTGGTCACATATGGTTGTGAGAGCTGGACCAAAAAGAAGCAGAATGCTAAAGAACTGATGCCTTTGAACTGTGGTGCTAGAGAAAACTCCTGAAAATCTCTTGGACAGCAAGGAGATAAACCAGTCAATCTTAAAGGAGATCAACTGGATGGACTGAAGCTAAAGTTCCAGTATTTTGGTTGTCTGATGAGAAGAGATGACTCACTGGAAAAGTCCCTGATGCTGGGAAACATGAAAGGCAGAAGGAGAAAAGGGTGTCAGAGGATGAGATGGATGGATGGCATCACCGATGCAATCAACATGAACTTGGGCAAACTTCAGGAGATGGTAAGGGGCAGGGAGGCCTGGTGTGCTGCAGTCCATAGGGTCGCAAAGAGTTGGACATGACTGGGTGACTGAACAACAACACTGATAAAAAGATACCATTAAGAAAATAGTTAAACTAAGGACTGGGAAAATATTTGCAAATGTATCTAAACAAAGTCTTGAACAGAATATAGAAAGAATTCCTCCAACTTTATATAAAAAACCCTATTTAAAAATGGACTGAAGATCTGAAAAGATACATCACAGAGAAATATCTATGAATGGTCATTGAGAACATGCCCAAGTGGAGAGAAGATGAAAATGGAGGATTCTCACCTCCCCCATGAACACATCAAAAAATACACCTATATGTGGAACAGTTCTCACTGAAAACTAACTGGAGATTGGTAGAGAGACTACTGTACAACTAAGACTGTAAGAAATATCCACACAGAATCAAGTAGAAAGGGAAGAGAAGTGATCAGACCTGTGCCCCTGGAGAAGACTCAGAGGAAAGTAGAAATTATACAGGAAAGAGATCCTCCCAGGGAGTGAATGGTTTGAGCCACATACTGGTGCCTCAACCTTGGGGACCAACACAGGGAAGATAAGCCCAGTGGCTGGTTGGAGGGACAACGGGACTAACAGGAGGGCTGTGTGAAGACTGGACTCCACTTGTGAGAAGCATGCATGCATTTGCTTGCTCCTGAAGCAGGACACAGAGTGTGGTGGGTAAACTGCATGAGAGGCTGGCCAGCTTCCTGAAGACCCGACTCCAGTGCCTGCTCCACTCCAGTGCTTCAGAAGCCTTCTGGGTCTCAGACCATAGCCAGACTGCCACAGCCCAAGGCCTGACCTACCCCAAATGCCTGAACCAAGATACTTTAAAGTATTAAGATGGATTAATTAATCGAATCCAAGAGTAGACGGATAGAGACATCTGATAAAAGAGGTAACAAAATATTAGTTATAGAATCTAGGTGATAGATTTATGTAAACTGTACAATTCTTTGAGTTTTTCTGTGTATTTGAAAATACTTTGTAACTTTCAGGGGGGAGTGTTGTTCCTATACTCTCTTCACTCTGTTCTGGACCACAGACTATGCTTCTGGCTGGGGTCCCAAGGGAATTTTTTATATTCAGTCAGCGAGTCACTGCTTACTGAGTATCTATTATATAATCAAACATTGTGCTGAGGTACACACAAGGATGAAAATATATGGTCTATGTTCCTCAGCTCAGAATCAAGAACTCAGCAAGTACAGTGAGAAAGTACACAGTGAGATGAGTTCCAGCCAGAGGGAAAGGGTGCGTAACCAAGCCATAGTGCAAGGAATGGAGATAAAGGCAAGGGAAGCATCTCAGACAAGGTGCTACTGTCTTAGTCTCAAAGAAGAGGATGTGACCAGAATTGCTGCAAGCTTGGCCTCACATTCTTGAAGGAATACTGAGATTCTTCAGGCATGCTGCATGGTCAAAGGCAGACGATGTCAGACACTGTGCTAAATGCTTTCCCACATTCTCAATCAATCCTCACAAAGCCTGTGAGATGACAAAAGTGATATTGAGAGAGGGTAATTAACCTGGGCAAGGTCAAACAGCTAAAGCCAGGATTTGAACTCAAATCTTCTCAAATACAGAGACTATTATATTATATCACTGCTAGAGACTGTGTTCTCTCAGAATTCATATGTTGAATCTCCAAAGTAATGGTTATTTCGATGTGGGGCCATTTAGAGTTGTTTAGGTCCTGAGGTAGAGCTCTCATGAATGGTATTAACTGTTCTTATGAAGAAGATTCAAGAGCACTCCCTCACCTCTTCTGCCACTTGTGGACACAGTGAGGAGATGGCCATCTGTGAACCAGGAAGTGAGTCCTCACCAGACACTGAAAACTGCCAGCACTGTGGCCAAGGCTTCCCCGCCTCAAGGACTCTGAGTAGTAAATGTTTGTTGTTTAAGCCCCCCAGTGAGTGGCGCTCCTGTAATAGAACAGGCTAAGACATTCACTTAGACTGTGTGCAGAATTATTCGTCTTAGACATTTATGTGTTTGGATCCACGTAAGATAAGAGGGTCCATCTTCTGATTTGCCTTGGGGTTCAATAAACATGGAAAATCAGACTGCATACTCTCAAGAAAAAAAAAAAAGACAGTCTGATCAAGGACAAGTTAATATTTTTCAGTCCATAACTTCTGGGTTTAGGGAAACAGAAGTTTTCATTTCTTTATGTAATATGCATGTTTATTAACATACAGACTATAAGCTAAAACTTAGACATGAGAAAACATAGGTAGCTGTTAAAGCTTAATCATGTTGGTGCTACCACGTACATATAATTTAGGTTCTCCTTATTAACATCAGTATGGTGGGTGAAGGAGAGGTTGGGAAAAATTGAGAGCAGCACTGGAATATATATACTACCATGTGTGAAACAGCTCGCTAGTGGGACGTTGCTGTGTAACACGAGGGTTCAGCCTGACGCTCGGTGATGACCCAGAGGAACAGGATGGGGGAGTGGAGTGGGAGCGAGGCTCAAGAGGAAGAAGATGTATATACACTTATGGCTGTTTCACGCTATGGTATGGCAGACACCAACATAACATTGTGAAGTTAATTATTCTCCAATTAAAAATAAATTCTTAAAAATTAATGGAAAAAAATTAATATGGAAAACACTTGATTTTTTTTTTTTTTTGCCTTGTGAATAACTCTTATGCGTTAATAGAGATGCTAACTTTGAAAATACTTTTCCACAGGGTAGTGAGACTTTCTTTCCCAATCCAAAATACACAATAAACACTACTGCTCTTGAATTATTTTAAAATCCCTAAGGAAAGTTTTTACTCTTAAAGCTAGATTGTCTAAAGCCTTATCGCGACAACCTGTTTCTCCCCAAACACTCTTATTTACATGTCTTTATCAGATTGATACAGAAAATATAGAGTGGTGTTTCTCTTTTGTCTCAGAAATGTGCAACATACTGCACTATTTTATCCAACAATCACACAAATAAACATGAAGGAAGTTCAGACTCACAGGAAGAACAAAATCAGAAGATGTTCTTTAACAAGACAGAAAGGCTGCTATGTGGGCATGCAAGAAGGAATTAAACTTCTAAAACAGAGTCCCATTCAGCCTCTTGATACTACTAAAGTACTGATGTAGTTGCTGACTTAATGGCTATCAATAGACAGTAGTTAAGTTTATTAGTTTTAACCATGACTTGTTAAGTGTTTCTCTAAACTTTAACCTAAATATTGAATTGTCTCACAACTTAATATAGCTCTGAGAACAGGAAATACTAACTCAGATTTCCCCACTTTAATAGGAGCTTGACATTTATGTAAAGCAATTTTTCACTTTTTAATTTTAGATAAACGGTTAAATCTATCACTACAATGAACTTCTGCCAACATGAAACCAAAACAAACAGATAAACAAATCAGCCTTTGAATTATTGCTCAGTAGCCCTTAAATGAATATGCTAGGGAGCAAAATCCAAATATAAAATATGTAGAATAAATTCACTTACAAACTAAAAAGAGATCTGATCTCACACAATCTGAGAGACAAAAAAAGAGATACCGAAGAAATACTATTTTAAGTAATGCTACAATAAGCTAAATGAAAAGAGGTCACAAAGTGACAAGAATCATTAAAACACATGGTTGTCTAAAAGTAGAATAACATTTAAATAAAAGATTACTCTATATAGCACAAGAATATAAGTGGCTTTTCAAATAATTCTTCAGCATTAATTTTTCTAACAAATAACAAGTAACATTTATTAATAACTACTATTTTCCCAGATATTTGTGTTGCGGTACTTAGATGCTCAGCCATATCCAACTCTTTGCAACCCCATGGACTGCAGCCTGCCAGGCTCCTCTGTCCATGGGGATTCTCCAAGCAAGAATACTGGAGTGGGTTGCCATGCCCTCCTCCAGGGGGTCTTCCCAACCCAGGGATCGAACCCAGGTCTCCCATATTGCAGGTGGATTCTTTACCATCTGAGCTACCAAGGAAGCCCAAGAACACTGGAGTGGGTAGCCTATCTCTTCTCCAGGGGATCTTCCTGACTCAGGAATCAAACTGGGGTCTCCTGAATTTCAGGAGGATTCTTTACCAGCTAAGCTACCCAGGATATGTAAGTAATTTATTTAACCCTTACAACAACCCTCTGAGTTCAGCACTCTTAATATCCCCATTTTATAGAAGAAAAAACTGAGGGAAAGTAAAAGTAAACAGCTTGTGCAGGTCACCCAGTTAGTAAGCAGTAGGCCAGAATTCAAACTCAGGCAGCTCCAGTCTTCAAACTAAGACCTAGCTTCAGAGCCCAAGGCCTTAGCTACTGTCAGTATACAGTCTCTAGATCTCAATGATTGTTGACATATGTGGTACAGTTTATGTGAGCAAAAGAAAGACCTAATGATAAAACATAAATTTTTCTTTTTGCTATGTAATCAATGAGTGTTCAGAAACAAATCACAGAGAGAGCTTTAGTTAAAGAAGAGGAATGCTAACACAAAGTTTACGACAGTGGTTGACTTTGCTGAGGGAACACTGAATCTGAGATGAGCACCTAGGAGTATTCAAAGATATTGATAATGATTTATTTCCTAAATTGTATGTACAGGGATGTTGCTTCTATTATTGATTTTTCAAAATCATAAATACAAATTATGTTTAGTCATTTGAATGTATGATATGTTGCATAATTATAAAAATTGAATATATTTTAAAATATTTCATAATTTAAAAAATTTGATGAATTTTAAAATATGACATATTTCATAATTTAAAAAATTTAATTAAAGTTTTAAAAAATGACTTATTACTAACATTCCATTTCACTGAATGGAACACAGCACTGGTTTATGTTAAGATTTCAATTTGGGTGACATCTCTAGAATATAAATGTATAAGACACACACTGAGCTGCAGTTTAATATAATGATTCAAATAGTAAAACAGACAACTAATGAAAACTAATTTCTTGGGAAAAACTGTACATGTATGGCTGATGCTCATTACTTACTCTAGTTATACTCTCATGAAGTTTCTTCAAACACTGAATCGAGCAGATATTCAATTCCTATCCCTAGGGGATACAGTGTCTTAGGCTTCTGCAAGACTCTGGTCACAACACTTTCAGCAACTGATCAATATACAACCTTATGTTACACGTGTTTCTACTTAAATACACCTTTTAAAATATTTATTGTTGATTCATTAATGCTGAAATCACAGCTAACAGCGTTTCACTCACGCCTGAATGAAGTTGATCTAACACACGTATTTCCTCCACAAGGCACATCACAGCCTTCTGGTGCTTAGCAAAACAGGCAGCACTTCAGCACGACACGTGGGGAACACTTTCGACAGCAAAATCACCAAAAGCAAAAAAACGAGGTACTAACTACACCGCAAAAAAGACACTGGTGTGTGGTATGAAAGCTGAAACAAGAAGGCAGAGCATTACCTAGTTGCATCTGAACTCGGCAGATACTCACTCATCATGCGACTCAGACATTGTGCACAGGCACATCAGTGAATGACTATAAAAGCACCAAAAGTATCAATTTTGAGGTTACAAACAAATCGTAGCAAGTAGGTGAATTTGAAAATATGGAATCTATGAATAAAGAGGATCGACTCTGTGTATATGAGTATTGATAACTATATTTATCCATGTCTACATATCTTTTTGAATTTACATATCTTTTTGGACACACACACATATAAACACACAGGCATATCCAAAATTAAGTTGAAATTGTTTATTTCTGAAAAAGTCTACAAAAAGTTAATCAATACAAAGCATTTTAAATTAATAAAACCAATATTGTTATTTATTGGAATAATAAATTATTAGTTTTATGAAGGACCACAAACATTAGAACAATCAAGTAAATGAAAACTTAATGTGAGTGCAGCCCCAAGTTTTAAAATTTGATTATAAATCAATATTTTATTAAAAATTTTCAGTACTCAATTTCCTGATCATATTCCTTTTCATGCAAACCTTTAGAATATTACCACTGACGTGTTTTATTTATTTCTTTACTATTTAGTACCAGTAGTCCACAGTATTGAACCATTCATTAACCACTATTTTCTGTGAAACTCAGCATGTGTTTCACCATGAATGCAATACAGTTATTAGGTTATCAGATTAGCTAGAATCATAAAATTAGTCCCTAACTACAGTGACCGGGACAATAACTCTAAAATCATTGATTGCTGGGTTAGAAAAAGCTTAATCATAGGTTTTCTACTAGTGGATCTGAATGCCAAATACTTCAAATTTCAGCTCTGCCATTTACCAGAATTCCCTAAGTTTCAATTCTTTCGAGGCAACAAATATTTATTGAGTGTCTACTATGTGAAAGGGTGATCTAAGCAGTGAACAAAAAGGCCAAAAATCTTTGCTCTCATAAAATAAGCCTTCTCAGTGGAAAAATATAATAGCCTAAATAAATAAATACCAACATGGGTACAAAGATACATACACGTATGTTTGAAATTATTAAGTGCAGTGGGAAAAAGTACAGCAGGGAAAAGGGCTAGAAGTGCTGGGTTAAGAGGAGATTGCAATTTTAAGCCAGGTGGTTAGGGCAGGCCATATTGAGAAAGTAACACTTGATCAAGAAGTCGAGACAGGTGAAACAGCAAGCCACAAAGATCTCTGGGAGAAGATTGTTCCAAGCAGAGGGGATAACCAATGCAAGAACTCCAGTGTGTGAGCAAAGCTGGCATGTATGACTGGGTTAAAATACATGATGGAAAGAATACTAATACATGAAATTCACAGCCCTGTAAATCACTATAAAGACTTTGGTTTTTATAATGAATAGTATAGAAAGCCACTGGAAGCAGAAAGATCAGGTAGATAATTATAGCTTAGACCAGGATAGCTGCAGTGGAGATAGTGATTAAATAGTCAGGTCCTGCATATATTCTGAAAACAGAGCCAAAAAGGCTTTCTAAGGGACAGGTGTGTGGTATTGGGAAAGAAGTCATGCACGGCCTGTCGACCTTTGCATGGCTGTAAAAGCACCATAGGCCTGGAATGTTTCCACACGTGGAAATAAGAAGCCCTCACAGCTTGTACTGAGCTTACTGTCATGTTTGGGGGTATCTTTTCCTTTTCTAGCTTGATGTGTACTTCATTGTTCTGCTGAAGTGTGTGTGTCATATGGCACCTGGCCAACCCCACCATTATTATCCACAGTCTCAGTGAGGATGGAACATGGCCCATCCCTGGAGCACAGACCATCTCCCTGCAACAGTACAGATGGGACTCACTCACCACAGGGGCTGACACTCACTGCTGAAGCTGACTTGCCTCTCTCTTTTCTGTGAGAGTAATGCATTGCTCCTTTCAGTGCCCGTGTCAGTCGTATCTTTCTTAGTAACCCTAACATCTGCAAACCACACAGTGGGTTGACATCCTAGGGCTGCTGCCCGTAATGGGTAGGGAATGGTTGCTATCCTTTTAACAAATAGTGTAAGAGAAAGAAAGGAGAGTCAAGGATGATTCAAGGTTTCTAGCTGAGTACCTGGAGTTACTATTAACCGAGACAGAAAAGACTATGATGATTCTTTCTGATTTGGACTACATTTGTTTTCTGACCAGACCATTTTCAGAGCAGTGATACAGGTGAAATCCTGACCGATACAAGTTTACGACAGATGGAGAAGAAGAATGGGTTACAGCAAGTATAGACAAATCTTCTGAGGACTTTTGTGACAAAGTGGAACAGATGCTTTAATCTATAACACAAAAGTAAAAATAGAAACCACACAAGTTTATTTGAGAATTAAACAGAGTGCCCAGGACACACTCAGTTCAGTCGCTCAGTCATGTCCAACTCTTTGCAACCCCATGAACCACAGCACGCCAGGCCTCCCTGTCCATCACCAACTCGCGGGGTCCACCCAAATCCATGTCCATCGAGTTGATGATGCTATCCAACCATCTCATCTTCTGTGGTCCCCTTCTCTTCCTACCCTCAATCTTTCCCAGCATCAGGGTCTTTTCCAATGAGTCAACTCTTTGCATCAGGTGGCCAAAGTATTGGAGTTTCAGCTTCAACATCAGTCCTTCCAATGAACACCCAGGACTGATCTCCTTTAGGATGGACTGACTGAATTTCCTTGCAGTCCAAGGGACTCTCAAGAGTCCTCTCCAACACCACAGTTCAAAAGCATCAATTCTTCAGTGCTCAGTTTTCTTTATAGTCCAACTCTCACATCCATACATGACCACTGGAAAAATCATAGCCTTGACTAGACGGACCTTTGTTGGCAAAGTAATGTCTCTGCTTTTTAATCTGCTGACTACGTTGGTTATAACTTTCCTTCCAAGGAGTAAGCGTCTTTTAATTTCATGGCTGAAATCACCATCTGCAGGGATTTTGGAGCCCAGAAAAATGAAGTAAGCCACAGTTTCCCCATCTATTTGCCATGAAGTGATGGGACCAGATGCCATGATCTTAGTTTTCTGAATGTTGAGCTTTAAGCCAATTTTTTCACTCTCCTCTTTCACTTTCATCAAGAGGCTCTTCAGTTCTTCTTCCCTTTCAGCCATAAGAGTGGTGTCATCTGCATATCTAAGGTTATTGATATTTCTCCCGGCAATCTTGATTCCAGCTTGTGCTTCCTCCAGCCCAGCGTTTCTCAGGATGTACTCTGCATATAAGTTAAATAAGCAGGGTGACAGTATACAGCCTTGACGGACTCTTTTTCCTATTAGGAACCAGTCTGTTGTTCCATTTCCAGTTCTAACTGTTGCTTCCTGACCTGCATACAGGTTTCTCAAGAGGCAGGTCAGGTGGTCTGGTATGCCCATCTCCTTCAGAATTTTCCAGTTTATTGTTTCCACACAGTCAAAGGCTTTGGCATAGTCAATAAACAGTGAAGTGCTGAATAAATGGTAGCAATGACAAGCTGACATCAAGAAAGATTACTATGCCCTTTTCCCAAATATCTCATTTGAGCCATCTTCAGAATGAATGTGAAGCTATCTGAGAGGGGTCTTACTCACTATTAAAATTTTATCGATTCTTAGGCTCACTGACTTCTTAAGAATGGTCAGTTTTCTATAGATGCCCCCCTCAAAAAACTCACACGTTTATTCAGATAGGTAAGTTGTACCTTTTCTTTTCACTCTTTGAAGCCAGATATGCCAATATAAGTCTAATATATCTTCATAAACTCTCACAAGTAAAACTCAGGAAAGACAGAAAGAATAATAAAATTCATCTGTAAAACATCATTATTCTACCCATTTCCTTCCTGATGCCACTAGGGAAAGAAAGACACAGAGAAGGGTAAGCTGACATGGAAAATCAGACCCTAACCAGAATGACAAGACCATCAATGTGGGGAAGTGGTGGCTGACAAGGTGAGTCCATGCAGGGTGACATTCTGGCACAGGCGTTACAGCGTGACCATGGTAAAGAGGCTCTCTGTGCAAGAGAGAAGAGATCGCAGCAAGGGGAGACTGGTCACACATAGAAATGTTGATCTAATGGATTAATCTTTTAAGGATAATGGGAGCTGGGTTTCTCATTGTCAGAGAAGGGAATTACAAATGCAGGACACTAGAATTAATCCTCTGGTGTTGGACTGAAGTTGGAAGTATTTCTATGAATCCATGGTTTTCAACACATATAAACCAATACAAAAACAAATGTGGTCAGTATACATCAGCAAAAAAAAAGAAGAAAGAAAAGGCAAAGTAAGGATCTCCAAAAATGCGCTTCTCCTTAACAACAAGAAAAATGGCAGAAACTGTTACAATCAACTTTTTAGAGCTCTGGATATTGAACAAAGGTTTGCAGCAGCCTGAGGGACATTTATTCTGGAAATGCAACTGAATTTTGGTAAGAGCAAGGAACTCGGTGACATTTTTAACTTGCCATAGTTCCATCCTCTGCTCTGTAGCAACATGATGACATGGAAAACTAACAACTTGCATTCTGCAGTGAAAACAAGCAGGCTGGCAGCCACCAGAAGGAGCAAAATGGGACTAGAGCTTCCTGTAAAGATCCACTTCCAGAAAATTATCATTATTTGACCTGTCTATTGATTCCCCAGTCTACCTGCAAGGTTCACTCAGGATGAAAGCCTTTTCCCCAGGGGCATTTGTCAAAAACAATTACAGACACATTAAACATGGTGACTGCCTATGGTAATAAATGAAAGTTGGAGCAGACAAGAGACTAATCAAAAGGCTTAATGTCCATAAGGACTACGAAAGGCTCAGATATATTTCTGAGAATTTATAGGGTCATACCTATGCATAAGGTTTTAGAGATGCCCAAAGCTTTGTGTATGCTTTAGGAAAGGCCTGAAATGGTTTTAAAATCTTGCCTCTGGCTATCCATGAGATTCTACACAAGCAGAAAGTCAACTGACTGCTTGATTGAATACTGAAGACATATCTAAATACACACACACAGCCCCATGGCAAAGACTGAGAAACTTATGGTTGCAGGCATTTAAGGAAATCTCTGTCTAGACACTAGCTAATCACCAAGTGGAGACTTCAGTGGCCACAAATTCCAAAAAATATAGACTTCCCAGAATTAATGCAAGAAAGTTACCAACCAAACTACATTAACAAACAACAGTAAAAGTTGGCAAACCTATAGAGACAGAAAGGTCAATGACTGTCGAGGGCTAAGGGCAGAGACGACGAGGAGAGACTTGTAATGGACACAGGATGTTGGGGGAGTGATGGAAACATTCTAGAAACAAATAGTGGTGATGTTTTCATAACCTCTTAAATATACTGAAAACCACTAACTTGTCCACTTATTCAAAGGGGTGGATTTTATGGGATGTGAATTATATCTCAATAAAAATGTATGTTTGTGTGCATACACATGCTTATGTATGTCTATATGTATATTCCCCAGCCATGTTCACTGTGGTGACTTGTGAGAAACGACATCCCAAAGCAATGAATACACCTAGCAGATTTTGGTTTCTTACCATTTTTGACTAAAGAAAACAGGGCTCCTTGGAGAAATAGCTAATTGTAGAACTAGGGCAGAGAAAAAAATCTTGGGACATATCTTTTTGAGGCAGAAAGAAAGGCAATGCTCTAAGAATGATAGAGTACATCTATCACTTGAAGGTCTTAAAAGTCTCCTGCTGTCTAATTGGGGACAATCTGAGCACCAAAACAAATAATGCTAGTGACAGAATATAATCCCCTGAATAAAATGAAGATTCACGAGTCCAAGTGACTACAGTAGTAATAAATAGATTGAAAGTCTGATAAGGAATGAGATATTTACATAGCTACAAATTGTGTCACACAAAATAGTTATCAATTACAAAGGCAAAAAGAGTAACTTCATATCAGAGAAGCCTAGTAAACAATATCTTATTTATACAACCAAGGTAAAAATGGGGAAGCAGCCACACCTGTGTGCTACCTGGGAGAAAGAAGAGCAGAGAATTCCTTCTGTGTTATTTCTGCCAAAAACGTATAACCTAAATCTAACCATGAGGAAAAAACAGGCAAAGGAAATTGAGGGACATTCTAAAAAATGACTGGTCTGTAATCTTCAGGTCAATAAAGTGAAGGAAGAATGAGAAATTGTCCTAGACAGAAAGAAATCAAGAAGGCAAGATAATCAAAGGAAATATGTGATTGTAAACTAGATTCCTTCTCTATACAGGATAATATTTAAATAATTAGTGAAACCTTAATAAAGACTAAAGGCTTAAGTGGTAGCAATATAGCACTGTTTGCTCTTCTGATTTGGACGCTGTATTCAAGTCATGTGGGAGAATATTCTCGCTTGTTAGAAAACATCCTAACATATTTGGGAGTGATGTCGTATCATGTTGGAGAATCACTCTCAAATAGTACAGGAAAATAAAATTCTGTACCTGCAACTTTTCTTCTAAGTTTGAGATTGTTTAAAAAATATAGAGAAATATGGAAATATACATACATATATATAAATAAATTTGACAGGATCATTTTTGCCTAGATTCTAATAATAAAAACTTGGAGCTTAAAAAAAAATTATTAAGTTTTTCCTATATGCTGATAAAAAGGGAATATCAACATAAGCTCTAAAAATAGATTCAGTGATATGAAATCATCTAAACACTGGTGACGATAAATGTAGAAGGCTAGATGTCTCACAAATATTCACTCACAAAGCAATTTTCTTATCTAACATAGCTGGCAAGATTCCTAGATTTAAGTTTCCTTTTATATAACACTTTAAAAAAAGCCCCTGGCAACAACTTAAAAGTGAACTGATATACCCTTTTGTTTTTAAGGAAATGTAAAGTAACTTCCATATTCTTAAAAAAATTTTTATGTCCTTCTTATAAGAAACTACTGTGTGATTATGGTAAATTACTTGGAGGGTTTATACTCTCGATTTTTTAAAAATGGTACATAAAGGACATCAAAAGTAGGATGGAACTCTACAAAATAAAGAAAAGCAGCAGCCATGTTCTGAAGAAGTTTAATAAAACTGCAGAAGGAAATGGTAGAAATAGAGAGCTTTTTCAGAGTTTATGTACATTAAATTTTCATCTGAAATAACAGTGCGGTGACCATGAAAATGCACCTCTCAGAGCTCCAACATCAGGGAACATATTGACCAAGGGTCCCAGGCGGTTGCACCAAGATCACACTTGCCATGGGCTGCTCCCAGTTAATGACTGAGCTCAGCACGAACCCAAAGGCAGGCCAGCTTCTGGGAAAGGGGGCGCTCAGGCCACCCCGGTGGCTTTGCCAAACTTTCCTTAAAAGTGCTCGACCCCGAGCGACCGGGTGGAGAGGGAGGCGGGAGGGGGGACCGGGATGGGGAATAAAGTTAAAAGAATTAGAAAAAAAAAAAAAAAGTGCTCGACATCCACGACACTTCCATGTGACCCTCTTCCCTTCCTCTCTTCTTTCAGGGTCAGACCAGCATGGCACACCCAGCTTCCTTCCCGTTTTCTCTCACAGGCACTTCCCCAATACATTTTTTACACATTTAATCCTGTCTGGATGATAAGCTTCCTACAGCACATGGAATAACACAGTCAGTTGCATCAAGTCAAGACTGCTGAGTCAACTATATTAACACCGGATAACCAGTCCTGACTGTGCTCAGCAAGCAGGGACAAAGAAAAAGAAAATGTCAAAGACAGCTTCTTCCCTCCAAGACTGAACACACTGCAGAAAAGACGTAAAAGAAACTAATAAGATAATGTTCAAAATACAATCCATAATAACCTAAATTGTGCAAGAGTATTTTTAATCTCTAAATCACTGTGGGTAGAAGTGGGTAGGATAAGCTTCACAAGGGAAGTGGGCAACTAAGAATTGGACAGATGGGAAGGAGGAGGAGAGCAATTCAGATTCACACTCTTCCAAGGTCTTTAATACATGTGAGAAGAGGTCTGGTTGAGGAGGAGGCTTCAGAGTTATAAAGACATTGCCAACTGCATAACGATTAGTAAACAGGAAGGAAGTGTCCATAATTCTAGAGCTAACTAACTCAGAAATAACTGAAGAGTTTATTACTTAGGCTATTTAAGGCATCTGAATCTGGTATAGAAACACACCTCTATTGTGAGAAAAATCATAAATTCAGGAGGTACCACAATTAGCATTTTATTTGAAGGTTCTTTGTGTATGTCTTTGCAGGCTAGTTTTGTTTTTTCCTTTTCTATTTTAAAAAGTAACCTTATTTTTCTCCTTATCCTCAAAGAGTAATGTTTTCTTAAAAGAGTGACTATAATCAAACCCTTAGGATATACTCTAATCCCTGTATTCTAATTTTATACATTTTTATTATCCTCATAATCCCACCATTTCTCTTCTTTATTCTAATAATGGTGTGACGGCTTCAATTAGCCTTTCAGTTGAAAGACTATAGGCGCCACAGAAACTACAAAGCTACTTCAAGAAAAGCTCTTATGTGCTAATGCACATAAAGAAATTTTAAAAACCTCTTCAGATACTCTCAAGAGCATTACAAATCTCTCCTTCTCTTTCCAGGACTCCAGCTTCACAAACCTGACCTTTTCATTGTTACAGTTTCAGAAGAAAACTCCATATTTAAAGTAACAGTATGTCTTCCCAGTTGAGCTCTGAGTCATAGAAAGTCTATCCTATTAATATGTGTATAAAAGAGAAAAAAACCCCAAACATCCTTAATGTATGAGTTTAATGATACTAACAAATATAAAAAATATTTTAAAAATATTTACTCAAAAGCTAAGCATGACGTTAACCCCCAACCACACACACATACACACAAGTGAAGCTTTTCAACTTCAGGTTGCAAAGATTTCTTTTTATGTGTATGTATATGTGTAAGCATGTGCCTGATGTTCTGAATAGCTACAAACATAATTGTCCTTCCATGAAAGCAGCAGAAATAGCCAATTCTTCTAAAATTTGAAATGACTGATTTAAAGGGGGGGGGGGAATTAAACAAGCACTTACTCTGAGAGATTAAGTCTTAGCAATTTGATAATCTACTATCCCCCTGTAAACAAGATCATCAGTGAGCTTCCCCATCCTCCAGAAACTCTGAAACTAATAACTAACAATACGTCTACTGAAAAGTTTGAGGAATACATTATAAAGGTTTGATCCCTCATATTTCCTCACAGGAGCTATGTGTAACACCTTACAGAAGGGGAAATCTGTGGGAAAGTGCCTATAAATACTTAGAATAGCTCAGCAGAGATTTTCAGTGGTTGACCTGTCAGGTACACGAAAATTAAAGGTAGGGCCGATCAAAGAGAAAGGTCTCCAGGAAATATCTCAGACTTTCAGTTGAGGTCCTGGAAGATCCTAACCCTCCAAGCAAAAAAATAAAGTCAAAGCCGGTTCAAAGGGATATGGCATACTCCCTCTTCTTACCAGAGGAATACTGAATCTGCTCTGGAATAAAATAACATCATCCAAAGCCTTTATAATTTTTCATACACAAGACCCAGAATTCTATTAAATATGATTGAGCAGGCAAAAAACATGAGCAAATAAATAAAAATCAAGAGAAAATAGGAATACATTCATGTAAAATAAAAGTGAGTCGCTCAGTTGTGTCCGACTCTTTGTGACCCTATGAACTATACAGTCCACGGAATTCTCCAGGCCAGAATACTGGAGTGGGTTGCCTTTCCCTTCTCCAGGGCATCTTCTCAAACCCGGGATCGAACCCAGACCTCCCACATTGCAGGCCAATTCTTTATCAGCTGAGCTACAATACATTCATAGATGATCAGATACTAGATTTTATCAGACTTGCACTTTAAAATAACTGTGATTAATCTGTTCAAGAAAATGAAAAGAAAAAAAAGTAATTTCACCAAGGAACTAGAATCTACTTTTTTAAAAAATCAAATGGAAATTCTAGAACTGAAAAATAAAACAACATTAATCAAGAATTTAATAGATTGGAGGAAGGATGATAGCAGGCTATAATGTGTTCAGAAAATGTCATTCAAACTAGGGATCATTCAGGAACCCCAAGGAAGACAGATGCATTACAAGTTGTCAAATAGGTAAAAAACTGTATCGAAAGTACTATCAATTCTGTAACAACTCATCCCTACAGTCACAGTTCAGTTCAGTTTAGTCGCTCAGTCATATCTGACTCTTTGCGACCCCATGAACTGCAGCACACCAGGCCTCCCTGTCCATCACCAACTCCCGGAGTCCATGCAAACCCATGACCATCGAGTCGGTGTTGCCATCCAACCATCTCATCCTCTGTCGTCCCCTTCTCCTGCCCTCAATCTTCAATCAACCCCCCATAAATCAAGAAAACAATATAAATAATATACAACTGTATCTACTTTCACAAGAGTCAGTGATCATTTGTGTTCTGTAAAAATTATGTATCGGACCACTCATCATTTTGGTATCAAAATAACTCCTGAAATGCTTCAGTTCTTATATTAAATCCAACCTCATTTTTGAGAAAAATATGTGTTGCAACAGGAGTTACATTTATTTTTGTCCTTCTACAAACCATTATACTAGCAAATTATTAACCCAGATGAACAGAGATGTGATTTCTCTGTAATATGCTCAATCCCTTCTTTTAATTCACAGCAGTAGCCTCTTTTATATAAATCAGTTTGCTGGAATCAGAAAATTTGAAAAAGCAACATGCCTCAAATTAAACTGCACAAGAGTCACTTCAGTCTAACCTGTTGTGAACAATGTTTTAGCTAATTACTATGACTGACTTGTCTTAGGTCTTATAAAGAGATGTATATCTAGAAGTAAATCACTAAATGTGCTACATTTCATGTTTGCATGAAACACACTCCCAAACACACTAACAGAAAGCAAGGCAAAGATTTCAAAGTAAAATCACGTCCATTTATAGTCCTGGTATTGACAAATAGAGCTGGGACCTAATATAGGAATTATCAGTAACTGTTCGAGTCCTCATTCAATATGTCATATTTCAGAAAAAAAAATTTCAAGCAAACTGTAAGAAGAATCATCTTACCACACCTCACGCTCTTACTGAGGAGGAAATTTAAGAAGTGATTTTCCCAAAGTCTTAAATCTGCCTACAGGAGGAATAAGACCAGAATCAGATCTCTTAATGTTTAGTCCTTTAAACTATGCCAAACTGTCTCTCAACTAAAACCAGATTTCACATCATATGTAAATTAGAAAAGTGCTAAAGATACTTGGGGAGACTGTATCTTCTTCCTCCTTTAAAGGACACTATTTTAAAATATGTTATTGACATAATTAATAGGAAAGAAAGGAGGGAGAGAAGGGAGAAAAGAGTGAGGGAGAGGAGAGAGAAAGGAGGGGAAGGGTGCCAAAACCTTCTTGCTTCTAGAATCTTATGAATCCTGTTATACTTTCAGTTCCACTTCCACACATAAATTTATGACAACGGGAGAATCTTTGAACCTTTTCGATTTCCTCCTACTCTGCAAAAGACATTAAGAGTCAAAAACTAAAATTGACAGGGCCATTAAAACATGACAGTGAGTTTTTAACAGTATTCCCTCTAATCTGACAGTTCAGATCATTCCTCATTTCATCAGTCACTGACAACTTTTTAACTACAAAGTCAGACTGTATCCTTGAAACTAGAGTTGATTTCTACACTTATTCTAACTTAAGTTCTCTTAATAATTTGTCTCTCAATTTAAGAGCATAGCATATTACATATCTAGAACAGATTTCATTGATGAGGAGTTGTCAGAAATAAATGAGGTGATATATGTGAAAGTACTCTGTAAATTTGAATTTATTATAACACCTGGAAGCTATTGTGTGAAAAAAAAGTCTATAAATGTGTTGCTTATGTGAATACCATCATTCTTAGTGGTAAATCATTAAATGCATTTCCTTTACAATCAAGAGTGAGACAAGGATGTCTACTATCATTACTTCATTTTAACACTATAATAGAGGTTTGGGTCAGTGCAATAAGACAAAACTTATTAAGGGGAAAAAAAGAATAATAATGGCTTAAGAAGAAGCAAAACTGTCCTAATTTACAAATTGTATAACTAAATAGCTGATTTAATGCTATTAAATCAAGGTTTTATTAACGCTATTCAGCTTTGTGCAAAGTATCCAGAATGGAAACTCAGTTTTATTGCTAAGACTGTGAGATATGATGTTAGATACTATTCTAGAAATAAAAATGATAGAATAGGGACATCATACTCAGTGACCTTAAAAGTCATACACAGCAGGATAAAGCTTATATGGCTCAAATTGAATACAAAAAGCAAAGGAAAGTGGATGAACAAACTTGAGAAGAATATTTAATCTAAACTATGTGTAATTATCACCACTATCACAGGTTTTCCTGCAAGAAGACTGGACTACTAAACAACAGCAGCTCAAGAAGAAAAGGAATTGTGTCAGTTACAAACCAAGTGGTCCACAAGGCAGGACCCCAACAAACTTTGGTTTCTCCAACATTATCAAAGATAGTTGAAAAGTTATGTATGGGTAATATATATTTTAGTACAATATTAAAAGCCTTAGGGACTTTTATTTACTATCTTGAATTCTGAAATGCTTTTAATATGAATTTTTTCGGGGAGGGGTCCACATTTTCATGAAATTCAGTGCAATTTAAGCTACTCAGCAATTATAATGTATCTTAGAGCTACATTTTCATAACATTTTTTACTCAGAAAGAGTTTAAAACTGTGTAATCATATTACAAAACACACGCTGATACTCTAAAATGGCTACACAAGCTGTGGGAATGTATAACAAATACTTTCTAGTGAATTCAAGGCTGGATTATTATCCGTAATACAAAAACAAGGGGTATCAACTACTTAAATGTACCAACTATTTAACTTCTATCTTTGTGTTTAGTAGTGTTTGGATGCTTCCTCTCTAAATCTTACATAAGGAAGCAAATACTGGTTTACTACAATGGAGCAAAACTGTGAGGTACAGGCTGCAAGCACATCGAGCCATCTGTTTTAGATATGTGAAAAAAGTATCTAAATTCAATCAGAGACAAATTGCAAGAAAAGTTACTGAATGGCTGAAAATATACTAAACTCTAGGAGAAAAACGCTGCTCAATAAACCATAAGTCAGACCTTTCTAAATAACTTAATAGACTATATAAATTTTGATATCTTCCTGATACAAGCCAGACACTAGCTTGTAAAATTTCAAAACTGGTAGAAAAAAATTTTAATAATTACATTTCCTTTTTACAAGCATATAATGAATATAAGATACATTTTTTGTGGTGTTTGATGGTTTCAGGCATTTAAAGAATAGATGACATATCACCTTCCAGAAATCAGTACATTGTCAGACTTTAAGTTAGTAATACATTTCTAGCTTTTAGTGATATAGTCATATAAAAATAGACTTCTGATCAGTGTGTACATTTATAATCCTCCAATATGGCTACATCAAAAGAAAAGAAATGGGAAAAAAGACAAGACAAGACAAGATAGGAGTAGGCAGAAGGCTAAAACACAAACATGCAAGAAGGATTTTAATCAAAGCGTAACATTTGCAGAACATCAATCCTACTTGGTAAGCACATGTAAGCACTGCTCTTACAAGTGCCAGTTTTTAAAAAAGTAAATATAAAATGATATTGATATGGGAGTATATTTCTGACTATCTACTGACTAATCTTTGCTACTTAATACTTAACTAAAGGCTAAATTTGATAATTCAGAAACATGTAATCTGGCTTGAAAATCAGCCATGGTGTTTGTTGTTTTCCTTACTATTAAAAGATTTTTGTGTAGATCACTATTCATTAACAATCTTTACTGGAATGGCAGCTAAGGACAAATACTGAATATACCCACCACACTTTGTAGGACATTTTAACTTTGAGGATAAAGGGCAAAACTTTTTTTAATGGAAATTTTGCAATTTTGAGTCTCTGGCCTCAATTAGCATGGACAATACAAGTTAATGATATATAATAATTTGAAAAGTTATTCTGCATTTCTAACAGAATTTTCAGAAATTAATAATCTGATAACTATTCTCCACTAATAAACAAAGTCTTTTTTGTTTTTTTAATTTAAGCAAGGCCTATTTACTGAAAAGCAGGAAACAGTTTTCTTCCAGGTATACTAATAATGAGGGAGAAGAAAGATTTCAAAATGGGACGTTAAAAACTGCACAAAATTGTGATATAACTCAGAGGATATCAACAATGTCAGAGAACCTGCCAGTATTCCAAAACAGATGCCACACTGTTCCGTACTTTTGCCTACTGTCAAAAATTGCAACAACTGCCACATTATCTTGTCAGATAGACAGAGTCATCGAGAATCCTCTGAGCCTTCAGTGCAGTAGTCTAAGAGGACCTTTCAGTTCCTTTCCTGTTAGCATCAAAGCCAAACTGAAGTCAAACTATGCGCCCTCCCTCACAAGAAGGTACAGAGCACGCAGCCCAAAAGTCACCTTCAGGACTCAGTATGGAGGATCTGGTGGTGGTAGTGTAAAGGACAAACAATGGCACAGGGCAAATAAGAAATGCAGACAGAACGAAAATCTAAAAAACTTTAAGATGCATTCCTAGAATGCAGCCCTGAAAAGGAAGTTAGAAAAAAATAAGGCAGAGGGCCCTACCTTGCAGATCTTGTAGAGAGATTCCTGGCCATCTCCTCCAGTATCTTTGAAGTAATCATGTGCAGGAAATGTACGATGAATATCTCGAGTAATAACACTCTCCTGGGCTGAGTCCTAAAAAAAAAGTAGAGTTGGTCATTAATTTTAATTTTCTTAATTATGAAAAATAACACGTACATGTTAAAACATTTCAAACAGCATAAAAAATATTTGCTGCTTCCTCCATTAAAAAAAAACCTGCCTTCCTTCCCAGATGCCTAGTCCCATGCACCAAAGATACTATAAGTACCACTGATAGTTTCTTTTGTGTCTTTCCACCCATTTATCCCTAGATGTGTCAATCCATGTTTATGTGAGGAAGAGAGAACAGAGGGAAGTTGCACACACCCAGCTCTATCCTTTGCTTTTTGAAGCACAAATAGACATAAACTCTCTGCTCTTTTCACTTAACAGGGTAACTGATAGAATATTCTTTATAAGTACATGTAAATGTATTTAATTCTCTTTAAGAGCAACTATTAAAAAGAATGAGGTACATTTGGATATAGACATACCATAATTTACATTTTCTTATCACTGATGTTTTGTATTTTTTCTATTTATATCACAAATACTACCACTAGGAATATTTCCATACATACATATTCAAGACAGATTCCTAGAGGTGGAATTGCTGGATATATGCATTTCCATTTAAGGTACTTTCCCTTCAGAGTTGTTGTACCACACATAATCGAAACAATGATAGTGTCTGTGTTTCTCCACACCTGTCCCAAACCAAATCTGACTTTCTGAGAATCTGATATGAGAAAACTCAGACCATAGTCATTTAAAAAGTATAAAATATTATCAATCTTTCCTGCCAACAGGTAAATTACCCAACTCATTTGCTTCAGAAAATAAAAAGCCTCCAAACTAGCATACTAAGATGACATACACTTTAAATATAAATCTAGAGGCTTTTCTTTTCCAGACAGATTTAGGATCTGAAAGTTCAAAACTGAGTAAGTTCTAAGCTTTATACAAAATGATTAATCATTCACTTGATTTTATTCTTCTCAATGTTTGTTTTATCTGTTTAAATGTCAAGAAAATAGAACAAGACTACTTCTAGCAACCCCAATAATGAAAATATCCTGCACAATTAAAGAAGAATCAATGATTACTAATGCAAATTAAAAGTGTTTTTTAATGTCTTGTTTCCATATTTGAACAAATCCCCTCTTTCAGATAAAATTAAGAAAAGAAAGTTTAATATATGAGTTACTTTAATAAATGCTATTTCTCTTTCTTTTTCTAGCTGAAAAGTATATAAGGAGGAGTAGCTGATGAGCTCTAAAGTTAAGTCAGTGCCTTCTCTTGCTGCCTTTTTCATTTCAGCTGCTATATCATGCTGGGTGGTAATTAGATCTTATATCATGTGGAGAAACAACTAAAACTGAAACGTTCCAAATCTGCCAACAAACACCAAACATATCACAAATCAGTCCAGAGGAAATTCTGAGGCTTTATAGGAATGGAATGCTAAAGATAAATAAAAATGAAACTTTCAAAAATTTTCCATACCTTAAATAAAAGGAGACATAGAAAGTTTACATTTACCATGGCCAATGTAGTTTCTAATGGTACAGACTAATGGGGTAGGAGGGGGATATAGAACAAGGTAAATATAAAGGCAATGTATATGAAAATATATTATAAAATGCATGATTTATCTGGTATGATATTGAGTCTAAGCAGGGGAATCTGGTAACGGGCAGATGAGTTTTCACTGTCCAGATTTCCTCCATCAGTGGATTTCTTTTCAGTAAGTCTCCACCGACAAACTCTTTGAAAAAAATAGCCAATGAAAATGTTACTCCTCCCAAGTTGAACTATTTTAGGGGCAAACATGTGTCGACTGCTTCACAGGATAACTCATTTTTCACTTTCTGAGATGCTGAGAGAAAGAAATCATTGGAATATATTCCCTAGAAACTGCCTACTTGGTTGCTATCATGCTGTGTTTAAATGGTGCCAAGAGTCTGATTCAGAGAAAGAGAAACTGATCAAAAATTTCTAGGATATAACTGCATAATATTGATCAATTTTTTCTATGAATAGTTGAATCTTCCTTGTTTGTTTTAAAAAGTAAAGAAGCAAAATCAAATGAAAATAGTGGGTTGGGCAGAAAGATTGAGCGGAGTTTTCCATAAGATGTTATGGATAACCCATTAAAAAATCATAGACTTTTCTGAACTTAATAAACTTTACCTTGCTATGATTACTTTTAAATGCCTTCTACATATGTGTTTCTAGAGTTTTCTTTCTACATATTGCTCTCAGTTGGTTAAGAGGACAATTTCTGGAACTTCACTATATAAACTAAATAAGCTATTTTGCTACATTATTCACTGATGCCTTTCATTTAAGTGAAGGTTAAGAAGTACACTGAAGTGAAGTGAAAGTCACTCAGTCATGTCCAACTCTTTGCAACCCCATGGACTATACAGTCCATGGAATTCTCAAGGCCAGAATGCTGGAGTGGGTAGCCTTTCCCTTCTTCAGGGGATCTTTTCAACCCAGGTCTCCCGCATTGCAGGCGGATTCTTTACCAGCTGAGCCACAGGGAAAGCCCAAGAACACTGGAGTGGGTAGCCCATCCCTTCTCCAGAGAATCTCTCCAACCCAGGAATCAACTGGGATCTCCTGCATTGCAGACAGATTATTTACCAACTGAGCTATCAGGGAAGCCCTAAGAAGTACACTAGACTCTTACAAACAGACTATTATGAATGAAATTGCTAGAGAAAATAATAGTGTTTTCAAGGCAAAAGCTGAAAGTTAACCATCTCCCAATTACCCATACTGTTAAAAATAGCAATGGTATATATTCAGGAACCCACATCTAATCCCCTGAATTTATCCACTCAATCATTAAAGTATTTGAGTCAGGGAAATCACTAAACCTAACACTGCAAAAGGAAGACAAAATGATGTCTCTCTTCAATATTCATCCCTTTTTT
The DNA here is from genome assembly GCF_023699985.2 of Odocoileus virginianus. Taxonomy (NCBI): domain Eukaryota; kingdom Metazoa; phylum Chordata; class Mammalia; order Artiodactyla; family Cervidae; genus Odocoileus; species Odocoileus virginianus. The sequence goes on from NC_069684.1 coordinate 23,819,380, forward strand.
AGACTTATTCCAATTATAAAAAATAAACAAAATGAACAGAAGACAAAAAAGAAGCCAAGTAACTGACCATCCAAATATCTAGAGTTAAAAAGTTTCATGTGAAAACTTCTCTTAAAATACGGCCAAAAACATTTTATAAGCACAACCAAAATTGACATGAGGTCATTTTCTTGGAAGGTCCCCATGAACAGAGTTTCCTTAAGTCCCTACAATTATTCTTAGAATGAGAAGAGGAAAGAATTCACTTCCTGACAGGTGGTGAATTCACCAGGATCTAGAGACTCACAGCTTTATCCCCACAATTTACTTTCCAGTGGATGTATGTCCCATTCCGATCTTCAGTCCAATATGGTGGCTTAGTGGCTCTGGGGCCAGTCAAACTCATTGGTTCTATTTCCGGCTACTTCACGTAACAACTATAGAAGCTCAGACAAGTTATTTAATCTCACTAAACTCAGTTTCCTCATCTTTAAAATGGGATGGTAATACCAAACTCATGTTGTTTAGAATAATATAATGTGTGTAAAGTGCTTAGAACACTGTCTATTATCAAGTGAATACTCATTAATCTGTGTAGTTGCTAAGTTGTATCAGACTCTTTGTGACCCCATGGACTATAGCCCACCAGGCTCCCCGGTTCATGGGATTCTCCAGGCAAGAATACTGGAGTGGGTTGCCACTTCCTCCTCCAAGGGATCATCTTGACCCAGGGATCGAACCCACCATCTCCTACATTGGCAGGCAAATTTTTTATCAGTAAGCTACCAGTGAAGTACCTAAATCTGAGAAAACTCATTAAAGCAATAAATAAAAGTAATAATCATTATTCCTCCTTCTCATTAAGGATCATGTTCATTTGTTTAAAAATCTGGTGAATTTAGTTTTAGACATCCTTCTGTATTTGTACACTTTAAATAATGAAATAAGCCACTGTTTCTCTTTGGATCATAAACATTGTGATTATGAAACCAATTCCCTTTGAGCTTTCAGTGTGATGATGCACTAATGCATATGCACCCTCTTCTGAATTTTCTATCAGGCATCTTATGTATATTAGTTTCTATTAGTCCATGATGAAAAGCAAAAGTGAACAATTATTTACATAAAGTGATGTTTAACCCAATAGGCAATGCTGGGGCCACTAACGCCAGTGTGAACACTCTGGCTCCAGCTTTGCATATATTCATGCAAGAAAAAAATACATATACAAATATACCCTGAAAGAAGACTGGCAAGCACAGAGTACAGCAGAAGTTAAATTTGCCAGAACAGTTACCGTTTTCATTCTTTACTTCAGAATTCATAATCTGAAGATCAGTGAGGGGTTGAAGTCACAGTTAGGGAGAGAACAAATGCCACTATCACTACTACAAGTCTCCTATCTGGATCATCACCATCAAAAAAATCACTGGCAGGCAAAGTCCTTGAGATCATCTTCTATCCTGCCTAAGGAGGCATCAGCTTGGGCCACACACACAAACTGACTCAGAGCAGAAACAGGCAGTAGTAGTGAGAAGTTTGGAAGAAGCCTTTTCTTTCTTCCTCGGACCACACTCCTCTGATACTACCACCACACAGAAATGAAATTTCTAAGGATTTTCTTTTTTTTTACTTTACAATATTGTATTGGTTTTGCCATACATTGACATGAATCAGCCATGGGTGTACATGTGTTCCCCATCCTGAACCCCCCTCCCACCTCCCTCCCCATCCCATCCCTCTGGGTCATCCCAGTGCACCAGCCCCGAGCACCCTGCATCACGCATCAAACCTGGACTGGTGATTCGTTTCACATATGATAATATACGTGTTTCAGTGCTGTTCTCCCAAATCATCCCACCCTCACCCTCTCCCACAGAGTCCAAAAGACTATTCTATACATATGTATAGAAAGGATTTTCTTTCATTTCCAAACTGCTAAGTCATAAAACAAAACTTATCTTCAAAAATACATCAATCTCTAGTGTAATAAAATCCATGGCCTGACAAAGGATATATAATTCAGCTTGCTGAAGATCAGTTTAAAACCATTGCTAAGAGGTAAGATAAGTATCTCGATTAACTCTTGATCACTTTAAGTGGAGACAACATACAGCCTGTTATCAAGAGGATTACATAAGTTTTCTTCCAGTATATTGTATATATTCTGACATCTTTCTAATCCTCTTAATTCCTCTTTGAAGGCAATCATCACTTACATGCTTGTTGTGAGAAAGAAACGAATACAGCATTGAAGTGTCAACAAGTATTAGGAAGACAGGTTTGGATGACCATACCTTATTATTTTTTATGGAACAATTTCTAGGCTGTCAACAACTGGAAAGATATTCTAGTGAGGATAAGTGTTGTCACATGTGACTTTAGCATCAGATGAAGTGAAAAGGTAATGTTCTGATAAACAAACACCTGTGGTTGTAGTCTGATTTGCAACATTTTTACAACTCTCGCTGTACCTTTTCTTATGAATCTTTATCATCAAATCAAACTAGAAGTACATTTTCAATTTTCATCTATTACAAAATCATTTCAACTTTTAAGTACCATGTCAACTTGTATCATTAGAAATGCCAATGTAGACCACGCGTAGCCACAAGCAGTCAGCAGATAAATGATTCAGAGCCTAAGAAAAAAAAATGACCTTAAAACGTGCCTTCTATTCTAACTCCACAGGGATCCTCCTCTAGTTCTATGCTGGAGCTAGATCTGTGGAGAAACATCACAAAGTAGTCAGCTTACATGTCCCTGAAAGCAGATGGGTTGGCAGTGGTGGCTCTGATTTATTTGCCTTGATGTTTGCCAAAATTCCAAAGAGGCAGAGATGAAAGGAGAAAACATAAGAAGCTCATTCTAGTTTCAAACATGCTACTAAAATCATGAGCTAGAAACAGTAACACAAAAAGGCTGGATCACTGTCAGCCTTCATTTCTTGAATATGGACAGGGGGAGTCTCAGCATTAGCAGGGTAATACGGAAGCAAAGAAATAAGCAACAACTAAACCATATTGTTAGCAAGCTGCTTCCTGGGCACTGCACACACATGCTGCCAGATGTCTCAGAATCAAAGCCTGACACAAAGGTCAAAAATATAAGCCATATTCTGGCTTCAACTAGATGGAGATCTCTTGGGGGCAGTAGCAACATTAAGAACAAAGAGCAGGGGAAAGTGAGGGGAGAGGAAGCACTGTCTTCATAAGACCAGTCAATACCCATAACGAATACCTTAATCTTGAAGGGACTGAGGGGAGTGCAGCAGGAATTATGTGATTAAAATAAAGCATTCTTTGGGACTAGAAAACTAAGAAGCACTGCAGCCTATGAGAACAGCCTGGATTTCCCTGAGATCCTAGAGAATCCAGGTCAGGTACCTCTCCATGATGAATATCTGGGGTTACTTTTAGACTCCAAATGCATCTATGGCCATATTTGGATATGCCCTCATTCCCAGGAATGCTGACCACTCACTGTCTCAAAATAAAGGATTCAACTGGTGTACCTGACAGTCTTGGAAACTCGTATCAATGGGCAATGATAAATTCTGCAACTCTTGTTAGAATGAAGTACAATAACTGAACTCTGTTAGTTCAGTTTGGAAAATACGCTAGTATTTTCCAAAGTTAGATTATTTCTAACTTTGCATTATTTTTTAAATTATTAATTATAAAATTTATCAGAACAGTCCTTTATACTCTTTTAAGATAAATAAAAATGTAAAGGGCTACATATTTACTAACCATTGTGTAAGAATAACTTTCATTTTTCTATAAAACTTTAAAGAATGCTTCTGATAATCAGCATTTGATAAATATGACTATTTTCATCTAATCATTACATTTTATCATTGTATTTACTTTGACCTCATACATACTAGTTACTGTTTTTATAGGGTGAATATTTTAATTATTTATAAAACATTCTATCATTCCTTCAATCATGTTAGATGCTTCTCTTTGAGCTCAATTAATTGTCTTGAATTGATGACATAAAAATTGAATGTACATAAAAAATTAAGCTTTTTATTTGCTGCATAGTTCAAATCTGTTTATGCATTCAACATCTACTTTTCTGAGTACCTACTAAGAATCAGACACTACTTTAGGAACAGAGGATATAACTGTTAGCAAGTCAATGTCCCTCCCCTATGGAGTTTGTATTCTAGCAATAGAGGAAAAAGACATTAAAAAACAAGTATATAATATTGTTTAGTGAAAAGTACTATAAAAAATAAAACAAGATATAGTGAGGAATGGGATGGTATTTCAGGTAGAGTGGTTTTGCTTCTCTGAGTGAGAATTCAAATATTTAAAGAAAAAGTTTTGTAGGAAAGGAAAGAGGATATGCAAGAGCCCTGAGGTGGAACAGGATGCCAATACTTTTCTGAACATTCTCCAGCATTTTGCTGACTTTATGTTTGCAGATGTCTTCAACGAATTCTTAAACATAACTCTGATACTCTCCTGGATTAACCTGGCTACCTCAGAAATTTGTTAGGATAAATGAGATTATGTAACAAGATGTTTCAGTTCATATATTTGAATAATGTGATATGTCTATATGAAAGCTTACCATTCAAATATTTATTTAACATCATGGGTGAGACATTGTATGAGGATCTACAGGATCAAAAAGGTATAAGACATAGTCCATAATGTCCCTAAATTGCTAGAGCTTAAGATTTACTTGTAAAGACAAAATGGAAGGAAACACACTAACAGCCAGGTAAGTGATATGAGTAATGCTGGCTACAGGAATTCAGTAAAGAAAATGATTATAGAAGGGATCAAATGGTGAAAAGTCGCCTTGCACAGGAGATGGAGACTAGGCTGAGCATTGTAAACAAGACAGTCTCAACAAAGCTGAAAGATCTCAAGAGATCACACTGACAAGTGTGGTGTGAGCAGAGGCTGCAACGCAGGAAAGCACCTGGCAGGCCCAGGAAATACGGTTCTAACTGACCAGAGAAGGAAATTTATAAAGGGGCAAGGTGAGTGGGATCTAAACTATGGGAAGTTAATCTTGAATGAAGATGTTTTAACTTAACCCTGCAAACAACAAGGAGTTTTTTCATCTGCCATGGTCTCTGTAGTCACAGTTTTGTGAACTCTTGTTTCAGCTGAGCCTCATCTGCAGAACTGCCGTGTAGTGAAGATGAACCCTACCCAAAAAAAGGACTGGCCTTTGCCCTTGGCCTCTAGGAGGTGATCTCTAGGCCCCTGTGATATCAAGTCTAATAGGAAGTCTTTGTTTGCATGTGGGCATGACCACCCAATAGTCTAGCAATGTGACTCATCATGGGGTTTTTGAAGCACAGAGTATTAGTTCTATCTACGGAGAGGATGGAGGCTAAAGGTCAGTCATATAAACAGTACATGAACAAGCCCCTATAAAAACTCTGGACAACAAGATTCAAGTGAGCTTTACTAACTGGCAATACTCCAAGCACATGTTCATATACTGATGTCAGGAAACTACATGGTCCATGACTCCATGGTGAAAGGACAAAGAAAGCACCATGCTTGGTACTTCTCGTGGAGTCTGCCCGGCATCCTTCATCCCTTGGCAAGCTTTAATCTGTATCTGTAGTTGTAATATGATGTCACTGCAGAGGAGCCGGGCAGGCTGCAGTCCACGGAGTTGCAAGGATTCAGACACGACTGCGAGACTAAGAGCACACACATACATTAGTATTACAGCTTTCACGGAGTTCTGTGACTGTTTCCAGTGAATTACTGAACCTGAGGGTGATTTTGGTTAACACCTTCACACAACCAGTGTTAGAAGCAAGGGCAGTCTTGTGTGGACTATGCTCCCTCTCTTAACTTTAAAACTGGTTAAATTCTGACAAGTAGGCCATCAACAAATAAAAAGTTCTTATTGTCATATTCTAATCAATAAATTTTCTCTGTTCAAAGACATGTATCATTGCCTTTCTCTTAGTCTTTGACAAAATATTACTCACAAAGTCTTCCAATACCATGTCAATTCAGATGACTTTTTAAAAAATCACCTTTAATATAGAACCTCAAATGTTAAAAATGTTGGTCTACTATTGACCATTTAGCCATCTGTTCATTGAGTTTCTCAGAAACCTCTATGTAACCAGTAAAGCCCATTAAATTAAAAATAGGCCACACAACTACAGATATGATCCTATAACTTGCATCAAGGATCACCTGGAACTTCACAGGAGAGTAAGTAAACAGTAACTACGTGCTAAGCCACTTCAGTCATGTCTGATTCTTTGCAACCGCATGGACTGTAGCCTGACAGGTTCCTTTGTCCAAGGGATTCTCCAGGCAAGAATACTGGAGTGAGTAGCCATTCCCTTCACCAGGGGATATTCCCAACCCAGGGATCAAACCTGAGTTTTTTATGTTTCCTGCACTGGAAGGTAGGTTCTTTACCACTAGCACCACCTGGTAAGCTCAAACTATAACAACCACCCTAAGTAACTGTCAATAATACATATATTTTAAAAATCCTTTAGGACCAATAAAGTTACTCTATACTGGAGTGTTGGTTTTGAAAAAGTCAATTTTTGTATCAAGTCAGGTTATATAATTGTCATTTTATTCTTTTTGTAACAGTACATGTTTCCATTAACATGAGATTTTACTCAAGTAGGACTAGAAGATGCACTGATCACAGCAATAATAAAAATAAAACAGGAAGGGCCAAGAACAGAAAAATTTTTTCCTGAGAGACTATAAAACTTCTAGTTCTTGATAACAATAATTTCAATAATGTCACCTCAATAATTAAAAACTCTAATTCAATCTAGAAAGTGTACAATAAGGTATTTTTTTTGTTTTCCATATTCTGGTTAATATATCAACTTTCTTTTCTGATACTCTACTCAATTCTCTATTCAAGAGGGTCAATTTTTGTTTCTCCAACAGATTTCTCTGGAAGTAGTACAATCCTTTTTGCAATATGGCACATTTGAAATCTGATTAATCCTTTGTGGAATAATGGCAAATAATGAGTAGAAACTAAAGAATTTTATTCTGCACTGCTTTTCTCTATATGGACTCACAGATGAGCATTACTATTCTAAGACTTGGAAGGTCTAGGTAAATATATTCCAGCTCCTTGACACAGTATATTCCTTTTTTAGCTTCTTTGCTGATTCCTCCTCTGCCTACTCCTTATCTGATGGTGTTACATCCTTAGCATTGTTCTGTGCTCACTCTCCGGGCTCTCCTTGGGAAATCACACCCATCTCTGTAACTAACTACCATCTGTCTTCTCTCTCCTGGATCTTTACTAAAGTAGAGGCCAAATCTTACTGGTTATCAGAATCATCTGATAATTTACTTCTGAAGCTAAATCCCCAGATTTCACCTAGATATAATCTACCAATATCTCTAAGCACTTCCAGGCAATCTGTATTTTTAACAAAGATCTATCTGTCCTTGAGCTAAAGTCCACTAACTGTTATTTGGGAACTACTGGTCTAACAGACTTACTAATCCACATCTAAAACAAGCTCAAAATTCAATTCAGAATTTCCTATATTCTGATTCTCCGCGGAGTGAACTTCCATGCCTCAGCTGACATGGAGTTATTCTAGAAGTCTTCTCTTTTTCTCCCTAAATCGGTCTGTCCTCTGGTCTTCCACTTTGCTTTTCTAATTAATTGGCACCCATGTCTGAATATCCCCACCGGAGAGGCACCTCCAGATAGACAATCAGTTCTTACTTGTCTTTGTTTCCCTGGTGGACTGAGACTTTAGGAGGTCCTTCATAAATAGGTGCTGAATGAATCAGAATAAGGGAAGCAGGCATGGGAAGCATACACACACACACACACACACACACACACACACACACACACACTCTATGATGAAGAGACTCAAGTTATATAATTTTAATTCTGAGTTTTCAATTCTCTTCTAACCTCATTTAGTCAAGAGCAGTGACAAAAGGAAAAAATTTGCACCAAAACCAAAGATAAGGAGTGATAAACTTCCAAACTAAAATTTCACAGCAAAATGCATACCAAAATTGTTCTTGCTCCTACTATCAAAGGATACACATGAAAATAATTACAGATATTTTATAAACTACAAAAAATCAAAATGGATCTATCTTAAAATGTTAGAAATTCTATCACCATTACAATTGCCAAAAATCATCATTATGAAAAGCTATCTGGAGTTTTCTGAGTTTTACCTCATTTTATATGAAAATTCATAAAAGATTAAAGACACATTCAAGTGCTACATTTTTTAAAAAATTAGTCTTTTTACTTTAAAAGTGAGAGGAAATGAATTACATAATTAATGTGTTCAAAACCCTGTTAGAAGCAAATTACATTAAATATGATGTTTTAGAAATCTGAAGTATCCCTTATAGTTTACATGTTAACTCTTTTTCAATATAATAGCTGAAGTGTTAGACTGAGATCAATATTAGACAACAATCAGGAAATTGTTTCCTATTCACTGTAACTCTGGATTATAGTATTTAATAGGTTCAGTTTCTTTAGTTCAGTTTCTTTATTAGTCTTAATTCAATCAAAGGAAGACACAGATCATCTCTTCTTCGATTTTAGGATCCTTTAGAAAGACTAACACCTTCTATTCTATCTCATAAGAATATGATACTCACAAAATGAGAATTTTTTCCATCTTTTGAGCTGCTAGTTATTTAAGTTCTATAACACTATCATGAAAAAGTAGAGAAAGAAACAGTGCATTGGTTGTCATTTTCATTGGTTGTCATCTTCTGAAACACCACCATCTCCTCTGCTTTAATCAACATATGTTTGTTTCTGATTTAAATGCTATACTGCCCACATATTTTTATGTAATTTGTTCCTAATAGACCCAAGTTGCTAAGAGAGGATTTTTAAAGTCTGAATTTCTGAGAAAGATAAATATCATATACCAATGCATATATACGGAAACTACAAAGATAGTACTGATGAAATTTTCTGCAGGGCAGCAATGGAGACACATATACAGAGAACAGACTTATGGACTCGGGGGTGGGGGAGGAAGGAGAGGGTGAGATGGATGGAGAGAGTAACATGGAAACTTACATTACCATATGTAAAATAGACAGTCAACGGGAATTTGCTGCATAACTCAGGGAAGTCAAGGTAGGGCTCTGTGACAATCTAGAGGGCTAATGGGAAGGGAGATGGGAGGTACATTTAAGAGGGAGGGGACATACATATACATATGGCTGATTCATGTTGCTGTTTGGCAGAAACCAATAAAATTCTGTAAAGCGATTATCCTTCAACTGAAAAATAAATTAAAAAAATAAAGTATGAATTTCTAATGAAGGGAAAGAAAATGCAACCTGTATAAACATTAAGAAATTCTAAAAGTAACTCCATTTATTTCTCATTTATTAAACTGACGTTTGTGGAAGTTACTTTGACTTGACTCAGTGCTGCAGGAGTCGAAACGTTTCTTCCCAGGTGTCTGCCCAGCGCTGCTTTTTTTTTTTTTTTTTAATGGATTGGAAGAATTAATATTGTTTTTTTTTTTTCATTTATTTTTATTAGTTGGAGGCTAATTACTTTACATCATTGCAGTGGTTTTTGTCATACATTGAAATGAATTAGCCATGGATTTACATGTATTCCCCATCCCAGTCCCCCCTCCCACCTCCCTCTCCACCCTATCCCTCTGGGTCTTCCCAGTGCACCAGGCCTGAGCACTTGTCTCGTGCACCCAACCTGGGCTGGTGATCTGTTTCACCCTAGATAATATACATGTTTCGATGCTGTTCTCTTGAAACATCCCACCCTCGCCTTCTCGACGCTGCTTTTTTATTTAGGCTTAGTTCTGGCTCAGTGAGAACAATCTGCCTGTCAATGCAGGAGACTCAGAGACTCAGGTTTGATCCCTGGGTCCAGAAAATCCCCTGGAGGAAGAAATAGCAACTCACTCCAGTATTCTTGCCTGGAAAATCCCTTGGGCAGAGGAGCCTGGTGGGCTACAGTCCATGGGGTTGCAAACAGTCAGACATGACTGAGCGAGTGAGCAGAACAACAAAACTACAAATAAAAGATCTTTCATTTTCCAGAGCTGTAAGTGATTGGTAAGTTATACACACATAATGGTTCCTATCTTGCAGGGTACTTAGGTACAATTTGTAAGTAGTTCACAATATGAAAATAATATTATTCCTCAGAGAAACTAAGCATCATTTAGGTCAGGCAGAACATATTTTCTTCTGGCACCATCACCATAGTTCAGGATATTATCGCTTTAAGCTCAGGCTCTTTCCATGGCCTCTAAATCACCCACAGATTTGCTCTCTTTCCATCAGGCTGTGCAATACTTAGGTTAAGTTGCCTAAAGCACTGCTTTGTTGTTTTGTTGTCATTGTTTTTCCACAGTATCACAAGTGTTTTACTATTTATTTTTTGGTAATACATAGCTTTTTTTTTTAAATTGAAGTACAGTTGATTTGCAATGTGGTATTAGTTTCAGACATATAACAAAATGATTCATATTGGATGTGGTTCCCTGTGCTATATAGTAGGTCTTTATTGCTTATCCATTTTATATACTGTAGTGATAAAGCACTGTTTTGCTCCTGGGTAGCATTCAAACTACAGTCCTTGGGGTCACGAAGAGTCGGACACGACTAAGCGACTTCACTTTCACTTTTCACTTTCATGCACTGGAGAAGGAAATGGCAGCCCACTCCAGTATTCTTGCCTGGAGAATCCCAGGGACGGGAGTCTGGTGGGCTGCCGTCTATGGGGTCACCCAGAGTTGGACACGACTGACATGACTTAGCAGCAGCAGCACTCAAACACATCTACAGTAATGGTCCCACCTGCTATCCTCTAATAGAAACAAATTCTTATTCCATTCCATCTGAATCACATCTCATGCCCCAAAGTTTCACTGTTCTTTCAAGTTTTAATACTTTTGTGCACTTTCCTCTCTCTTGGATGACACAGCTTCCCACATTTTCCCCTTCTGAAATCCTGTCCATTTATAAAGGTTCATATCAGACTTCTTGCATGGTACGTTTCTGATGATCCAGAATTAAAATAATACCTTCTTCCTTTATGCTCTTATAATACAAACTTGTATAGACTTAACTAAAACTTCTATATATTGCCTTGGGGTAAGACATATTTTACCTCCACTAAGCTCCTGGCCACGAAAGATGGTGCCCTATAGTAACCCATACAGTACCCTATGCAGTAAGGGCCAAACAAAAATACCCATGTCATAAATGATTTTATAAAACAAGAAAATGGTCAACCTAAGCAGAAGGGCAGAGAATAAAGAGCGAGCTTGTATTTCTACTTAAGTAAAGGGTGGGTCATGTCCCACACTGAGCCACAAATGAAAACTAGGTTGGGGTAAATTTTCCGTGCTTGGTTACTCACATCTGCCCTGTGAAATGCTTTGAGCTCCTTGGGAACAATGATAAAAAACCATCATAAGGCAGGATGTTATCTACCATCACCAAATCCAAGGTTAACATTTTTACAAACAAGAAATAGACAGTCTCGTTCAAAACACTGCTTTGTCAGGGGCTACTTGGAGGCAGCTCTGGAATAAGTCATCACATTTTAGTTCATAATGCTAACTTCCTGATATACAGAGGAGAATCAAAGAAGTCTGTACACAGATTTATCATGATCATCAGAAAGCACACATTTTACTTAAATCTATCTTCAACCTAGCAGAGGCTGAAATGCTTTATGAAGACGGTGTTTGCTGCAATTGCCTAAGGAGCTGCTGAAAGCAACAGTCTTCTATAAGCCAGCATTTCATGCTATGGCTGTGACAACGTGTTCAAGATCACAACGGTAAATAACACAGCCTTGAAACATGATGGGGATAGTAGGACCAAGACACTGTCACAAACGTAGCAAATCCAAAAGCCAGAGAGAGGAGAAAAGATTTTGATTCTTTAAACAACAAAGATACAGCACTCTGACCCCAGATATCAGTCAAGAGGACACCTCTGCTTTTGCCACTGAATGCAAGGAAAGAGATGGAGATGGGATGAGGTAAATAAGGCAAGCAAAAAAAAAAAAAGTGGTCTGCATTTAACCTTGAAAGCAGATATCACAATACCACGATGTGATTACCCCCAGAGAGATCAAGGCCTTGTGGGCAAAGGGGAGGAGCAGAGAATGACGCTGAAGGGGAGGAAAGCTCAGTAATACTTCACGAGCAGTATTCTTGACTTCTGAGCTTTTTTACTGTATTTTACTGAATGATTAAATAGGGCGACTAGTACAAAAATTAGTGTCATATTAAAGAAAACATATTTAATCCAATGTGCTCAACTATAAAGTGAGCTTTAGTCATTTTAGAATTTCATAATTCCTCTGCGTCTCTTTTTCTGTCCTACATGTGAGGTGGGAGGGGGGATCAGAATGGGGAACACATGTAAATCCATGGCTGATTCATGTCAGTGTATGGCAAAAACTACTACAATACTGTAAAGTAATTAGCCTCCAACTAATAAAAATAAATAAATAAATAAAATTTCATAATTTCACAAGGGTTAGAAACTACTGTGTTCTGCCCCAGCCTTAGGGTTCCCACATAAAATACAGGATGCCTAGTTCAACTGCTTGTGATTTCATATTGCAAAGGACTTACTTACTTGTTACTTGAAAACATTATTTTTATATCTGAAATTAAGATTTTAGTGGTCATCCTATATTTATATCTTTGCTAAATCTGGCGGTCTTATCCAGATTACTATTATCACGGTATGGGGAACAGCAATTTCTGAGTACTGCTCACATATTACTCTGTTCAAGTTGCTTTTAAATACTGGTTGAGTGAAAGTGAAAGTTGCTCAGTCATGTCCAATTCTTTGTGACCCCAAGGACTGTAGTTCATGAATTCTCCAGGCAGAATACTGGAGTGGGTAGCCTTTCCCTTCTCCAGGGGATCTTCCCAACCCAGATCTCCGGCATTGCAGGCAGATTCTTTACCAGCTGAGCCACAAGGGAAACCCAAGAATACTGGAGTGGGTAGCCTATCCCTTCTCCAATGGATCTTCCCGACCCAGGAAGGTACCATATTTGATAGGAACTAGTCACATTTGACTTCTCAAAAAAGCTGTATTAAATTTACTTAAAAATTGAGAAAATATTAGTTAAAAGCCACAGATATTGCTATGAATCGAATCAGAAAGATCTCTTCAAAACTATAAAAGACTGAGAGGAAAATGAGGACATCTAGGTAACAATGGACAGACACCATTATTAGTGAGAATACCAAGCCTGTGAGGCACAGAAAAACTGAATTGATGAACTGAAAAATAAGATCAAATTAAGATATAGCAGACTGATTTGAGGTCCCTGCAGACATGAAGGCAGGGAACAGATAAAGATTCTTCTGAGTAAACAGAAGACAAAGATGCTCAGAATGTTTACTTAGTCAACATTGTCTCTCCTCTGTTTAAATGCCAAATAAAATTCAATCAATTAACATCTGAAAAACTTTTCTGGTCTAAGAAGAAAATGGCTTCAAAACTAGCAGAATGACACAAGCCTGCACCTGAGTTTACAGTACTCTACTTTGCCTTATCAAAGGATAATGTACTGTCCTGATATTTACATAGCAAATTATCAGGAAAACTTGAAAGGCTTGGTGGGTATGGTGGCCTGGGGACAAGCAACCTTTACATAGAACTCCAATTCAGGAAAAATGAAAATTTATGGGTTGCATATTCTAAATGATTTTTTAATTAAAAATTGTAAGTAAATAAATGTTAGCATCCATTTCTTAAATATTCTTTTTTCAGATAAGATAGACTTAATTTTTTAAAATTTTATTTCATTGGTACAAAACTACTTTACAGTTTTGTGTTGTTTCTGCCATACAACAATGTGAATCAGTCATAATTTTATCTGCCATCCCTCCCTCCCCTCCCCATATTCCACCCCTCAAGATCATCACAGAGCACCAGGCTGGGATCCCTGTGTTATTCAACAACTTCCCACTAGTTGAGTATATATATATATGTCAGACAATGCTACTTTCTCAATTTGTTCTATCTTCACCTTCTGCTTCTGTGTCCACAAGTCTATTTTCTACTAGTTTCTTCAATACCATCTTTCTAGATTCCATACATATATATGGAATATATATATGATACTGGTTTTTCTCTTTCTGACTTACTTCATTTTGTATAAGAGGCTCTAGGTTCATTCACTTCACTACAATGCATCTATGGGCCCCTTATCTTTGACAAAGGAGGCAAGAATATACAATGGAGAAAAGATAGCTTCTTCAATAAATGATGCTGGCAAAACTGGATGGTTACATGTAAAAGACTGAAATTAGAACACTTCTTAACACCATACACAAAGAAACTCAAAAGGATTAAGGACTCTAACATCAGAAACTATAAAGCTCTTAAAGGAAAACATAAGCAATACACTCTTTGACATAATTCACAGCAAGATTCTCTGACCTACCTCCCGGAGTAATGGAAATAAAAACAAAAATAAATGTGGCCCAATACAACTTAAAAGTTTTTGCACAGCAAAGGAAACTATAAACAAGATGAAAACACAACCCATCAAAATGGGTGAAAATAACTGCAAACCAAGTAACTGACCAAGAGTTAATTTCCAAAATATATAAGCAGCTCATATAGCTCAGTATCATAAAAACAGATGATCCAATCAAAAAAACAGGCAGAAGACTGAAACAGAGATTTCTCCAAAGAAGACATACAGATAGTCAATAAACACATGAAAAGATGCACAACACTGCTCATTATTAGAGAAGTATAAATCAAAACTATAAAGAAGTATCACCCCACACCAGTCAGCATGGCCATCATAAAAAAAAAAAAATCTATGAACAATAAATGCTGGAGAGGATGTAGAGAAAAAGGAACTCACCTGCACTGCTGGTGGGAATGTAAACTGATACAGCAACTGTGGAGAAGAGTATGGACATTCCTTTAAAAACTAGGAATAAATCTACCATGTTAGTTGCTCAGTTGTGTCTGACTCTGTGACCCATGAACTATAGCCTGCCAAGCTCCTCTGTCCACAGAATTCTCCAGGCAAGAATACTGGAGTAGGTTGCCATTCCCTTCTCCAGGGAATCTTTTCAACCCAGGGATCAAACCTAGGTTTCCAGGACTGCTTTCAGATTCCTTATCATATGACACAGCAATCCCATTACTGAGCACATACCCTGAGAAAAACCACAACTCTAAAAGACACATGTACCTCAAATTGCAGCACTATTTACAACAGTCAGAACACAGAAGCAATCTAGATGTCCACTGACAGATGAATGGATAAAGAAGTTGTGGAACTTTTTCATACAATGGAACATTACTAAGCCACAAAAAGACACAAATGTGAGTCAGAGGTGGATGAACCTAGAGCCTGTAATACATAGTGAAGTAAGTCAGAAAGAGAAAAATAAGTATCATATATATGGAATATATATGAGAACAGACTTGTGGACACAGCAGGGGAAGCTACTGTTCAGCTGCTAAGTCATATCCAACTCTTTGTGACCCCACAGACTGCAGCACGCCAGGCTTCCCTGTCCTTCACTATCTCCCAGAGTTTGCTCAAACTCATTACATTGTGTCAGTGATGTCATACATTCATCCCATCCTGTCAGTCCCTTCTCTTCCTACTTTAAACTTTCCCAGCATCAGAGTCTTTCCCAATGAGTCAGCTCTTTGCATGAGATGGCCGAAGTATTGGAGCTTTAGCATCAGTGCTTCTAACCGGAAGGTGAGAGTAGGACAAACCGAGAAAGCAGCACTGACTTAAATACACTATTATGTGTAAAATAGTTATTAGGAATTTGTTAAGTAGCACAGGGAGCCCAGTCTGGCCCTCTGTGATGACCTCAAGAGGTGGGATGTAGGGAGCGGAGAGAGACTCAGGAGGGAAGGGATATATATTAATAAAATTATGACTGATTCATGTTGTACAGCAGAAACCAACACAAAACTGAAAGCAATTTTCCACCAATTAAAAAATAAATTTTTTAAAATTTAGGTTTTAAAGCCAACTGAAAAGTATATAATCTTGGACCAGTTACTTAATGTCTCTAACCTTTGTTTTCTTCGTCCTCACTACTTTTCCAACAAAACAATTATGCTAATTCTAAATTTAAGAATTTAAGATTAGATATTATGCATGTCAATCACAGTACTTGGCACATAACAGGCATTCAACTCATGGCGGATATCATTAAGTCTGAAATTCTTTTGCTTTTTTCCTATAGCATGAGGGCAGTAATTTCTGTACCTGGAAGCTGGGTAACTGCTGAAGCCTTCGGATGCTACCAGGCAACCAGATCATACCCAAAACTTCTAAGATACAGTCATGGTGAAAAGACTGAAAGTTAGTGAAAATATGGCAATTCTTGGCATTTCTCTGTAAGCAATGGGAACTTCACATCTCCATTTCTGAATCATGATAATGTTTCGATGTTCAGTGTGGAGGAGCGTGCGTGCTCATTCATGTACGATTCTTTGGGACCCCATGGACTGTACCTTGCCAGACTCCTCTGTTCATGGCATTTTCCAGGCAAGAATACTGGAGAGGGTTGCCATTTCCTACTCCGGGGAATCTTCCCTATGCAGGGATTGAACCCACGTCTCTTGTGTCTCCTGCAAGGACAGGCAGATTCTTTACCACTGCTCTTCCTGTTCTGAAAACTTTTCCTTCTGACAGACAAACACAGATGTATATATGGGGATGGTCAAAAATGTTTGACTACCACTGCCTTAGAACACACTAGGATTTCAAGGAGCCTTGATACTGTTTAAAATTTATGAGACACAAATAAGCAGGAAAGAAGAGAGCATTTAACTCCTTTGAAAAGGAATTTTTAGGGCAATCATGAGACAGAGTTGCCAAATATGGGCTCTAAAACATGGATACTGGGATAAAGATATAAAAATCCTAGCTTCAATCCATATGGCTGTATTAAGATCAACTACCTTCAAACGACTACAGAACAAAACACAGCTGGTAACCTAGATGATATACATTCTTCACTGAGCAAGACAAGTTCATTTTTTCTTTAAAAAAAAATGTGTGTTTTCTTATTTTCTTACCACACTGAACAGCACATGGGCTTCCCTGACTAGGGACAGAACCTGTGCCCCCTGCAGAAGGGCAGAGTCTTAACCACTGGACCATCACGGAAGTCCCCTCATTTTTTCTTAATGGCTATTTCCTTTTAAAAGCATTTGGGAACCTATATTCGAGACAGCAGAAGAGACACAGATGTAAAGAACAGTCTTTTGGACTCTGTGGGAGAAGGCGAGGGTGGGATGATTTGAGAGAATAGCACTGAAACATGTATATTATCATATGTGAAACAGATCACCAGTCCAGGTTCAATGCGAGAGACAGGATGCTCAGGGCTGGTGCACTGGGATGACCCCGAGGGATGGGATGGGGAGGAAGGTGGGAGGGGGGTTCAGGATGGGGAACACATGTACACCCGTGGCTGATTCATGTCAATGTATGGAAAAAAAACCACTACAATATTGTAAAGTAATTAGCCTCTAATTAAATAAATTAATTTTTTAAAAATAAAAACATTTGGGAAATATATAACTTAATGCACTACGGAAAGGACTTTATAAATAGAATCTGGTATAAATCCTTTTTGTGTAAGGAATTAGAGATTTACATAATTGGAGACTTCAAATATCAGCTTCCCTGATAGCTCAGTTGGTAAAGAATCCACCTCCAATGCAGGAGATTCTGGTTTGATTCCTGGAGAGGGAAGATCTGCTGGAGAAGGGATAGGCTACCCACTCCAGTATTCTTGGGTTTCCCTTGTGGCTCAGCTGGTTAAGAATCTGCCTGCAATGCAGGAGACCTGGGGTGGGAAGATCCCAGGAGAAGGGAAAGGCTACCCACTCCAGTATTCTGGCCTGGAGAATTTCATGGACATAGTCCATGGGGTCGCAAAGAGTTGGACACAACTGATCTGCCTTCATTTTCTTCACTTTCAACGTGTATAATACAGATGCTGTAGTTTGCAATGCTATTTTTGGTTATGAAAAGAAAGACCAACAATGGATTAAAAAGACGCATGTGATTTTTAAAAAATGAAGCGCCATGGGTTGGAAATGCTTAAAGGAAAAAGTTCTAGCATTAAGACAGAAAAGACTTAAGGAAAGTAAGTCTGTCTGTTATGAAACTGAACTCTATCTTATCTTCAAAGACATGCTCCTTCAAACACCTTATGGATTCTGCCCTCAACACGCCACTGAAACTGCTTAGAGGTTGCGATGACCTCTAAATTGTCAAGCACAAAGGCTATTTTTCAGTGTTCCCATTGTTTGAAGTAGACAGCATTTGAGAACGCTAAATGTTCCTTCCTTTTGTGTGTGTATGATGAGAACCATTAAGATCTGCTCAGTGATCCTTAAATGTACAATTTACTATTATTAACTATAGTCACCATACTGTATGTTACATCTCCAGGACTTATTTTATAATCCATTTCTTTTTTCTTGAACCTCCTCCCTGACAGGCTCCTGAATACCACTTATCTGACAGTCCTCTCATCTTTACAGTTTCTCAGCCTCTTTTGCCAGCAACTCTTGTATAAACTTCATATTTTCAGCCTTTTTTCCTTTTTAACCAACACTATCCTTATGATTTTATATTTACATACAAGGCCTCACCTTTAAGCCATTCATGAATGATTCTTAAGTTATGTCTCCAGGTTTCAGACTACATTTTATTTATTTATTTTTTTCAGCCTACATTTTAAATTGCCTACTGAGCATCTCCACCTGGCTGCCCTGCAGGTACCTCAAACCCAGGGTGTGAAAAAACAGAGTCAGCACCATTTCCCGAAAGTATCTCAGTATCTTTGCTGTGGTTGTTCAGCTGCTCAGCAGTGTCTGACTCTCTGGGACCTAATGGACTGCAGCACACCAGGCTTCCCTGTCCATCAGCAACTCATGGAGCTTGCTCAAACTCATGGCCACTGAGTTGGTGATGCCATTCAACCATCTCATCTTCTGTCATCCCCTTCTCTTCCTGCCTTCAATCTTTCCCAATCAGGAAAGAGGGTCTTTTCTAATGAGTCTGCTCTTCACATCAGGTGACCAAAGTATTGGAGCTTCAGCTTCAGCATCAGTCCTTCCAATGAATAATCAAGATTGACTTTCTTTAGAATTGACTGGTTTGATCTCTTTGCTGTCCAAGGAACTCTCAAGAGTCTTCTCCAACGCCACAGTTCAAAACCATCAATTTTTCGATGCTCAGCCTTCTTTTTTTATTTTTTATTTTTTTTATTTTTTTATTTTTATTTATTGGTGCTCAGCCTTCTTTATGGTCCAACTCTCATATCCATACATGACTACTGGAATAACCATAGCTTTGACTAATTGGATCTTTGTTGGCAAAGTAATGTCTCTGCTTTTTAATATGCTGTTGAGGTTGGTCACAGCTTTTCTTCCAAGGAGCAAGTGTCTTTTAATTTCATGGCTGCAGTCACCATCTGCAGTGATTTTGGAGCCCAACAAAGTGAAGTCTGTCACTGTTTCCATTGTTTCCCCATCTATTTGCCATGAAGTGATGGGACCATTACTCAGCATCTTTGCCTCTCTCATATTCCCTCTCCCATGTGGTGAATGGTACCTAGTAAAAATCTAGGAGTCCTCATAGATGTGTCCTCCCATATGACTTTCTGTCAAAACCAATCACAAAGCCCTATCTGTTCTTTCTCATAACTCACTCTTAAATCCATCATCATCATGTATTTTATTACACTATTGCTCCTTATTTCAGTATCTTTCAGTATTACTTCAGTAACTGAGCTTCCTCTTTCTAGGATATTATAATCTTCTTTCCCCTTGAAAATAGATTTTTTTGAACAGAACTGACTTAACAACAAAAAAAAATCACCATTTAAAACACACAATTCAATGGTGTTTACTATATGCACAGAATTGTGTGATCGTCACCACAGTCTAAGTTGAGAACATCTTCATATGCCCTAAATAAACCTCATGCCATTTAGTAATCACATTGTATTAGCCTCATCCCTCTTAACACAAGGCAACCTCTGCTCTACGTTTCTATATATCTGCCTGTTCTGAACATTTCATATTAACAGAATAATACAATATGTGGTCTTTTTGTGACTGGTTTCTTTCACTTGATCTTCAAAGATCAACCCTGAACCATGTACCAATACTTCATTCCTTTTTATTCCTGAATAATATTCCACTGTATGGATATACTACATTTTATTTATCCATCCCTTACTTTATAGACATGTGGGATGTTTCTACTTTTTGGCTATATAAGCAATACTGCTATCAACATTTGAGTATAAGTTTTCATGTGAACATATTCTCAGTTCTCTTGAATATATACCTAGAAGTGAAATTCCTAGGTCATATCACAATTCTCTACCTAACCTTTTGAGAACTGCCAGTCAGTTCCACAAGGCAGCTGCATCATTTTAAAATTCCCACCAAAAAAATAAAATAAAATAAAATTCCCACCAGCAGTGTATGAAGGCTTCAATCTTTCCAAACTTAACTTTTGATTACAGCCATCCTAATGGGTATGAAGTGGTATCTCACTGTGTCTTTGACTTGCATTTCTCTCATAGTAAATGATCTGGGGTATCTTTTCACATGCTAGTTGGCCATTTGTGTATCTTCTTTGGAGAAATAACTGATTCAAATCTTTTACCCATTTCTCACTTGGGATGTCATTTTATGATTGAGTTGAAAGTGTTCTTTATAGATTCTGGATACTAGGTCCTTAACAGATATATGATTTGCAAATGTTTTCCTCCATTATGGGTTGCCTTTTCACTTTCTCGGTAATGTCCTTTGATGTATAAATGTCCTGGGTGTGGTGTCTTTTTTTTTGTTGTTGATAGGTCAGTCAGTTCAGTTGCTCAGTCGTGTCCGATTCTTTGTGACCCCATGAACCACAGCACGCCAGGCCTCCCTGTCCATCACCAACTCTTGGAGTCTACCCAAACCCATGTCCATCGAGTCATTTGATAGGTAAGGAGTAGATTTACTTAGAGAGAAACACACTCCACAGACAGAATGTGGACCATCTCAGAAGGAGAGAACATCATTGAAATATGGTGTGGTTAGTTTTTATGGGCTGGGTAATTTCATAGGCTAGTGAATGGGAGTATTATTTCAAGTATTTCCAGGGAAGGGCGGAGGATTCCAGGGACTGGGTTACCACCCACTTTTTGATCTTTGATTGTCATGGTTGGACCTATCATGGTGCTGGTGGGTGTGTCATAAAAGTTTTAAAATTTGATAAAGTCAAATGTATCATTTTTTCTTCTGTTGCTTGTGCTTTTAGCTTTGATTCTAAAAAGCCCTTGTCAAATCAAATGTCATGAAGACCTACCCCTGTGTTTTCTCCTAAGTATTTTATACTTTTAGCTTTTATTTTAAGATCTTTCATCTATTTTGAGGTAATTTTTAAATATGATGTGACATAGGGTTTTATTGTAATCTTTTAACCTCTCTACCAAACTTTGGTCTTGCTGCCCAAGTGATTTTTCTTAAAAGAAGACAACCAATTTTTCCTGTTGGCATCAATGTATAATTAAAATTTCTACATGGCCTTTTCATATTTTTGCAGTGATATTTAACTTTGTGAGAATAGAGTAACTGATTATAACTATCCCAGGATATGTGCGTGTGTACACTAACACATAAACACACACACAGACTCTTCTGTGTAATTTCAGAGTATTAGCAAAAACTAAAATCTATCAAAGACCGCCGGCCCAAAGAATAAAGCCTAAACCCCTTTGCACTTCTTTGGCACTCCATGCCCCCATCATCTATCCCAACCTACCATTCTGACCTCCTTGTCTTCCAGTCTGCAAACTAGCTCTCACAGGTTAGCATTAAAAGTTCTCTGAGTCAATCCAATATGTCATACTACATTATAATCACATTTCTTTGCACATGCATGGTATTCTTTCCACCCAAGATGTATTTCTCATCTCACAATACTGTTTTAAACGTTAAGTATGATAACTATGCAAATGTACTGCAAGTTAGAAGGCATAATGTTTGCTACATTTGACAACAAAAGACTTAGCATGTTGGGAAATGATTCCATATTTTATTTCCAGAAATTTGAGTGACTTAAACAAGGGTGTTATATCTGTATTTCTTCTTTCAATAGTTAATACTGGAAATCCAAATATGTATATGAATGGAAATCATATAGAACTAGATAATTTCCAGGTAACAATAATAAGTCTAAGGGATGGTAAACTGATCACAAAACGAACTCACTGTATAAGTTGCTTTTATAAATTTTTAAGGAAGATTATACTGGTTGATGTATTCATGTGAAAAAAGTTGCAGCACAACACAGAACAACGAATGTCAGAAAATATGATGTTCTGTCTCTGGAGAAAGAAATTCATTTAAAAGGCTACTAAATTTTCACCTACATATGTTTACTTCACTATCAGTGATACTTTCCAGACATCACTTTAAAATGCATCGACTTACTTAAATTTTGTTAAAATTAAAGTTGCTACTTCTGTGTACATATCTGAGGGAAACAAAGTGATTATCTTGAAGAGATACCTGCAACCCCATGTTTACTGAAGCATGATTTACAATAGCCAAGACATGGAAAAAACTAAGTGATCATCATTGAATGAACAGATAAAGAAAATGTGACGTGTGTGTGTGTCTATACATACAATGGAATATTTTTCAGCCATAAAAAGGAGGAAATTCTGCCGTTTGCAAAAAAAACCATAGATGGACCTTTAGAGTATCATGCTAAGTGAAATAAATCAGATAAAGACAAACATTGTATGATTTCACATATATGTAGAAACTTAAAAAAAAAACCCTCATAGAAACAGATAATACATCCATGGTTCCTAAAGTTGATGGGATGGGTAAAGGTGAGGAAAAGTACATAGTTCCAATATGAAGATTAATAAGTTCTGGGGATGTAATACACTACATGATTGCCATGGTCAAAAATACTGTACAGTGTACCTGAAAGCTGGTAAGAGAATAAATAGCTCTTAAAAACTTATCATAAGAAAAAGAATTATAATTACATGAGGTAATGGATGTTAACTTATCATGGCAATCATTTCACAATATACGCACACTTCAAACCATTATGCTGTCCACCTTAAGCGAATGTTATACACCAACTGCAGTTCAATAAAGCTGGAGTAGAGAACCGATCACCAAAGGAAAGCTATATCTTCCCTTGGCAGGGAAGAAGTGTTATGTCAGCTGAGAATCAACCCTTAAGAATCAGGACAATAGGACAACTAGTTCTAAAAGCTGAACATCTTTGAGAGGAAAAATTCAGGAAGACAGATGTAAAATAATTAAAGAGTAACAGGGAGAATTCAAGGAGAAATAGTTATCAAGTAAAGTATGCAAGTAGTGCCATTATCATGAGGGAATAGCACATGAAATCTGTGGAACTAAGACTAAGGGAAGGCATAAGAATAAAGAAATAACTGTAGGGAGCTGAGGAGGGCTTTTCTTAAAATGTATAAAAGTAAAAGTGTTAGTTGTTCGGTAGTGTCCACCCCTTTGTGACCCCATGGACTACAGCCCACCAGACTCCTCTGTCATGGAATTCTCCATGCAAGAATACTAGAATGAGTAGCCATTCCCTTCTCCAAGGGATCTTCTTGACCCAGGGATCAAATCTGGGTCTACAAGCACTGCAGGCAGATTCTTTACCATCTGAGGCACCAGAGAAGCCCCTAAAATTTGTAAATTTCTATATTTATGGTCTTAAGGTTTACTAAAATCTCTAATGAAAAATGTTATAAAACACATGTATTAACATTTTTAACTCTTTCTAAACAAATCTAACAAATAAATTAACATTGTGATGTTACATTTCACTGAGTTTACTATTTTGGGGCTTCCCGGGTAGCTCAGCTGGTAAAGAATCCACCTGCAATGCAGGAGGCCCCAGTTTGATTCTTGGAGTCAAGGAATGTGGATGTATTATGTATTAATATGCATGTAATATATATTAATCAAGCAGAAGGACAGAAAAAAATAAAATGTTGGTAATTACACGTAAGGGTATAACTAAAGTCCAACTCTTCATCAAGGTTCAAGCAAAATCACAAATAAAGAGACTTTGCTAAATAAAATGCAAACTCTATTTCATAAACTTCTTATTATTAAAGCACTCTTTTTTGGAAATGACAAGTACAGTAAACTCATTGATTATTCATTACAAAAAAATTAACTTTCCTTACACAAATTGCCTCAATTTGTGACCTTCTGTGTGGAAGAAAATGATGTGGTACTTCAAAAGTCATATCGTAAGTAACTATTATATTATAAAGACTAAATAGTTTATGTTTTTTATATTTATTTCTGACATTTTAAAAGAAGTTTCCTAATATTACAGCTCAATTTTTAGATACAGTGGACAAAAGAAAATATCCAAAAGGCATATATGAGCCATGTTTTTATTTCTTCCATTTTTCTTTTTATGATTATATATATTTCAACATACAAAAGAATGGTGTTCCCATTATTTAAGCTGTTTCCCACCAGATAATGTTTTCTTCAGCATTTAACCAAATGCTTGAAACTGAAAACAGAGAAGCTCAATATGATTGGTTAATTAAGATTTCAAAGAACCTGCTGCTCCCTAGAGGGGAGGCTAATTTCTCATTTATAAAGCCCATTTATAACTCTACCTCTGAGAAATGGTCCTAATAAAACTCACAGTTAAGTAGGCCTTCAAATGCATACCAGCCATTAACATTTGGGCTGCCTGCTGCTAGCAAAATATTAATATTTGATGCTACAGCATTTTCATTTTATAAGACTACTTAGCATAAATCTGTTTCAGGGTCTTATGAAACAGCTTTATTTATGTGTTAAACAGATTAAATTTTGTAATAGTTTGTTTTTAAATGACTTGAAAATAGTTTATAGCCACAAAGAATCTATATATTTTCTGATTAGATTAACAGATGTATTTTCTCCAATAAACACACTACTTTTAGGGCAAAAACAACTTACTGTAGGGTCCTTTGAAAAAGAAAAGAGAGCCAGGAAGATAGTAAGGGAGAAAGCCAACTTGAAGGAGATAAAATCACTTTACTTTATTATAATGTTTGTAATTTACTAAGAATTTCTTATACATTCCTACTCATTTAATGCACATAGCAATCTGGTGAGAAGCATAGTTATTATTAATACATTAAATGATGAGAAAACAAAATCTCCAGAAAGGTTAAATCAGAGCTCAGTTACATGGCTAGAAAGTGGCAGGGCAAGATTAGAATTTAGACTTTGTGTTAAAAAGAATTTGTGCATGTATTTGTCTAATATTTGAGCTGTGTCTTAAAGATTCAAAACCAAAGGAGCATATGGGTGTGAGTGTGAGTGTTTGTCTAAAAGAGGGTGGGGAGAACAGGGAGGGGATGAGAGGAGAGGGGAAGGAAGAGGGGGAGAGCAGGAAAATCTCAGGTTAGGACTCTGATGGATAAAACCATGTGCATGGAACTGCTCACTGACCCATTTCCTTCTTTAGACTGTAACCTCTTTGAGGGCAGGGAATGTCTTTGTTCGCCACTTAAATCCCAAGACCTACCAGAGAGCACATAAACACTGACTGCACAAATAACAGAAACTAGAAGAGAATAGTGGTAAGGACATAAAAGGAGAAAATTTCAAAAAAGAATACTTAATGTCAACTGTCACAAATCTGTCTAAGTAAGAACTAAAATATCTCCCTTGAATAAAACAAGGAAATTGAGGCTGACTCTAAAGAATACGGGTGAAGGACAGTAGTTCCCAGTGGCATGATGGAGGAACAAAGTGTTCCGCAATTTACATCTTTTATTTCTTCACTTGTGTGTTATTAGAGTGTTAACATGGTCTTTTAACTATGTTTCTGGGCATAACAGACACCAAAGCAATATTCCATCAAGGTTCAGAGAAGGGAGGTAGAAAATGAGCCACGTACCAAAAGGTAAAACATTATCAAATCAGTAAAAACTCTAAAGAGAGGTACAAACAAGCTAGGAGAATTCATTCCACCCTTCCTTTCACCTAATGAAAAAAGTTTGACTGCTTTCTTAGATACGAATAATGAAGTATAACCCTTAGGCTATTTCACTTGTTTGTGCTATTTAAATATTATGGGAAAAAATGACCACACATTAAACAGTACAACAGCCAATCAGCTATTTAGAAGATTTCAACACTTACATGGCATTTATGCCACATAAATACCTGTAATAATAACAGTAATAACAACAACAACAACAACAACATAATGTCTTTTTCTAAGTAATAAAATTACCATACTATTTCAATATGTGACATGTTGTACATGCGGGAAAGTAAAACTGACACAAGTTAAATATCAGCTATATTCTCTGAAAAATGAAACTGATGATACTTCCTTTCTGTTTAAGGCTTCAATCTTCACATCAATAGGGGAAAGAATTTCTTTATTCTTTGCTCCATCAAAGAATGAAAAGATAAGTCCTGAGATCTAAGAAGGCTGTTATTTTCATTAAGAACAAGATCAGTAAGAACACTACCACATGAATCAATTAAAAAATGTAAAAGAGATTTTAAACTTTCTCATCAAAACTACTGTGGAAAACTAGAAAGGATGATGAGTTCTAACAAGCACCATCTTGCTTTATCAAACATCAGTATCTGTTTTGTACTACATATCAGGACATTTATGGTTATTTGCTTAAAGTCAGTTAATGAGGGTAATATCATGAGAAAAAGATTTAAATTTGTACAATTCTTAATTACCGAATAATTACAGAGAAAGCAAATTTATTACTTTCAATTCCACTCAGTAACAGCAAGGTCCGAGGGGACCTGCTGTAATGACCAGATAAGGCTGGCTGTAATTAGCATGCCTCTTCTCTGTGTTAATCAGGATGCCCTACTACTGAAGGTGGCTCAGAAACACTCTGTTCTTTTAACCATTTAAAACATTCCCTTTCTAATCTGGCTCACATTATTAGTCACAGGCAATGAAGAAAGAATTCTGGAAGCAAAAGCAAATTTCTTTTCAGGAGCTGTTTCACAATCCTTAAGAGTTTAAATTA
Organism: Odocoileus virginianus; assembly: GCF_023699985.2. Classification (NCBI taxonomy): domain Eukaryota; kingdom Metazoa; phylum Chordata; class Mammalia; order Artiodactyla; family Cervidae; genus Odocoileus; species Odocoileus virginianus. The sequence goes on from NC_069684.1 coordinate 23,846,456, forward strand.
ATGAGGTCTTTACTAAGTTTGGTTTCATCGTTTGCTAAATGTTTCTCTGTTGAGCACTTATTACCCTCATATGTTTTCTTGCCGTTTGTTTGTTTGCATTCAACAGTTTATTATGGTAAAAGAAGCAGAACAAGTCTGAGACCAATAGTGGCCACTTCTTATCATTTCTACCTACGTTTCAAAACCAAGAAGGAAGAAAAAAAAAATCATTGTGAGACAAAAGTCTACCATATCACAGGGAGATGACAGATCAACTCCCTTAAGAATAAGTATTTTAAAAGATTAGATGCGAGTACTTAGCATAAAAATTGGTATCCAGTAATTATATTTTTAATCCTAAGAGCAAGGATCTGTTCTTACATAACCACACTATATGATCAAAAACAGAAAACTATCAGCTACTTTGAATGGTAATATCTTCTGAATTTGAATTTCAAATGGCCCTTGACACTAGAAAATGATCTTAAAACTTTTGCATATACTAGGACTTTCTTGGTGATCCAGTAGTTAAGACTCCATATTTCCATTGCAGAGCAAGCGGATTCGATCCCTGGTTGGGGAACTAAAATCCCGCATGTCATGAAGTGTGGCCGAAAAAAAAAAAAAAAAAGAAGTTTTGGGTATACTAAAGCAATGATTTTTTGAAATAATGGCAAAGTGAAATGGACAGTGGCTTGGGATTCAAGAGTTTCTTCCTTTTCTGACATTGCTAGTTATATGGCTTTAAAAAAATCAGTTTATCTCAGGATCTCAGTTCACTTAGCCACAAAATGAAGGAATTGGCCAAAATAATTACCAATATTCCTCCCAGTTCCAACTTGCTCCCATTCTGTACAATGATTACTAAAAGCAGAAAACTACCATTTGCTTTACAGCTCAACAGTGTGAGATCCTCAACTGGCTGCTCTGCCTTAAACTTTGCTACCCAATCAGTACAGCAAGTTGCAGCCAAGTGTGGCCATTCTGAGTCCTGTTTCCCTGGTGGCTCAGATGGTAAAGAATCTGCCTGTGATGCTGAAGACCAGGTTCAATCCCTGCATGGGGAAGATCCCCTGCAGAAGGAAATGGCTACCCATGCCAAAATTCTTGCCTGGAGAATCCCATGGACAGAGATAGCCTGGTGGGCTACAGTCCATGGGGTCGCAAAAAGAAGGTACGATTTAGCGATTAAACCACCACATAAGGCCTTTAAAAACTGTGTTCTGATTTTAGTATATTTAAAACACAATGGTTAGAGGCTTTATAGAATATTTTAAGATGCTACATAAATACAGGCTAGGTTTAACAACATCTAACGTTAAGGTTTAAAAGGAAATTTCACATGTTATCTCATTCAGTCTTTTCTACATGTTGGAGAACTATTGTTATCCATTGTGCAAAGGACAAGCTCTAAGATAGCACGAGGATTGGGAGAGTTCATAGTCCATGCTCTGTCCAGTACACCATATTACCTCAAATGCACATATAAACCTCCTAGATAGACCTCACTTTGATTTAGCAGGGAATGTGTTTTAAAATGCTTAACTGTAAACTGTCATAGTCCCAAAAGAGCAAAATCTTGTCCAAAATAAAACATCAAAATTTCTTCATTTTTTATTTGCAAGCTGTTCCTCAAGAACAATTCAGGATAACTCAAAAATTAAGTAACTGAGACTAATCTTATATATAAAAACAAGTATTTCTGTTAGGAGCTAATGTGGAGACATGCTGAAACAATGTAAATACAGGTGATAATTCATTTGATTCCCAATACTGAAATTACATAATTATTAATAAATTTGGGATATTTCAAAATTGTAATATCCTTTTGAGAAGCTACAGAACTCAAATTTAGACTATATAAGAACTATTATCAAAGAGCTCTGATATATATATGACTTAGAAAGACTATAAGATCTTGAGATCCTCAAAGAAAGCATTTTATTGCCACTGATTATTAAATACAATTCTTATCCACTGGTCACTGAGATACAAAGCTCTGTGTTCATTCAATCTGTTCAGAGTGAAAATAAAACTCAGTTTATCTGAAAAAAACAGCCCAAACCTATCTGACCACTGTAATACTTCTATAAGCAATGTTGACAACTGAATTATTTGCTTTAGAAAGTATTTTAAGTTGAGAATTTCTATGAACACGTAACATGGGTAACCTTTCATTAGTTCTAGTTTACACTTCAGGATTACCTATTAGCAAATGATCAACTGATATAATTCCAACATCATTTAGTTATCATTCAAAATAAGAATCATAATAATTCTGTAGCACCTAAAAGCACATTCACTTTCCAGCAATGATTTTATAGAATTTATTTATTTTTTCACAATAACAACTACAGTTGATTGGTGTCAGTTTTCCAAAAACCTTTTACAAATTGTTGCTCTTGATAATTAAACAAAATGCGCTTCAGCTTCTTTCCTTTTGTGGGAGGGTGACTTTCTCCAGATTACACACATTAATGCAAACGAAAGAGAAATGTAAGAAATCTTATCTATGAGGAGGTAGAAGTAGCAAAGCTTTTACGTTTCTCTAGTTGGCTGAGAGAAAACATTGCTAGATTCCTAAATCCATTTTTGGACAAATGCCTAAAGTGGATAAAATTGGCTTTCTGCTCTGCAACAGCAGTTAGTTTCTAACAATTCCTTACAAAAACCAGCAGACATTTGGGGGTTGCAAAGGTAAAGAATACAATGAGGCAGTGTACAGAGTGGTTACAACAGGCTCCCAAGTCAGTGGTCAGGTCTAGCTCCTAGCTCTTTCCTCATGATCTTTGTTAGTGAGAATTCTGTTGGCTGAAAAAAATAATAGGAAACCCTTGACAAAAGTTTGTCTCTTTTGTGTAAATGCTCAAGACTGGCCATTCAGGGCTGATGCAGAGGTTCTGCTTCCCAAAGCCCACAGGGTCCCAGTTCCTTCCAGCTTTCTGCTTTATCCTTCTAAGGTGCAGCCCTAGCTGGTTTAGACTTGCATCAACTGTCACATGCTTACGACAAAAGAAAGGAGGAGTAGGGAAGGGAAGGAAAAGGTGTAGATGATGCAAGCCAACTCTCTCTTAAAAAAGTTCATCAAAATTACCCACAACAATTTTTTTCTTTTGCCACAATGGTAAACAGATGCAGAAAAATGGAAACAGTGGCAGATTTTATTTTCTTGGGCTCCAAAATTACTCTGGACAGTGACTGCAGCCATGAAATTTAAAGATACTTGCTGTCTGGAAGAAAAGCTATGACAAACCTGTGTGTGTGTGTGTGTGTGTGTGTGTGTGACTCAGTTGCGTCAAACTCTGCGACCCTATGGGGTGTAGACTGCCAGGCTCCTCAGTCCATGAGATTTTCCAGGTAAGAATATTGGAGTGGGTTGCCATTTCCTCTCCAAGGGATCTTCCTGACCCAGGGATCAAACCAGGTCATATGCATTGTAGGCAGGTTCTTAACCATCTGAGCCACCAGGGAAACCCATGACAAACCTAGACAGTGTATTAAAAAGCAAAGACATCACTTCACTGACAAAGGTCCATATAATCAAAGCTATGGTTTTTCCAGTAGTCATGTACAGAAGTGAGAGTTGGACCATAAAGAAGGCTGAGTGCTTAAGAATTGATGCTTTCAAACTGTGGTGCTGGAGAAGACCCTTGAGAGACCCTTGGGCAGCAGGGAGATCCAACCAGTCCATCCTAAAGGATATCAACACTGAACATTCATTGGAAGGACTGATACTGAAGCTGAAGCTCCAATACGGTGGCCACCTGATGTGAAGAGCCAACTCATCAGAAAGCACTGATGCTGGGAAAGATTGAGGGAAGGAGGAGAAGGGAGCAACAGAGGATGAGATGGTTGGATGGCACTGCCGACTCAACGGACACGAGTTTGAGCAAACTCCGGGAGATAGCGAAGGACAGGGAAGCCTGGCATGCTACAGTCCATGGGGTTGCCAAGAGTTGGGCATGACTTAGTGACTGAACAAGTTACACTTAACTGCAAGGGAGGTTACGAAATGTAGGCCCCATGACTTGCTGGAGCTGCTATTACTGTGAGTAGGCGAAAACAGATATTGGGGTACTTAGCTGTCTCTATCATACCATCTTCTTGATCTTAAATGCTTTATGCCACTGATGTCTCATCTTTAAAATGAAAAAGATAATAGAACCTCCCATCATAAAGTTACTGTGAATGTGAAATAGTAATAATCAACATACAAGGGTTAGCATACTGTCTGGCACATACAAGAAAGTAAATAATTATTTTTCTTCAGATATTTTCTTTCGCTTACTGATTTTCCTTCAATTGCTAAAAATTTTATAAACTGTTTTGTTCCCTTTAGTTTACTGATTTTTCCCGAACCACATTTTATCAACACGGAGTAAACAGATTGATCCTCTCAAGTCACTGCTTTCAGCAAGGCCCCTCCTCTTTCTAAAGTCCCTAACACACACACACACACACACACACACACACACACAGAGATGCTCTCTCTTTCTCAAAGAAAACTTTACAGCATGTTACTCTCTAAATTCATGTGCAAAAAAACTCCTAAATCTATGCAATAACCTCTAAAAATCCTCTTTCCTTACCTCTTCAACACCTTTTCAACAATATCCCCACTATGATCCAATGTAGACAATACTAATGATAACAATGACAAACCTGATAATAATAAAAAGTACTAAGTTAATAGAGGCTATCACTTTTTGAGTTTTTGTCATTGCCAGATAATGTGCTATGGTTTCTCATGAACTCTCTCCTATTTTAAAAATATAGTTGATTAACAATGTTATGTTACTTTTACCATACAGCAAAGTAATCCAGTTACACACACACACATTCTTTTTTAATATTCTTTTCCATTATGGTCTATCACAGAATACTGAATATAGATTCCTATACTGAATATGGTTCCCAGTAGGACTTTGCTCTTTATCCATCTTATATATAATAATTTGCACCTGCTAACCTCAACTTCCCACTTCATCCTTCCCAAGTCTCTCTTCCCCTTGGCAAACACAAGTCTATTCTCTATGTCTGTGCTAACTCTCTTTTAACCCTCATAATAATCCTGTGAGGTTATCACCATTATTATCCCCAAATTATAAATTACAACTAAAGCTTAGAAAGTTTATACCCAAAGTCACACAGTAAGTATATGGCAGGGCTGTGATGTGAACAGAATTCTTGTTGGACTTCAGAGCTGTTCATTTAACCACCGTATGACAGGTGTCTTGCACAAACCTAACAACTGCATTCTCTGTACACACCTAAGTCATCTAAAATTCTTCTCCTAATCACACCCTGCAGAGTGTCATTAAGGTCTAGCTCATTTCTGATCTCCTCCATGACCCCTTATCAGGTGTAATGTAAGAATAATTATAGTAATTATAATAATAAAGATAATAAACAGCAAAATCACACTTACACTATTATATATGACAGCATGCAATTCTCAGCACCATATACTAACTCATTTAACCCTCACAACAACACTGTGAGTCAGACGGTAACAGTCCCCATTTTATAATAAGAAAAAGAGACTGAGACTGGCTAGACAACTTGCCCAAGTTCTCACAGCCAGGAGATGTCGAAGCCAGGATTCCAACTCAGGGCCCCTGGATGCAATCTTGTGCATTTCACCACTAAACCATACTGCCACTCATTTATCTTCTGTACCTTATCTCCTCCCTGACAAAATATATTCTTCCCATAACCCTTTCCTGGGCTTCCCTGGTGGATCAGATAGTAAAGAATCTGCCTGCAATGCGGGAGACCTGGGTTCAATCCCTGGATTGGAAGAACCCCTGGAGAAGGAAATGGCAAGCCACTCTAATATTCTTGCCTAGAGAATTCCATGGACAGAGGAGCCTGGTGGGCTACAGTCCATGGGGTTACAAAGAATAGGACATGACTAAGCAACTAACGCTTTCAATTACACAACCCTTTCTTAGATACTTAATCATATAGAGCATTATACAATAAAACAATATAACCATTTAACATATTAAAATATCACACACAAGATATATGAATAAACTAAATGTGGCATGCTTTCATAGTGGAATATTATTCAGCCATAAAAGGAATGGATTTTGATACATGCTACAACATGGACAGACACTGAAAACATTATGCTTTGTGAAATAAGTTAGACATAGAAGGACAAATATTTTAAGATTCCTTTACATGAGGTGCTCAGAATAGGCAAATTCACAGAGACAAGAAGTATAAGAGAGGTTACCAAGGGATGGGGGCAGGGGAAAAGGAGACCTACTATTTCAAAAGCATGGAGTTTTTGTTGGGAATGATGAAAAGGTTCTGAGTATAGATATTGCTAAAGTTTATACAACACTGTGAATGGATTTAAAGAAAGAGAATTGTCTACTTCTGAAGGGTCAAAATGATAAATATTATATTTTACCACAATAAAAAATATCATGCACATTATTTGACAGTCACACTTCACAGACTCTTGAAGGCTGATGAAAACCTTCTAGGACCAGGAGACAGTAGGATATTTTTATATGGTTGGTTCATAGGTCTTTAAAATTTGTGGCAGACAGAAAATGAGAATGTCTACTTCTATAAAACACCTAAACAGTAAATCCAAAACCAAGTCTTGCTTTCCCAATGTGATTAACAGTATTTGTAGGAACATTTTTGTACACACACACACAAACACACATACAAACAAGGTGCTCAATAAAATTTTGCTTAATTAAATAGAATATTCAAAGCCTCTCAAAGACACAAAACACAAGTAACCTTTGCAATTATTTCACCAGGATTCAAGGGAAATTCTACAATCTTCATTTTACAAATGGGAAATATATGGCATGAAGAAGAGAAGCGATACTATTTCAATAACTGGATATCTGACACTGAGAGCTGCCCCACATTTGTAAGTTACTGAATCACACAACCTTGAAAAATGCCTCAAAACATCACCCATGATACTACATTCATCCAAGAGAGTAAATCATGGGTCCCCAGGCATCTGAGACTGGCCGCTGTGCTGAGATCAGGCCTGAGCTCCTGAGGCAGAAGCGCAGACTCTGAACTGCTAGAGCAACAGAGAACCTCAGGGCCCAAGGAGTAAGTAAATCAGAGCAAGGTGAACACTGATTACCACCCGCAGCCTTCCTCCTCTAGCTTTCCCCCCACATGATTCAAAACACCCTCCAAATTAAAAGGGGAGTATTTTAAGACCATAACTCAGGTGAGGTAACCGATTACTACCCACCCAGCAATGACCATGATGGGAAAAGAAACAAAGCTAGCATCTGTCCTTTAAGAAAGTGACCTGAACCCCTTCTAAAGAAGAGGCTCCAAAACCCTGTCTCAAGTAAGACTACTGGCTCTCTAGCCAAACGCTCCCCCACCTCTCATCACTCAGCCTCATCCCCTTTACTGACAAGGGCAGAAACATGAAATTTCTATTCTTGCTCTTTGTTTGGTTTCTATTGGAGGTACAAGTGATTAACAACCATGGAAATACTAAAAGCTTCATACCAGAGGAAAAAGGATGCAATAAAGGCTAAAGTATACATCAACTGGACATTTAATAACTGGAAATATCACTGAGATATCTTTGTACTTCTTGGAATAAATTCTAAAGGGAGTTAAGAATCCTAATCAGAAATGAAGAATTGTTAATATAATGGTATACCATAAGATTATTCATACTTACATATCTGAGGAACAATTTAGGATTCTTTTAAATTTATGAAACAATCAAAAGGTTACATCTTATATATACAGGAAAAGAATACCACTGAAAATCATCCAAATCTTCACTAAAGTTTTCAAGAAGTGAATGGATCTATCAGCTTCCTGAAGCAGCTCATCCTTATCCCCCCCCAACCCCCACCACAATAGCACTTTCTGTTACTAACAACCATTGATCAAAAGAAGTGACAGTCACTCAATCCTGTCCAACTCCTTGAAACCCATGGGCTATACAGTCCATGGAATTCTCCAGGTCAGAATACTGGACTGGGTTGCCATTCCCTTCTGCAGGGGATGTTCCCAACCCAGGGATCAAACCCAGGTCTCCCGCATTGCAGGTGGATTCTTTACCAGCTGAGCCACAAGGGAAGCCCAAGAATACTGGAGTGGGTAGCATATACCTTCTCCAGTGGATCTTCCCGACCCAAGCCCGAATCTCAAAACAAAGCAACTGGGACATGGGGAACATAGGGAAACAAAGCTTAGGTAGAATTTCTTTTGAGTTGCAGCTGATGCTTAAGTTATAATGTAGCCCAGCTTTGCCTGATATTTGAGATTTACCTTTAGAAGTTATACACAGAAACATTCCAAACTGTGTCAAATTCAGACAATGAATCCTTTACAATATTATGACAATCAACTGAATATTAACATGCCCAAAGGAATTCAAGGGGGAACAGAAGGAAAGTGGAAGCCAAGAGATATTAGACAGGTCATAAGAGGAAAGTAATCAGTCAAAAAAACAAATAAATAAAGGCAATTAGCTAGATGCCAAGTAGTGAGAGAATCCTACAGTGAGTTTGGTGATCATTAAAATTTAAGGAAGCAAAACTCCTCCATTGGGAGGAAGTAATGTAGTGTGTCCACAACATAGCTGGACACGTTCATTAAACAGAGTGGAAGCAGGGAGATAATAGAGAAAGACCATGTTTCATGACAGGTGTCTCAAGAGTGGAAGACATGTGCTAGGTTAGAAAATAACTGATTCTAGCTCTTTTATGATGCTGTTGCCTGAGTTTACCTCAGACACTTCATATACCCACCAAACCCATTCCTTCTAATATCTTCCCACTAACCTATTAAATCACGAATACCCCTTCACTTCATGACATACCCCTACATACCCCATGACACATGCTTCTCGTTGTTTCAAATGCAATCATTCAACTGAAGTTATGGCAAATATCTGACACTCTGTGGGGAAAAGACTAAAGGGCTCAAAAGCATGAACATGATCTCAGAAATAACTTTTGGCAGGGCGGGGGAGTGGGGGTTGGTTAGAAACTTGCATGGTTTTCTGGGAAGTGGAAGACAGTTAATCCCTGCAGGAGTTCAAGGTGGCTCTATCTTTTAACCCAATCTACCACTTTTAAAACAATTTTAGCTCCCAGAAGATCTAGAGAGTTCTAAATACATTAAATAAGAGATTCCTCAATAATTTCATATGTATTTAACTTCTTGGAAATTGATACTTCTAACCCAGCAAAAAGTTCCAAGACATTTCAGGTGCCTGAAATCCAACCAGAGTCTTTGGCAGATGGGACTTCCTGGGAAGAAGAGAAGCCCAGAAGCATAACCACAGGAAAATTGGACCGTGGAAAGAAAGAGCGTGAGGAAGAGATAGGGGAAGGACTTCTGGACCAGCATTTGTAAACAGCTTTCAGAACCTTTCCCACCAGAGACAGGATTCAAAGAGACTATGGTGAGCTCTTGAATTGTCTACCCTACACCCCAATGGATGAATCCCAGAAAAGGAGTCTTATAGTTAATACCTAAAGGATTCCAGGAACAGAGACCAGTATTGTGACCACTGAAAATTTATCATTATTCTAAAGTTCTTCCTCAGGATTGAAAATAGGAGTCATTCTTTCAGAAGTCTTTCCCACAGCAGAGTGCCACAGAGTCTCCTGCAAAATTCACTTATCCTTCTTTCAGGTTCCATCTCTTCCAGGAAGCGTTCCTCGACGCCCTAAGATGGGAATCATAACTTCCACTGTATTCTCATAACATCCTCTGTAAAGTTCCAGCTAAGCATTTAATACACGAAAAAGTCAACGATACTTTATCTACCTCCCCAGTCAGATTGTGAATGCCTCAAGGAAGAGATTTCTGATGCATGTAATCAGTAAGTACTCAAAAAAATATTTTTTTGATTCAATGAAAGATCATCTTTCCTCTCTGAAGATACTTTGAATTACATATGTCTCTATTGCCCAAGGGATCTGAGACGTTTCAACTAAGCTGGATGGAAGAGAGTAAAATACGGCAGAAGAGGAGAGTGTCAGGCTCTAACAGAGTTGAGTTTAATGCCTAAATGATATTTTGCCAAATACGTGACTCTGAGCAGGTTACTTACCTATGCTTCACTATCCTTACCTGCAAAATGATGGCAATAATAGTAGTCATCTCACAGGCTGTTGTGAGGGCTTAAACAACGAGACATGTGCAAAGTACCTGGCAGAGTGGCCAACGCACCCTAAATGATCAATAAATCTTAACTGTTATTGCCAAGCAGAAAGAGGGCAGACATGCACTTAGGAGACTTGGATGCTACATCTCCTAGGATTCATTTTGCTGGCCATGTCACCTGGAGTTAATAAAGCACAATCTCTGGGAGCCTCAGTTTCCACAGCTGAAAAATAAAGTTGAGGAAAACAACCTACTTAACCTTGCCAGCTGTGTGAATCAAATAAAGTCAGATATGTGAAGCCACTATAAAAATACTACAAATAGGTAAAGTTTATATAACATGGAGCTCTGAAGTTTTTGTTCTATATAATATATGTCTGTCTAATGAGAAGCAAGCAGTTCTCATCTCTGCTTTCTTCACTGAGGTAATGATTAGTACATATGTGCACATTATTTTAACAATGAAAATCTCTTTCCAAAAAAGCAAAACATTTGATAAATGCTCTACATGGCAAGTTATTTAGGTAGAAGAGAAAAAAGATTGTATTAGAATATACTTAAAAAGAAAACATGGATTCCCAAGCATTCCCTCTACCCTTTATATTTTCACAATCTTTATTAAAGCATTTACTATATTCCTGTCTACAGTTAAAAAAAAAAAAAGTCTCTCATCAAATTATAATGCCCAGAGGAAAAACACTATCTTATTTATGCCCTCAATTTGTAGTACAGTGCCTCATACTTAGAAGGCCACGTTTGTGGAATTCAGGATAAATACACTATCATCATTTACAAACAGCCTCTTCTCTGAATATAAAATACTCATTGTCTCTACAGCTCACTTGACAATTACTATGAAAAAATCATGTGGCATTTCTTGGAATACTTTTAGAATATTGTGCAGATTCATTGCTATTAAAACAACTATAAATGTACTATGGTCTTTTCATACACAGTAAACCCCTTGAAAGCAAGATCCAGGCCTTATATTTTCTTTCAAATTTTGTATTATTTAGCATAATGTCTCACATACAGAGGAGTTCAATAAAGAGCTGGTCAGTCATAGTATATATGGCAACTTGACATAATCATTATGTTCAAGGGGGAAAAAAATGGGAAAAAAAATTTCTTGGTATTATTGACCTTCTGTTTAGTTTTCTATCTAGAAAATAAGGAAAACTATAACTGTTAAACATTTTGCAAGAGGACTAATAAGATCATCTGTAATCACTGTTGTGCTTCAGGGCAAAATGATACTCCATAAATAGACAATTGTATTAAAATATGCATTTCTAGAAAGCCAGGGATGCTTGTGCCTGGGGTTCCTAAACTCTGCCCAAGACAAGGCAGAGCTTTATATGAGCTGGAATAAGCATCCCAGGGAGGGCACTGAAAGTGATAAACATTTGGAAAAAGCCATTGTGGTGTTTAGACTTAATTCATTTTCTACCAGTGGCAAAACCTGGGGTGACAACATTTGTGTGGGTTTGTCTTAAAACAATTCTCTGGCTGGAATTAAACAAGTAGCCTGGCTAAATGCCAATTCAACAACTTTCCCCTATTCACCCATTTCTGTAAACTGAGCAGACCAGACCATGTACATTCTGTGTCACTGAGGATGCTGGTATTAGGAAGAAGAAATAAATTAAGTACAATTATTTGCCCTTATTTTTAAAACAACTAGTACTACACATGCGTATCTTCAAACCACAATGCAAGGTAAAGGTAAAGAATTTCAGAGGCTAAATATAAACTGAGTTGATTTTTGGAACCCTTTGTTATCACAGTAGCAAGTATTGTGCTTATTAGATGCCAGTGTTCTGCATGCTTTGCATATGTTAATTTACTTATTCCTCATAATATTTTCATTTCATGGATGAGAAACTGAGGCACAGAGAGGTTGAGTCACTTGTTCTAAATCCCACAGAAGAGCGGAGCCAGGATTTGAGCCGAAAGAGCCTAGCTCTAAAGTTTTTGCTCTCTGAATATGCTGTATCATATGTCCATATAGCAGCCAGCACAGATATATGCAATAACTGTTTGTTAAATTTAATTTTATACCTAATTTACATGCTTGAACAAACTGAAAAATATTTTTTCACCAAAACCTTTACATAAACCAAACAATTTTAAGTCTTAGACTTCATGGTTCAGCGCAGGGAAAAAAGCATTCTGTTAAAATACTCTAAAACACTGTGAAATAGGGGCGTACAAACTTTTTTTCGGTAAAAGGCCCAGAGAGAAAACATTTTAGGCTTCTGGCTCAAACATCTCTGTAAGAACTACTCATCTCTTCTCTGTAGCACAAAAGCAGCCACAGATATTATGTAAATGATAAATTTCAAAGTTTACTGCAAAATGAGTAGAAGGCCAGATTCTGCTTAAGGGTCTTAGTTTGCTCACTCCTACTCTAAATGAAAACAATATATACATAAACAAAAGCTCTACTATGGCAAAATTAGAACAACTGAAGTACCAGAAGCACATTGCTTAAAATAATTTCTCTGGTTCAGACAGTGATTCTCAGCAAGGGGTGATTTTTCCCCAAAAGCAACATCTAGAGACAACTGGGGTTGTCACAAGTAGAGCATTGTTAACTGTCATCTAATAGGCAGAGGTCAGGGATGCTGCTAAATATCCTATATTACACAGTACAGTCCCTAAAACAAAGAATTATCCTATCCAAAATGCTAGTAGTGCTGAGGTTGAAGAACTTTGATTTCAAGAACAATGATTTATATAAATAATCTTTTCTATTTGCCTTAAAACAGCTTTTCTATTTGGTCCTGAAATAACCCGATAAAGAAGACAAAGTAGGCACATTTATCTGATTTTCTACAGAAGAAAACATTCAGAGAAGCTAAATGATACAAATCAGTTCACAAAGCCAATTATGTATCAGAGCAAAAACTCACACTCACATCCTAAAACCTGGGTTCATCCCCCCTTACTTTATAGGATTTTAAGACATGCTTATAACAGATAAACTTGAAAAAATGCTTTTATAATTGTATTGTCAAAATATAAGGCTATTAATAAAAACACTGAATTTCATATTTTAGGTCTTGTTGAATTGGCTGCCCTCAAAACGTCTACAAACAGTAATGCTGCAGAGGGTGTGGAGGAAAGGGAGCCCTCTTACACTGTTGGTGGGAGTGCAAACTAGTACAGCCGCTAGGGAGAACAGTGTGGAGATTCCTTAAAAAACTGGAAATAGAACTGCCATACGACCCAGCAATCCCACTGCTGGGCATACACACCGAAGAGACCAGAACTCAAAGAGACATGCGTACCCCAGTGTTCACTGCAGCACTGTTTACAATAACCAGGACATGGAAGCAGCCTAGATGCCCATCAGCAAATGAATGGATAAGAAAGCTGTGGTACATACACACAATGGAATATTACCCAGCCATTAAAAAGAATGCTGAGTCAGTTCTAATAAGGTGGACGAAACTGGAGCCTATTATACAGAGTGAAGTAAGTCAGAAAGAAAAACACTAATAAAGTATATTAACACATATATATGGAATTTAGAACGATGGTAACAATGACCCTATATGCGTGACAGCAAAAGAGACACAGATGGAAAGAACAGACTTTTGGACTCTCAGGAGACGGTGATGGTGGGATGATTTTACAGAACAGCATTGAAACATGCACATTATCATATGTGAAACAGATGACCAGTCGAAGTTTGATGCATGAAACAGGGCACTCGAAGTCGGTGCACTGGGACGACCCAGAGGGATGGGATGGGGAGGGAGGTGCAGGGGGGTTCAGGACAGGGTAGCACATTTACACCTGTGGCTGATTCATGTCAATGTATGGCAAAAACGACGACAATATTGTAAAGTAATTAGCCTCCAATTAAGATAAATTAATTTTTTAAATACCTCAGGAAATTAAAAATAAGATTCAATTCTGGGAGGTACAGTACAAAGGAAATTCAGAAATGTTAAATCAATTTTCAAAAATATCCTACAAGAGAATCATCACAATTAACATATAACTCAGCAGATTCTCCCCTCCTATTCTCTGCTGACTCATTTAGAGAGTCGCCTATCAGTCCCAATATTCCTTTCAAAGCACAGTTCTTAAATTTCTTTCTTAGAACTGAATACATAGAACTACTATGAATACTATACTGAGGTACATTTTGATGGAAACGGAAATGTACTTTAGTTTCAGTCTGCAGAATCAGGGAATATGGAAGAAAGAAAGTCCAGAGTATTCCCTCCACTGAAACTCAAATGGGACAACTGTCCTAAAATATAGCTTCCATCAAAGGGAATCATTTTGAACACATATGACAACTCCATTCTCACAGTACCAGAGCCGCTGGTGTTTGTGGACTTTGGCAGAATTAGGCAGCCATGGGAGCTCCCAGGTCGTACTTCTGGCTCTATCAGCTCTAACTCTCATCAAAATGATTTCACCAGAACCAGAAGCAGAAAAACTGACCAGTTTAGAAAGACATGAAATACTGTTAGATTTCAAATGAAATTATTTCTTCCATACAATTCTCTCTTTTATCTTCAATCCCACTCAATAGTACAAGAAAATGGACTCCTACCTCTTTAAACTAGAGACATATAAACTACAAAATAGTATTTCAATTCAGAGCCTGCTTTAAGTATATTCTTGATGTGTTATATCAGGCCAGGACAGTTTGGTCTCTGGCAGAGAGGAAGACAATCTATCCTGAATTATCAAAGATGTGGAAAAGTCCCATGACAATACAATTATATCAGGTCTAGGTCTCTTGCACTCAGTATTAAATAATTTTAATTTGCAATTTCTGGCAATTTTTTTTAACAAAGTAAAAGTTTCATGTGTGTGTGTTTGTTTGTTTATGCCAGTATTTGATTTTCTAAGCTCTTTTTGTTGAGACATACTGAACTTGAAATTTTTATACCAATGCTTTGCCATATATAGATAAAAGCTCTAAGACTTCTGTGTTAATCCTGAACAAGAGACAATATAGTACTTCCTTCAAAAATATATTAGAACAATTTGAGAATAAATTAAAATTTTAAAATAATAATAAATTATAAAATGAAATTTTTGGAGTATAAAACAAATGATGAAACATATGATTTTTTAAATTTCAGTGAATTCTTTTTTTTTCCCCAGTGAATTCTTAATTAGGTAACAAAAGCATAGTTTGAAATAGGTGACTAAGTGACACATTTCTGAATGGGTTAGCCTTTCTTTCACTGTCAAAAGAGAGCTAGGCTGCCATCTTCAAATTCCTTCCATCATATCCTTCATTTGTTGAGAATTCGAGACTCACAATGACTGAGAAAACCAAAAGAAAACACCTGCCTAGGTTATAAGTTCATAGATTCGCTTTCCCTTTATTCTGCTTTCTCACCCAACTTCATTATCACCTCAAACAATACACCAAAAGGGAACAAACGATTCCCTTTGATGGATGGTGGTGGTTGTTTATAGTCGCTAAGTCGTGTCTGAATTGTGCGACCCCATGAATTGCAGACCACCAGACTTCTCTGTCCATGGGATTTCCCAGACAAGCACAGTGGGTTGCCATTTCCTTCTCCAGGAGTTTATTTCCCATCACCATGGTACCAGTAATGTTCTGCCATCAGGGATGATAAATATTAGGAAATTATGGGTAAGCAGCAGCACAGTGGTTTAAGAGGCACATTATGGTTTAAAACAAAACTTAAGAATAACACCTCTAAATATAACCTGAGAATTTATTTGGAATAGAGTCTAGCTACTTCTACCAACAATTGTTTCTCCTTTGTTCAGAAAGATCAGCCTAATCAACTATGGAGGTCAACAGAATGATAGATGTCACAAACAGAATCTCTCTCTCTCTAGGGGAACTTTTACCAAACCTTGAAAGTGAGACAAGGTTATATGAGGTAAAGGAGCAAACTGATTAAGCTATATATAGACTTGATTCGATGGAAATTTTAACTTCATCTGGCAGTAAAACTATAGAACAGCATAAGGAGTTCCCTTAGGCTGAGGCAAAACATCACAGCCTTTACAGAAAGCACCAGGGTGGCCGGCTTGCAGCTCTAGGGTGGACCTTTGCTGTGAAAAAGGAGGTCACAAAGCAACTGAACAGTAGGAAGATTAACATAGATCTTTTAGACATTATCACAGCCTCAAAGAGTGGCAGGAGTAAACTGTTCTTGCCTGTCTTTACATAACTTAAATTTTTCTCTGTTCAATTTTTTGGAGAAAACTCTAAGGAGAGAGGAGAATGTTATCCTTATATCTTTCTCTTTAGGTGGAAGTGGTCGCAAAAGGTTGCAGTGTAACTCTTTGAACTGGGAACAGTTAAAATGCAGGAATTAAGCTAGAGTGCTCTTTCTTCTGAGGAAGCCAACTGAGGTTCATTGCACTGGGTCTGTTCCCTGACCCCAAACTGCTGTGGTCTATTTGCTTCCCAGGGGCCCATGATCTTTCTCAGTCAGAAACGTAGCCAGCCCTCCTGGAAGAGCAATCCTCTTTTTCCAATGTGTATATCCTGAAGCAAAGGAGAGTGAGTGAGTGACTGAGTGAAGTCGCTCAGTCATGTCTGACTTTTTGCGACCCCATGGACTGTAGCCCACCAGGCTCCTCCATCTATGGAATTTTCTAGGCAAGAGTACTGGAGTGGGTTGCCATTTCCTTCTCCAGGGGATCTTCCCGACCCAGGGATCGAACCCGGGTCTCCCGCACTGCGGGCAGACACTTTACTGTCTGAGCCACCAGGGAACAGGATAACCTAGCTCTTAAAACTCGCACCACACTTCTAGAGGGAGAAGCTTAGAATTCTGAGGCAACATCCCCAGTTCATCTGAGCGTGGCATAAAGAAAAAGGAACCATGGGGATCCTAGCTTGGGCCGACTGTCTTCATATATGACAGAGAGAGCAGTAAGATGATGTAACTCAAGTACAGCCTCTGACCTAATCGAGACAGGAACTGTTTAGCAGGACACAGCGCCTGGTTTTCCACCAAGGCCATGATGGAGGCACAGGTCCCCAAGTGGTAGACTGGAATGAAGGGGTTGAGAATAAGGTCACAGAAGTGAAGGGAAGAATTCCTGGAGGACAGTCTGCTGGTAAACAGTGTATCACTGGTTCAGGCAAGAACTGGCATCTAAGCAAGAGATACACATGTCTATCAAATAAACAGAAGTGATAGTGGGATCCAGCAGATGAATACCATGCCACCAGGCTTCAATCAAGGCATTTACAATAATTTCAGCAATTTCCAAACTGTTGGCAATTTCCAAACTAAAGATACTAGTCTGCCCATGACCCTGAAAAGTTCAGTAGAGAACCCCGAGCTCCAGCCTGGGCTAACTTTTCATAAAGTATTTAGGGAAATCATGGGCAACCCAGCATCATTTTCTATGGGCAACTGCAAAGGGTCCTGCACAAGTCATTCATGTTGACCTTTCTAGATACAATGTGGATGTAATTTTGTCCCTGTGCAGTAGTTATGTACTTGCAAAATAATTCATGTCATTTAAGAGAATATATACATGAGATATGATCCTGCCTTTACGGTCCTATAGCTGACTTTCAGTGATAGAGATTCCTTGATTTGCTCAATCTTTGAATGGCTGAAGAATTCAGACACAAAACTCCCTTTACAAAAATGCCCCTAACTCATTAGTACAAACCTCCAGACTCCTCTTTCAGACCAGAAGCAATGCAACTTGTAGGTTTATAAAAATACAACTGCTGACTATCAGAAAAGTGCTCTCAAATCTGAGCTTACTTCATCCATCTACAAATAATTCCAAATTTCTCGAATGCTCAGCAAAGAGCTTCCTCAGGACCCAACAAAGAAACTTAATGTGCATTGTTTCCTTTTATTTCAAGCTTTTAAACCTAGTACCAAAGTTCTATTCAGATTGCATTCTTATCAGGCTCTGATTAATATTTCAAGCTTTTGCCACTAAATGGCCAGTTGAAGGGTATACTAAAAAGAAGGGTACACAGTGAGGAGTGAGAGAAAGAGCACCATGGGAATAGTATCCTTGGTCTCCTGTCTTCAGTCTTTACTGCCCTTACTTCATCCATCCTGGGTATCACCAAATTAGTATTTCTAAAAACCTCCATTTCATGTTTTTATTTTCTACTTTTTGCTATCACTATAATGCTATGTATGTGTGCGCATGCTCAGTTGGGTCCAACTCTTTGTGACCCCATAGACTATAGCCCGCCAGGCTCCTCTGTCCATGGTATTCTCCAGGCAAGAATACTGGAGTGGATTGTCCTGCCCTTCTCCAGGGGACCGTCCCAACCCAGGGACTGAACCCATATCTCTTGTGTCTCATGTACTGGCAGGCAGATTCTTTACCCAACGGCGTCACCTGGGAAGCCCCTTCTAGTTCTACAATGGACACATATAATGACATTATATTTTTTTTCCAGTCAAAAGAAAACTCTGCTTTCATTATTTCATTCTCAGAGTCGAGTCTAAATGCACAGCCTTCCACCGTCCAGGCGCCACGCCTCCCCATTCTGGCAACGCGTTTACCTTCCACAGTGACTCCTACACTCTTACTGATTGATCTACACTTCCTGAGTACAAGTCTTTGTCTTACCATCCCTGCAATTTGTTCTTGCTTCTCTACCACAATGCATTCCCTAGCCCTTCCCTTATCAAAATCATCTTCACCTTCACAGATTACATCACCTTTGATGTTATTTACATCTACTATAGACCAAAAGTGAAATTTTCCTCTTCCTTAAAATGTCTCTGCAAACTGAGAGCCAACTGATAATTTACTGGCATAGATTATGAGTTGTTTTCCTATGTAAATACTACTTATACCTTCACTAATCTCATTAAACATTAAAGAAAAGGAACACAACTTGCATTTTTCTTCTTGGCACATAATAGATGGTCAATGAATGTTTGTTGCATGAATCCCTAAACATACTTAAAAACTTTAACATATAATTAAACCAGGTACTTGATAAACATTCAGTATTTACATGATTCTGGAGTTCAAGGGCTTTTGCCATAAAGCTATTGAAGGGTATCCTACCTACATTACTAACATATTATGGAGCATTTTAAAGCTTGAAGAATGTAGATATTACTCACTGGTGAGTTAAGCAGCGATGGAAAATAGTTACAATTGAATATGAAAGATAATTTGTACCTTGGCATAATTATAACCTTTTAGAAAAGGATCTAAACATATACTCCATTGATTTAATGTTCATATTATTACTTCCCAATGCTTAACTCTAAACAAAGAGTTCTCATATATAGAGAAAGAAAAGGTATAAAGTAAAAGAATGCTTGCTGTTTTCTCTTTTGTCTTTAACTACAGCCAAGGGAAGCCTAACAGGACACACTGCAATGCCATAAGCCAGGCACCCTCTTGCTTCTTCTAACTGCTGGAAACCTAATTAAGAAGCAATAAACAACTTCCTACATGCTGGCCTTGGAAACTACAAGTGTAAGCAAAATACAACACTGTGAAAAGGGTTATACAACTATTACTGTTTATTATGACCTCAAGAGCTATTAAGCACTAAAACGCAAAAAGAGTCATGTCACCAAATAAAACTCAGACTTATTTTCTTCCTTTAAAACAGATAATATCCATGGTAAGATATATGACACCCCCGCCCCCTTAAAACATTTTATTTTCAGAGAATCATCACTTCAGAGGGAGAAAGTTAAATTTCTAGGAATGTACTATGCTCAAAACTGAAAAAATTATTTTCAAAGTACAGGGTGTCTTTTTAAAGAAAGGAATTACAGTGTATAAACCAAATTAAACATTTTATCCTATGGTACATGCCATTCCATATTTGACTGCCAAGCAAATGTACTGCTTTTTGAAAACCTACCATCAGAAAATGTCAAGGAGTTCACGTGCAAATGTCATGGGAATTTAGTACATTGGTGGTGGTGGTGGTGGTGGTTCAGTTGCTAAGTCGTGTCCGACTCTTTGCGACCCCATGGACTGTAGCCCCCTAGCCTCCTCTGTCCATGGGATTTCCCAGGCAAGAAAAATGGGGTCCGTTGCCATTTCTTTCTCCAGAGGATCTTCTCGACCTAGGGACTGAACCCAGATCTCCAACTTGGCAGGTGGATTATTTAGTGCTGAACCACCCAGGGAAGCCATTTAATAAATTACTATAACTCAAACTGATTTCAGTTTTACCAGGTCAAAAAGAGGAAGGTTTAACCTAATCATGAACACATTCCAAAATTTTAGATACCTTCTTTTAAAAGGAGGAGAACTTCAGATGAAGCAGACTGAATACTATAAAAAATACAGAAAAATAAAGGTGCAAAACTGTTTCAGAAAAGACGAAGGAGAGCCTCAATTTATGAAAAAGGGGATTTGGTTCAATTTGTAAAAGCAATTATACTTGAAAACATTAGGGATATAAATGAAGAGAACAAAATGAAACAATAAAAACCTGTTGAATTTGATTATAAATCAACTGAATTTTGAGGCTATCGTTAAAGGAGCACTGAATTAATATTTTCACTTAAGTGACGAATTCTGTTACCTTCTATAAGGAGGAACACTAGTTGTAATTACCTGTGATTCTATGATTCCGGTTGAGGATTTTTGCATCTAAGCAAGTGAGAAATAATGGTCTATGCTTTTTTTTCCCTATACTGCCTTGTCTATTTTCAGTATCAAAGTAGTATTAGCTTTAAACATGAATCAGGAGGTGTTCCCTCCACTTTCATAGAAGAAACTGTGTAAAATTGGCATTAATTCTTCAAACGTTTGGTAGAATTCTCCAGTGAAACATCCAGAACTGGAGATTTCCTTTTCAGAATCTTTTAAATTACAAGTCTAATTTCTTTAATGGATAAAGAGATATTCAGATTATTCCACTTTGGTTGAGTTCTGGTAGTGTGTGGTTTTCAAGGAATTGATTTTTTTCTTCTAAATTATCCATTTATGGGGATAAAGCTGTTTAAAGTATTCTCTTGCTGTATTTTTAATGTGTGCAGGATCTGTGCTGATATCTTATTTTCCACTCCTGATACAGGCAATTTGTGTTTTATCTTTTTAAATTTGTCTTTCCAGTCTTGCCAGAGATTTACCAACAATGATCCTTTCAAGAAATCAGTTTTTTGTTTCATTAATTTTCTTTCCTTTTTTTTTTTTTACTGTTTATTTGACAAATAAGGTTTGTATATATGTAAGGTGTAGAACTTGATGATTTAATGTGCATATACAATTCCCTGCATGCTGGCCTTGGAAACTACAATTGTTACATAATCACCATATTCAAGAAAGTTAACATACTCATCTTTTCAATAGTTAGCACAATTTTCTTTTTCTAAGGTGAGAACACTTTAAGAGCCACCCTCTTAGCAATTTTCAATTATGTAATAAAGTATTGTTAACTATAGTCACATTGCACTACATTAGCTCCAGAACTTACTCATCTCATATAACTGAAACTTTATAACTGTTAACTAACATTATCAAATTTCCCACTTTTCCCAAGCCCTGGTAACCACCATTCTACTCTCTGCTTCTATGACTCTGACTATTTTAGATTTTAATTGAAATGAGATCATACCATGTTTGTGTTTTTGCATCTTATTTCAATTATCATAACATCCTTCAGGTTCATCTATGATAGGACAAATGATAGGAATTCCTTCATATATATATAGAGAGCAGTGTATATATTTTAAAACTTTCTTCACTCATCTGATGGTGAAGGTTTATGTTGTTTCTGTATCTTGGCTATTATGAATAATAGAAATGATCTTGGGAGTACAGCTCTCTCTCCAGTTTATGACTTGATTTCCTTCGGGTATATACTTAAAAGAAAGATTTCTGATCATATGGTAGTTATATTTTTACTGAGGAATCTCTGTACTTTTTCTCTAACAGGTGTACCAATTTACATTGGTAATTTACATTACAGCAAACAGTGAACAGGGTTTCTTTTTTTCCCACATCTTCCTCATCACTTGTTTTCTCTTTCTGATAATAGCCATTCTAAATGGCGTGAGATGATACCTCACTGGGGCTTTGATTTGCATTTTGTGAAGCTGGGCATCTTTTCATGTACCTGCGAGTCATTTGTAAGTCTTTGAGGAAAATATCTACTGAAATCCTTTGCTCATTTGTAAACAGATTATTGGGGTTTTTTTTTTTTTTTTTTTTTGCTGTTGAGCTTTATAAGTTCCTTATATATTTTGGACATTAACCCCTTATATGGATTGGAAATATTTTCTCCAATTCCACAGGTTGCCTTTTCATTTTGTCAACTGCTTCCTTTGCCGTGTAGAAGTTTTATACTTTGATGCACTCTAATTGGCTACTTTGCTTCTGTTGCCTGTGCTTTTGCTGTCATATCCAAAAAATCACTGCCCATACCAATTTCAAGGTGCTCACCCCCCGCCCTCCAAGCTTTCCCCTGGGAGTTTTAACCAATTGTAAGCTGATTTTTATATATAGTATGACATAAGAAGTCTGTCTGTCAATGCAGGAGACACTGGTTTGATCCCTGGGTCAGGAAGAGCCCCTGGAGAAGGAAATGGCAACCCACTCCAGTATTCTTGCCTGGGAAATCCATGGACACAGGATGCTGGCAAACTACAGTTCATGGGGTCTCAAGAGTCAGACACAACTCAGTGTCTAACACTTTCACATACAAGAATCCAATTCCAATTTTCTGCATGTGTATACCCATTTTTCAACACCATTTATTGATGAGATGATCCTTTGCCAATTCTGTGTCGGCACCACTGTCAAAGACTGGTTGACAAAAGAGGTAAATTTTTATCTTGACTCTCCATTCTGTTACACTGGCCTATCTACCTTTTCCTGTGCCAGTAGCATACTGTCTTGATTAAGGTAGATTTGCAATATTTGAAATAAAGAAATGTGATCCTCCGGCTTTGTTATTATTTCTTAAGACTACTCTGGCTATTCAGGGTAAGAGCTGTTGGATCCTTCTGACATCCTCTTATTCATTTTCTTCCCATACGGGGGGAGTATTGGCCAAAGCAATCTTTCTTGGCACTGAGTGTGGCAGCAGGCCTCTTTATTTCATCAGTAGGATCTGGGGCACTTGTGCCAGTAATGGCATACATGACTGGGGCATGGAATGCACAGGGAGCATCCAGGAGCTCAGATCCTGCAGGACAACTATAGCTCCTGAGATTGAAGACACAGGCACACTCACTGACAGTGGCATCAGTGTCCAAGGTGTGGGCACGTACGGAGTTGAAGTCCAGGGCTTGGGGGCACGGAATGACCAGTGCCTGGGACTGGGGCACAGAAACACCTGCTGCAATGGTAGTGCTGGTGTCGAAGGTGTGGGCACTTGCTGAGCGACTGTGGAGTCAGGGTCTGGTGGGGCTAACTGGTCCTCCTCCTGGGAGAGGGTGGAGACAGCATGGTTCATTTGTTTGTGTGGCAGGGGAGCACAGCAACATGGGACTCTGGAAGCTCTAGGAAGTGAGTTCAGGGTTAATGAAGACGGCATCGGTCCTGCATGCTGAGAGCCACCAGTGTCTACAGGCGTGATGAGGATTGCTAGGGCCCTCCTGTTCCTTTCCTTGTGGGAGAAGGTCACACCAAGGGGTTGAAGTGACACAGTCAAAATGCTGTCTGTGCTTTTCTATGCAGGATTCTCAGTTTCTTCTTTCTGCAGCTCCCCTGCTGTAAGCCATCATATTTTCATCAATATGCAGTTGCTTATTCACTGTTTTTGATGTTTCTGTGGAGGGGCTGAGCATCAGAACCTCCCAGTCTGCCATTTACTGATGTCACTCTACTGTTTTCTTAGTTTGAATTTCCTGGTTTCTGTTTTTATCTTTATTATTGCTTTGGGCTTATTTTCTCTATTTTTTTTTTATTGGTAATTTCTTGTATTAGGGATTTTCATTATTGATTTGAAAACTTCCTTCATTTCTAATGTAACCATTTAGGGCTACAGATTTCCCTGTCAGAACTGGTTTAGCTACCTTTGACATATTTTGATATGTTTTATTTTCACTCATACTCAATTTGAAGTAGTTTTAAAAATTTCCTTTGAGACTTCCACTGTGATCTATTAATAACTTTTCTTCCTATAATATTTGTTATGGATTTCCACTTTCAATCTATTTTCAGAGACCATACTCTCTATGTGGAGAAGGAAATGACAACCCACTCCAGTATTCTTGCCTAGAGAATCCTCATGGGCAGAGGAGCCTGGGGGGCTACAGTCCATAGGGTTGCACAGAGTTGGACACGACTGAAGCAACTTAGCACATACTATCTATGACTTCAACTGTTTTAAATTTACTGAGGTTCATCTTATGGCCAAGGAAATAGTCTAACTTGGCTAATGTTCCACTTGTATTCTGCCGTTGTTGGGAAGCATGTTCTATGTGCACCAGATAGATTCTACTGGTTGACAGTATCGTTCAGATCTTTAAATACCTGTTGATTTTCTGGATACTAGTTCTATCAGTTGCTGAGAAGGGAGGCCTGGGTCCATTTACATTTTAATATAATTTCTAGAGCAGCCACATCCAACATACTTTGATGTTTTGTACATTGAATATTTATTAATAAATTTTGAACAGGTATACTGAACTTTTCAGTAGCAGTCACTGATTGGCTGACTTTCAGAAGCCGGGGGTGATGACTGATTTGTTACCTTTCAGCTGTGAAGGTATTAGACTGAGGCTGTTATTGACTGGCTGATTTGCAGAGGCATGGCCACTGGAGTGAGGCTGTCATTGATTGGCTGATTTTCACAGCATGTGCACTGATCCAGAGTTATTTCTAATTAATGATGGTTACTTATTCATGACTTGGGACTTCAGGCAAAGAACAGTCTATTCATTTATTGAACATAAAAACTAAACACTTTTAATTCTCAGTTCCCTTCAGAATAACCTACAGGACAGACCATAAAAAAGTACACAGATTTATACTTCTGCAGGATGATTTTCAGCTAGTGCATATAAACAATTGAAATGTCAGTTACTGTGTTAGATAAATAAAGACGCTTTAACTGCTGAATTTTGTATTAGAAATGTTAAATACATGATATTTAGTGCATCCTAAAAAAGTCAATATAGGACACAAGGTAGAATCATTAAATATGGGATGCATGGCTATACTAATTGTGAGAGAATGTGTGTTTCCTGATAGAGACTTTGGATTTCAGGCAGTAAGTACCATGGACATTTTTGAAACAGGACAAAAGACATGACTAGATTAATGTGCAGACAGGTCAGGAGGGAAGAGAGTGTGGTCCAGAAAGTAATGACTACAGGCGGGCGGTTAGCTCAAATACAACAGATCCAGGAGAAATATCAAAAATGATATCCCTCAATTATTATGAGTACCTCTTAAAACAAAGGTCAAGGGAGGATAGAGAAAGGGATTGTAAAGTAAAACAGAGTTTAGTCCCTGGCTAGTTTTGGTCTCAAGTGTTTCAGACTGGTATAGTACTCAATTCCCTACTTAATGGCAAGCCTAATTCCTCGATACTATTTATAGGAAAAAACCTAAGCTTCTGGAATTATTCTTAGTTTTAGGGACTCAGGAACAAGGTGGCTTGGCTTTTCAATAGTTTTGCTTCTGCAGGTTTTTCCATTTCTTGAGATCTCAAGAGCTATTACCAAAACATCGAAAGCCTTCACTTCATCTCTGCATAATTCTAAACTTTAGCTGAGAATGGTGACCAAGTATGTACAAACTTGCTTTTCTCTTCACAAGAATTCAAGGTTTGAATACCTACAGAGGACTGCATCACAATATTTAATTTCATTCTCCCCTTTGAAAGCATTCTTGCTCTACAAAGTATCTCTAGCAACCACGCCAACAACCTCCAAACACCAAGAAAACATAGAGCTTTACTTCCTATAATTATCATTAAGAAGAAAACAGAGCCAAAACAATGCACCATCCTATGGAAATAAGGCTGCCTCTTCTATCTGCTTTTGAGAACTACTTGGACTGCTGCTGATGCTGAAGTTCCAATACTTTGGCCACCTGATGCAAAGAGCTGACTCACTAGAAAAGACCCTGATGCTGGGAAAGATTGAGGGCAGGAGGAGAAGGGGACGACAGAGGATGAGATGGTTGGATGGCATCATCAACTCGATGGACATGGGTTTGGGTAGATTCTGGGAGTTGGTGATAGACAGGGAGGCCTGGCATGCTGCGGTTCATGGGGTTGCAAAGAGTCGGACACAAATGAGTGACTGAACTGAACTGAACTGAACTGAATGTATCTGGCTGGAGGACAGTTTCTCCTTCCTGAAAACCTTCTGACTAATCCTGATACTTTAGAATGTATATTATGGGAGTGGGTCTGGAGGAGCTTTCTATTGTTAAATTCTAATCTTGTTATCCTAAGAGTGTAAATTGTGGGAGTATGTCTGGTAAAATTTTCACAAACTTGAGACATTCTTTTGATACATCGTAATAACTAATTAAAAGGTATATAACTCCATTGCTAACACTATCAAGGGGGTACTCTTTCTGTCCCCTTCTGATGTCTATATCAGAAGCTTTCTCTGTCTCTTTCATATTTTAAGAAAAACTTTATCACACAAAAGTTCTGAGTGATCAAGCCTCGTCTCTGGCCCCAGACTGAATTCTTCTCTGGCCCCAGACTGAATTCTTCTCTTCCAGAGGCTAAGAATCCTGTCATCTTTTCGTGGTTCAGTAACAACCTTTCAGGAGTACATCAAGGCTGTATATTGTCACCCTACTTATTTAATTTATATGCAGGATTACATCATGCTAAATGCTGGGCTGGATGAAGCACAAGCTGGAATCAAGACTGCCTGGAGAAATATCGGTAATCTCAGATATGCAGACAACATCACCCTTATGGCAGAAAGTGAAGAACCGAACAGCCTCTTGATGAAAGTGAAAGAGGAGAGGAAAAGTTGGCTTAAAGCTCAACATTCAGAAAATTAAGATCAAGGTAACCGGCCCCATCATTCCATGGCAAATAGACAGGGAAACAATGGAAACAGTGACAGACTTTCTTTTCTTGGGCTCCAAAATCACTGCAGATGGTGACGGCAGCCATGAAATTAAAAGACACGTACTCCTTCAAAGAAAAGCTATGACAAACCTAGACAGTGTATTAAAAAGCATAGACATTACTTTGCCAACAAAGGTCTGTCTAGTCAAAACTATGGTTTTTCCAGTGGTCATGTATGGATGGGAGAGTTGGACTATAAAGAAAACTGAGCATCAAAGAATTGATGCTTTTGAACTGTGGTGTTGGAGAAGACTCTTGAGAGTCCCTTCAACTGCAAGGAGATCAAACCAATCAATCCTAAAGCAGATCAGTCCTGGGTGTTCACTGGAAGGACTGATGCTGAAGCTGAAACTCCAATACTTTGGTCACCTGATGTGAAGAACTGACTCCTTAGAAAAGACCCTGATGCTGAGAAAGATTGAAGGCAGGAGCAGAAGGGGATGACAGAAGATGAGATGCTTGGATGGAATCACCAACTTCAGGGACATGAGTGTGAGCAAGCTTCAAGGGTTGGTGATGGACAGGGAAGCCTAGCGTGCTGCAGTCCACAGGATCACAAAGAGTCAGACAGAACTGAGTGACTGAACTGAACTGAAATACATTTTTATAGTTGTATGGTTTTCTTTTTTTAATCTAGGTCAGTGTTGCCAGTTTAAATTATTTTTTAAACCTTTTGGACACTTTCTAACTAAACTTGTAAAATATCAACTGGAGACTCAGGTATTTTTTTAGTGTTATTTAAACATATGCAGCAAAAATAACAGCAAGTAGTTAGTGAATGTTAAACTTAAAAATGAGAAAGGTGATAAGAAGGCATAACATGAAGTTGTAGTAGTAACTGAGTTTTCCAACCAAGATAAATTAGTAAAGCAAAATGAGGGAACTCCAGCCATGGCCTGAAATATTGGAAGATGAGTGGCATAACAATACTCCTACAAATCTATTTGGAAGTGATGAAAGTGTATCTCAGAAACAGATGAAGAGGAGAGGTTTTACTCTTCTGAAAAACTTAAGAGAATAGCTTAATTTGTAAAAGAGAATGAGAAAATCAAGTTATTCCTATAATTATCTCTAATACTAAGCATATAATATGATACATTTATAAATAAACAAACTCGGAGTTTCTTCAATATTTCTACTCATAGTCCTAAGAATACTGGTGAACATAACTTTTAAACTAAGCAGTATGAAGTACTTGAACAACAGAAACTGTAATTTTACAAACAAGTACATTAGAAGGTAAACAATTTAATTAACGTTATATGGCAAAATTTTTAAATTCTAAGTTGTTTTGCTTGATTTTATAGATAATGTTTTCCATGAATTACCTTCATTCTGAAAGATTATTCATATAGGTTCTAAAGTGAACATTCGTGACATCAACCAGGGAAATGATCCATAAAGTTACTTCTAAACTCTAAGCTCCCTCAGAAAGAGAGCAGCACTCATGTCAAGCTGTCAAGAAGGGCTGATGAATTGATGAATAGGCATCAAGTCTCCTAAGAATTTGGTGTCTCAGGACGTATTTGTACAATTAAGGTTCACGGAAAGAGCTGGAACAAAAAAATGTGAGACGTCAGAACATCTCATCTAATGTTAAATGACAATTGGTGACAATGTCACAGACACCTTCACAGAACCTAACCAAGACTGTAAGATCATCTTTGATTAGGTAAATTGTTTTTCCCAACGTGAAAGTAAATTTAATCTTGCTGAAAGACAACATAAATATGATCCTTTTCCATTGTAATATAGTATTAGACTTCCCTGGTGGTCCAGTGGTTCAGAATCTGTCTGCCAATGCAGAGGACACGAGTTTGGTCCCTGCTCCAGAAGATCCCACATGCCGCAGGGGCAACTAAGGCTGCGTACCACAAATATTGAGCCTGTGCTCTAGAGTCCGGTAGCTGCAACTAGTGAGCCCACATGTTAAAACTACTGAAACCCATGCATCCTAGAGCCTGGGATGTACAACAAGTGAAGCCACTGCAATGAGAAGTCTGAGCACTGCAACTAGAGAGTAGCCCCTGCTTGCTGCAACTAGTGAAAGCCTACGTGCAGTGATGAACACCCAACATAGCCAAAAATAAACAAAAATATCCATGACTTTCATTATCCCCTACATATAACCTCTTTAATAAAAAGAAACAAATACAGTATACAATAAATTGATGGATCGAGGTCAGCTTAAATACTATGACCACATATCTAAACTTTGCAGAGAAATTCTCTGCCTCTAAAACTGCTTAGTTAACCTGAAATTTTTGTTCTTTTAAAGCTAATCAAGCTCTACAGTATAACAAATCCTTACTTCACACACACACACACACACACACACAATGGGATATTACTAAGTCATAAAAACAAATGAAATAATGCCATTTGTAGCAACATGGATGAACCTAGTGATTATCATATTAAGTAACTCAGAGCAGACAGAGAAAGGCAAACATCATATGATATGACTTACATGTGGAATCTCAAAAAATTATACAAATGAACTTATTAACAAAACAGAAGATGACACACAAACATATAAAACAAACTTATGGTTATGAAAGGGGTTTGCAGGAGTTGGAGGGAGAGGAAAACTAGGAGTTCAGAATTAATATAAAAACACGACTATATATAAGATAGGCAAACAACAGGGACCCAATGTATAGCACAGGGAACTATACTCAATATCTTGTAATGACTTATAATGGGAAAGAATCTAAAAAAGAATATATAATATATGTATATATATATATATATATATATATATGTATAACTGACTCACTTTGTTGTACTACTGAAACTTACACAACATTATAAATAACTATAAGTCAAAATAAATAAATAAATCAGAAGGGGGAAGAAAAAGAAACGTTTACTTTTTTCACCAGCTCTACCACCATAACAATAATGAATACTGGCATTTCCTGAGGGCTTGCTTGCTATGTGGCAGACACTGCATGGACTTACTATCAATCTAGGAGGAAGGTACTAATTTTACTCTTACCTTTTCCCACAAAGAAGCACCACTGCTAGTACAATCGAGAGCAAGGATCTGAATCTAAGTCTGTTTAACTTTAAATCACAATGTTAAAACTCAATTTTCAAAAGTGAGTTTAATGAACACCTACTGGCTTTTTCACTTAACTGCTTTATCTTAATTCAACAGACGCAATTTAAGAAAAAAATAATCAGACAAATCAGCTCAACAGTCCTTTTCCTCAATATCTGTGAAACAATTCTAGTGACTCTAAATACTCCACCTTACCATTACCAAAAGAGGCATCTTTAAAAGAATCAACTATAGAAAAGGACTCAGAGCAAAGTTCTTATTCCCTGTATTATGGATGGCACATTACAGGAAATGAGAAATCTGATGAATTCAGATAACTGAGTAACATCCAAATTATAACACCAGCAAATATCTAAACTTTGTTTATACTAGAACTCCTACTTTATTTAAATAGTGAGTCTTGAGAGCTTAGTGTAGAGAGAGTGTGTGTGTGCGTGTTTGTGAGTGGGTGCATGAACATCTGAGCCCCACCTTAATATATTTATACTTAGTACATTTGCTATATGCATTACTGTCAACCTATATAGTAAATATTCTTAGATAAAACAAGTGTAAATACATTGTCTTACATGTTCCCCTTACCCACTGGGTTATACAGTACACTCCTTCCTCATTTTGGAAATCATGGAATGAAAGAAGCAGAATTTTTTCTGGCTTCTTATTTCACTAGAATTGACCCCAGATCCAACCTTAGAGCAGTTCAAGGGCTTTTTCCCTAACACTCAGGAGGGTCAGTGGAAGATTCAATCTCATAGTAAACAAAAACGTGTTCAGAATAGGTCGAGAAAAGCCTTGTTTTCTTTATATGTTCACTTAGATCTACTCTTTAAGATTTTTTTTATTTTTACAACACCAACTCTTTTCTACTTAGAAGTTTTTTTTTTTTTTAAGCTAACGTAAATACTGCACAGAATGAAGCAGCCTGTGTGATCGAGACAAAGGCAGAACATCTTGTTGTTTAGTCGCTCATTCATGTCTGATTCTTTGCAACCCCATGGATGGTAGTCCACTATCCTCCTCTGTCCATAGCATTTCCTAGGCAAGAATACTGGAGTGGGTTGCCATTTCCTTTTACAAGGGATCTTCCCAACCCAGGGATTGAACATAAAACCAATTGACAGTGTTTGTTAAAAACTGCCATGCACCAAGCAATATGTGAAACATTTTACAGGTATTATTTCACACAATTCTCAAAAAATCTATTGGAAACAAATAGGTAACTTCCACAAAATTATACATGAAGCACAAGAAGAACAAGAATTAAAACCCAGGGTTATCTAATGTTGAGCTCTTAATCCCTCAGCCTGACCGCCAACTAAGCCACACTATGTTTGATTTTCCCATGAAAAGATCATAATAATAATAACTAACATGTATTACTATGTGTCAGCATTAACTTTTTCTTGAAAATGATACTCTAACTAGAAGCACTTATTAATCTGATTTATAAATGAGGAAACCATATGATTAGAAAGTCAAATAACTTACCCAAGGTCACAGAAGGTTAAAAATTAATTTAAACCAAGGCATTCTACTGTCAGAGCCCAGACTCTCAACCACCACACTAAAGCAATATGTTTTTCTGCGGCAATTTCACCCTGCTAAAAATTTAGCAGACAAATTTACTGTGGTCTGTTATTGGTATCACATTTTAAATGAGCTTGTAACATGTGCAAATGTGCACACATACATACACATGCAATATTAATGACCCTGTATTTCCAGATTATTTCATAATTTCATAATTATTTGATATTTCAAATATCATTATTTGATATTTCAAAAGATTATCTGCAAATTATGTGCAAAATTTTCATATTTCAAAGGCAAAAGCCTCTTACTATTTTTCTGTAAATCTGGCCATTTTCCTCCCAGGGAGTTCAAAGAAGTTCTTTGATAAATAACATAATTTTATAACGCAGAGTGAAATATCATTACACCCACTTTGTGGGTAAAAAAAAAAAAACTAAGTCACAGAAAAATTAAATGTCAGGCTGCAATTCAAAGAGTAAACGGCAGCACTGGGGATAGAATACAAAAGTCCTAGATTAGTGGTATGTCTATAAGGTTATACTTCAATAAATAATTTTATAATGCACTGTGAAATATCATTACACCCACTTTGTGGGTAAAAAATAACTAACTCATAGAAAATTCAGTGATGAGTCTGTGAGGTCATCCTTCAGTAGACATTTGTGGGTCATATACTATAGAGGATACATGGCAAACAACATAAGGTTTGGGAAAATATAAGAAAAATCATTCTTAGCTAATAATCTTACAGAAAAAGATACATGAAGAGTCATAAGGGAAGGATAAGGCAAGTACTAGTAAAAAACAAAACAAAAAACACTTATGATATGCACAAAGAAACCAAAACAGGAAAAATCACTCTCAGGTTGAAAGATGGAAAAATTTCAAAGTAAGTTAGCATTTGAACTGAACTTTAAGAACAGTTAAAATATTCACACATAAAGGTAGAGGAATGTGCATTCCAGATAGAAGTATTATGTCATCATAAACAAAGAAACAATTTCCCAGAGAACAGGTCAGAGGAAGCTGCACCATGGGACCCACAGAGAAGAAAACGGTAAGATCTGAGAGAGGGAAAGAAAGCTTGATGCAGATTCTGCTGTTGTTTAGTCACTAAGTCCTGACCGACTTGTGACCCCTATGGACTATAGCCCATGAGGCTCCTTTGTTGATGGGATTTCCCAGACAAGAATACTGGAGTGGGTTGCCATTTCCTTCTCCAGGGGATCTTCCTGACCCAGGGATCGAACCTTTGCTTCCTGCATTGGCAGGTGTATTCTTTATCACTGAGCCACCAGGAAGGCCCTAATGCAGACTAAAGAGGGCATTTTCTTTTTTTTTTTCATTTATTTTTATTAGTTGGAGGCTAATTACTTTATAATATTGTAGTGGTTTTTGTCATACATTGACATGAATTAGCCATGGATTTACATGTATTCCCCATCCCGATCCCCCGTCCCACCTTTCTCTCGACCTGATCCCTTTGGCTCTTCCCAGTGCACCAGGTCCGAGCACTTGTCTCATGCATCCAACCTGGGCTGGTGATCTGTTTCACCCTAGATAATATACACGTTTCGATGCTGTTCTCTTGAAACATCCCACCCTCGCCTTCTCCCACAGAGTCCAAAAGCCTGTTCTATACATCTGTGACTTAAAGAGGGCATTTTCAAGCAGGCTAAGGAACTGAGCTTTCTTCTAAACTAAGAAGAACAAGGAAATGACAAAACAGATTCCGAGCTTCAAGGAGACTGCTCTGGCACAAGTTTTAGAAGATTAACTAGGTAAGAGAGAAACTAACTGGCTGCATACTTGTTGAATGATATTGTGCCTGGGGTATGTGAAGCCTCTGGATATTCACTGAAGGTATTTCTTAAAATGTAATTTTATTGGAAGATCTGGAGTGGTGGAAACAAGAACGACTTTTTGTGCCCCTTAAAAGCTCTTTATACATGCATTAGAATCATATTTTGCACAGTGGTCATAAATATTGTAGAAAAACATGTAAAACTCACATGGTGGCAGATCATTAGGGTTGTGCTCTAAGGCAGCACCACCCTCCTCCTCTCTACTCAAGAACTAGGTTCCCTTCTCCTTCACTGGCTGTTGAAAGGTCTAAGTCACCAATATTTGGCAAACACTGTACAAAGTTTTAATAATTTAAGTAGGAAGGTCTGAAACATGGCAGTTATGGACAAAACTGCAAGGAGGAAATGGGTGGGGTAGTTATTAGGGGTAAGGTAGTGGCTGTCATCCATTCTTTACCCTTCTGCCCAGATTTGGTTCAGGTGTCCATCCTACAAACTTCCACAGAACACTGCACACTGTTGGCTCAGCACTTATTATACCAAATTGACAGTTTTCCTGCCTGTGTATCCCTCACCTCAATTCATGCCAAATCAGGGACTGCCCTGGGGTACAGTTGTATTCATAACACTTTGTTCAACTTCTGGCATCTAGTAAGGATTCAGTAAACGTCTGTTGACTAAACAATTATAGAAGCAACAGATGAAATCACATCATAATTATTCATATATTCCTTCCACAGAAAAAAGGAACTCGCATATCCATTGAGATATCCTGTCCCTTCACTGAGATCTAATCACGCCAGAAATGAGAATGTATCCTCAGCCGAGGTAAGGTGTGCTGTGGTAATCTGGGAGACACCTTCATCCACCCTTCCTACTCTTTCAAAACAAATGTGAAGAGTGCTTGGCAGTAACCACTTGATTCTCCTTCTGATATTGCTAACCACCTCCCTAACCACTGCTTAGTTAGGGCAGCCACATGCACTGATGTTGTGTACAGAGTAGGAGCTCGTTCAAGGAGGTTGGGAGAGTTATCCTGTGCAGGTAATGTAGGGACAGCAAAGACAACTGCTGCTATATTATAGGGCTTACTCTGGACTTAGTGAACCAAGGAGCTTTATTTGAAAGTGAATATAAATTTTACATTTACGTACTTTTAAGATATTAGTCTAGAGGTACTCGTTTTAAAGTAGCATTTCTTAATGGAGTAATGGTATACCACCTGTAAATCTATTAATATCTGTATCTCCAAATAATAATATTCAAAATCTAAGGGTCACAACAGTTTTATTTTCAACAGAATCTTTCAATAAAAATATTTTAAAAACTACTTCAGAAAAACGCCTCAACAATTAGGGTCATAAATACTTGAAACACAGGAATGCTTTAATGAGCTTGAATTAAATTTATAAATAAGATCTGGGGAAAATGTTTCTCTTCAAGTTAAATTTTACTATCACAGGCTGTGAGATTGAGAAGACTGCAAGAAATAGCCCTCCTTTCATTTTTTCCTTCCCCACTTATTTCCCTTCCTGAATCATCAGGAAAAGAAGAAAAAAAAACTTGCTGCCAGTGAAGCACAGAAGTGAGGCAAGACAAATTTCATAGAGCTCCGAGTATGGAAAAAGGGAGGAAGCAAAGACAGAAACCTGCCCCAGTGATGTGAGCAATGCTGGTGGTAAAACAAATAGGCAAAGTTGCAAGCAACCTTCTACAAATAAAAAAAAACTAAGTATGAGTGTCCCATTCAGTCCTTCTAGCCTTGCCAAGAAAGCTGCCTAAGAAAGCTGTCAAGAAGAGAAGCTTACTAACTGGACTATTTAATGTGGACTTCTGAAACTACTTTTTCTTTAACATCAGGTATTTAAATTAAGGGGAAAACAGAAATATTTTCTTTGCGTGTCATTGTACAAAGCCAGCATATAGTACTTTAAAAAGTAAAAGAGGATTCTTTGTACGTCATGGTATAATATTAAAATTCTGTAAGAAATACTCAGTGATGTTGTTGTTCAGTCCCTCAGTCACGTCCGACTCTTTGCAACCCCATGGACAGCAGCACACCAGGCTTTCCTGTCCTTCACCATCTCTGGGAGCTTGCTTAAACTCATGTCTAATGAGTTGGTGATGCTATCCAACCATCTCATCCTCTGTCATCCCCTTCTCCTCCTGCCATCAGTCTTGCCCACCATTAGGGTCTTTTCTGAGTGAGCTCTTCACATCAAGTGGTCAAAGTACTGGAGCTTCAGCTTCACTATCCGTCTTTCCAATTAATATTCAGGATTGATTTCTTTTAGGATGGACTGGTTTGATCTTGAAGTCAAAGGGGATCTCAAGAGTTTTTCTCTAATACCACAGTTCAAAACCATCAATTCTTTGGCGCTCAGCCTTCTTTACGGTCCAACTCTAACATCCATACATGACCACTGGAAAAACCACAGCCTTGACTACACAAACTTTGTTGCCAAAGTAATATCTCTGCTTTTTAATATGCTGTCTAGGTTGGTCATAGCTTTTCTTTGAAGGAGCAAGCATCTTTTAATTTCACAGTGGCAGTCACCACCTGCAGTGATTTTGGAGCCCAAAAGAATTAAGTCTGTCACTGTTTCCATTGTTTTCCCATCTATTTGCCATGAAGTGATGGGACTGGATGCCATGATCTTCGTTTTTTAATGTTGAGTTTTAAGCCAACTGTTTCACTCTCCTCTTTCACCTTCATCAACAGGCTCCGTAGTTCTTCTTCACTTTCTGCCATAAGAGTGGCATCATCTGCATATTTGAGGTTATTGATATTTCTCCCAGCAATCTTGATTCCAGCTTGTGCTTCATCTAGCTCGGCATTTCACATGATGTACTCTGCATACAAGTTAAATAAGCAGGGTGACAATATACAGCCTTGGCATACTTCTTTCCCTATTTGGAACCAGTCTGTTGTTCCATGTCCAGTTCTAACTGTTGCTTCTTGACCTGCATACAGGCATCTCAGGAGGCAGGTAAGGTAGTCTGGGATTCAAATCTCTTTAAGAATTTTTCACAGTTTGTTGTACCCACAGAGTCAAAGGCTTTAGCATAATGAGCAGATGTTTTTCTCAAACTCTCTCGCTTTTTCTATGATACATCGAATCTTGGCAATGTGATCTCTGGTTCCTCTGCCTTTTCTAAATCCAGCTTAAACATTTTGGAGTTCTCAGTTCACATACTGTTGGAACCTGGCTTGGAGGATTTTGAGCATTACTTTGCTAGTGTGTGAGATGAGTGCAATTGTGTGGTAGTTTGAACATTCTCTGGCATTGCTCTTATTTAGGACTGGAATGAAAACTAAACTTTTCCAGTCCTGTGGCCACTGCTGAACTTTCCAAATTGCTGGCATGTTGACTGCAGCACTCCAACAGCATCATCTTTTAGGATTTTAAATAGCTCAGCTGGAATTCCATAACCTAGACCAGCTTTGTTCATAGTGATGCTTCCTAAGGTCCACTTGACTTCACACTCCAGGATGTCTGGCTCTAGGTGTGTGATCACACCCTTGTGGTTATCTAGGTTGTAGTTATCTGGATCACACCATGATGATGTGATCAGTCAACAATAGGAAAAGTTTCATACAATAAAAGCCTTACCAAAAAATATTATGTAAACCCCTTTAACATTATATTCTGTAAAATACTGAATGTTTAATGGCATGGAGAAAATATGTATAATGATTTACTAAGTGAAATTAAAAGAGCAGATTATAAGCAGAGCAGAGCATACACAAAACATACATGATTAGTTAGAATGGTAGCTCTACTTCCCCTATGAAGAATTTAGCTTTTTCCTGAAATTTAGGAAAATTAAAGAGATTTCCTATTTCTCATGTGAAACCCGTGGCTCTCCATCTCTGGTTTTGACTGTTTTTGCTCTGAACGACCAACACTTTATCAGCAGGAGAATGAAATCTTTCCATTTCATCTACCCATATCTCTGTCTAAAACTGTGGACATAAACGTGATACATATATGCTTTTTGATAGCTAAATTTTCATTATCCTAATGAATTTCATTAGCCATCTCCTCATAGAAATACAGCTGCCAACTTTTTTCTCTTTTCTTTTCCTCATTTATAATTGCCAGTGTTTCTGTAAATGGAAATCTTTTATTAAAACAGAGGCCAGTTAAATGCTGTTTGCTTTCCTGCCCAATATCTAAGCTGAATGTCCAATGGCACATTAATAATGAAATATTAAAATTTTTTTGTAGGCACACAGACATACTTTGCAATACTCCAAAAATCTACTGATAAATAAATAGTGTATAAAATAGCAGAATCTGGCTTAGAAAATTCCATAAAGAAAGGAAAAGTCTAAATATCTTTGATTTAGAATCAGGAAGTTCAACAGTTGCTAATGCTATGTAACACTTACTAAGCACCTCTGCTAAGGAATGGGGAGACAGCCATATAGAAATGACTGGTTCCCCAAAATCTTTTACACATAATCTCAAATGGGAAAGAGTGGTGTTCCTTAGGAAGATAGGTTCTTAGAAGCAGTATGTTCAGGGCTACAGGCTCCACTGACTCCCTAACTAGCCTTTTGTCCTCTGAGAGGAAGACATATGCCTTTACACCCACCCCAGGTTAAAGAAGGGTGATTGCTAGTACTGATATAGCTCCATGTTTCTCAAATCTTATTAAGCTACTTTGCACTTGGTTCAACCTCATAATATGAACTGTCATAGCAACTCATTCAACTGCTTCCCACATAGAAGTTTATAGTCTATTTTTAATTGAAACTTCATCTAAGTCACAGAAGAACTGACAAAATACAAAAGCTCAGCTGGAAACGCATTTCTGAAATTATCTTTATGGTTTGTTGAGGGAGAGAGGAAAGGCAACTCTATTTCAAAGAAATTAATAAATGAGATTTTTGACCTTTTAGGTTAAAAAATCAACTTCAGAAGCAGAAAGATAATATTTCAATATCTATTTATGTTCTACAATTTAAAAATCTCCCTGCCTTTATATCTATTCCTTCTTATATCAAGAAAATTATTTTAAAGTGGAAAATAAACATGTAACATCTAAGCCTTTTTTCCCTATTAAGAGAAAAATATGAATTATTTAAAAGATCTTAGTGTGCAACCATACCAGGCAATAATTCAGATACTCTACCTTCTGCGCAAAACAAATAACATTCTTTGCTAAATTTTAGCAAATTTCCTTAACGTGACTATAAAATATTTCTAACATAACACACACCTTTTCCCAAAAGATATTTATAGTTTTCCCCTCTTCTAGTCGTTGACTTACTCTATTATCTAAAAGCAATTATCAGTTTGATCTAAAAGTTACCATTTGTTAACCTTATGAATGCTTGTTTTGATGAAAACTATTTTTTTTTAAAAAGTAAAAAGGTTTAATTATTCCCATACTCAACCTATCATTGTCAGTCATTCTAGAGATATATTGCAATTTCATAGAAGTCACATGTAAATTCTTCCTGTCTCTGTATCCTCACACCCTTTCCTCTTCTCTCCCTCTTTCTCAACCTTTGTATACATATACACAAACACACACACACACACACTCCCATAGAGTTGCAGAAAGCTAAGATTATTTTTGCTTTGGAACTTTTCATTCTCAAACTGCACCTTTAAAGAAAGTGATATAAACACTGAGAAAAGGCCATACATTAAATTTCCAGGCCATATATTAAATTTGCTCTGACACTGAAATTATCCATTTGAATAAATTCTCCAAGTAAAGACCTCATCAATAATTAAAATACTGATGAAAGGATATTAGCCAAGAAGAAAAAAATGTCATGATAAAAACCTGAGGTGAAATAAGGATAAGATTTTCTACAGAAAACACGCATGCACATTATTTCAGCCTTTATAAATTCCATTAATATGAGGCTATCACGTTCATTTAACAATATTCACTAACTGACTACCACACACAGACACTACAACAAATGAAGTATAAAAAGACAAATTTTTCAAGAATCTTCTTGATGCTTAGAAAATTATACACATCCAATTTAATTTTAAAATATTGCCAATTTTCCTACCAAGTCCATGGCAAAGTTGAAATATTTTAATTCAATGAAAACCAGAGAAGCAAATCTGAAAAATGAAAGCCTGTTGTCAGAGCACTATTCATAATCACAATGAATATTTTCCTCTGGAATTAATCCTTAATCATTTCAGAAATGCATGTTTCTTAAAACTAAGTAGATCCCCATAACTAGGAAAACACAGCTTTCAAGAAAGACAAAGGTTGAAGAAATTGGAAAGTGGAGGGCTACAAAATTGTAACTAAGACGTTCCCACTGCACTAAACACTTCTGTTCTTCCAAAAGGATTCTGAACAACTAACAGGCACCAAGTACATCTTCTACAGTCCTTTCATAATAGTCTTTACTCAGACTAAACACAAACTTTCTTTGGCAAATTATTCATTAACTGCCGTGTTAGTCACACAGTTGTGTCCAACTCTTGGTGTCCCTATGGACTGCAGCCCCCCAGGTTCCTCTGTCCGTGGGCATCTCCAGCTAAGACCATCAGAGTGAGGAGCCATTTTCCTCTCCAGGAGATCTTCCCGACCCAGGGATCGAACCTGGGTCTCCCTGCACTGCAGGCAGATTCTGAGCCACCAGGGAAGCCTAAATCTGTAACGCACAGAGCAACTAGTTCGCTCAGATCCTAACAATCTGGACTTGCAAAGTTCTGGACCTCATGGACCATTCCAAAATCCTAAGACATATAGAGGAGATTTTCTTTAAAAAAATGACTGGGTACAATCCTGAAAAACCTAGGAATCTGTATATAAATGGGGCTCTCATAGAAATTTTGCTTCATTTTGTTTAGTTTTGACATATGTGCAATAGAGGAAAGATAATGGTAAACATCACATCCTACGGAAATGAAACATAAATATTAATTTAGAAAATTAATTTTCTAAATAATTTAGAAAATTAAAGGTAAACTAGAATAGTGCTAACTACAACAGTAGTGGTCTTTAGAGTGAATATCATTCATTCATGTCAGGAAAGTGGCATTTTAAAGTTCTAAAGTCCCAAAGGTGAGAAAGCAAAATTTAAGCATAATTTCGTATAATAATCATAAAAGCTTAAAGTCCAAGGATTATGACCCCATTTTTACACAAACACTTGGTCTACTGGAATACACAAAGTTAATGATCTACTAAAAGCAAGGGACATAAATAAGACACCTTAAAACCTTTGAAAGATATACGCATGGACACACTTATCCAAAGAGACTAACAAAACTGAATACAATTAAATTATAAGGGAGAATGAAGAAGCATTTCTTTGTGTGTATTTATGCCTAGTTCTTTTTAACTTCTGAAGAATAACAAATTTTTAAAGTAAATTTAGTAAAATTTATTAAACTTAATAAAATCTGATTCTGGATCCAGAATCAAGCAATGTTTAAATCCAAGTGAAAATAAAAACTCTTAATGGGGAATGAGGATGGAACAACGGTTTACAAAAGTATATGCTTATAATAAATATGAAGCCAGAAAAAGAAGCATAATTTAGGGAACTTAGCTTACAAAAAAGCAAAAATTAGAGTCCCCAGTTTTTTTATTTACATATATATAAGCATTTATATAT
Organism: Odocoileus virginianus; assembly: GCF_023699985.2. NCBI lineage: Eukaryota > Metazoa > Chordata > Mammalia > Artiodactyla > Cervidae > Odocoileus > Odocoileus virginianus. The sequence goes on from NC_069684.1 coordinate 23,887,582, forward strand.
TAATTATAAAGAACAATTATATGCACATAAATATAAAGAATCCGAGCTTATAAATGGGCTTCCTAGACGGTGCAGAGGTAAAGGATCCGCCTGCCAACGCAGGACAAGGAGGAGATGCAGGTGCAATCCCTGAGCTGGGAAGACTCCCTGGAAAAGGAAATGGCAATCCACTCCAGTATTCCTGCCTAGGAGATCCCACGGACAGACAGTCTGGTGGGCCCCAGTCTATGTCATCGCAAATGAGTTGGACACGACTGAGCATGCAGCTAGCAAATAGGACAGAGGGAAAAATTGTACCATGGACCAAAAAAAGGCAGGCAGGGCCATATTGCACAATGCTCAAGGAATAACAGTACTCTATGACAGTGAACAGCCCCCACAGAACTTTCCCAAAGATTCCTTAGTCCACCTTTATGAGCAGAGTTGGCATATTTACCAAATTAAAAGACACCAAATTAAAGCTGAATTTTAAATAAATGGTAAATAATTTTTTAGCATATGTATGCAATGCAATATTGGGGACAATACACATGCTAAAAAATTATGAGTTGTTATTTGAAATTCAATATTAACCAAAAATTCTCTACTTTATCTCGAGATTCTAGTTTGGATGCTTAGTATTTGCCATTTACTGAATCTAGTTCCTGCTGAAAAAATGAAAATAGTATCAAAACTTGAAAATCCAGGATTCTAACTCCAAAGAGACTAGTAGAGGATTACAGTTCAAAGAACACAAAAGCCAAATATCTTGTTTCCTGTTTGCTAGTATAAAGAATGGAGACCTGTCACACCACCTGTATGACCTTGGGCAAATCACTTAACTTCTCTCCACAGCTAGTTTCATATAGTACTTCAGTTCAGTTCAGTCGCTCAGTCATGTCCGGCTCTTTGTGACCCCATGAACTGTAGCACGCCAGGCCTCCCTGTCCATCACCAGCTCCCGAAGTCCACCCAAACCCATGTCCATTGTGCCAGTGAGGCCATCCAATGATCTCATCTTCTGTCATCCCCTTTTCCGCCTGCCCTCAATCTTTCCCAGTATCAGGGGCCTTTCAAATAAGTCAGCTCTTCATATCAAGTGGCCAAAGTATTGGAGATTCAGCTTCAACATCAGTCCTTCCAGTGAACACCCAGGTCTGATTAAACCATTAGCCTTCAGGCCACATAGAAGCAGGCAGTGAACTAGACTTGGATGACAGGTTGTAACTTGTCAACTCCAATTTGAAATTCCCAACAAATTGGTACCCGAAGACAAAGTTTCAATTTTCTAAAAATTTAACTATATCTAAATACCTTCAAAGTTTATTACTTTTTTTTTTTTTTTACTTACAACTGATTTTATTTTAAAGAACAGCAGGTCAGAAAAAGAACTTCAAGACTTCATTTTTAACCATCCTTAATCTTACTTCTTATATATGTCAATAGGCCTATGTTCTTTTGATGTTTAATTACACTCAATGTTTAGGCATTAAATTGCTTTTCTTAATTTTCTACTAGGTCTCCTTAAGTGTTTTATTGTACTTCCTGTTTCTCTTCGTATAGCTTAACTAATTATCAGTCAGTCAGTCAGTTCAGTCGCTCAGTCATGTCCGACTCTTTGTGACCCCATGAACTGCAGCACGCCAGGCCTCTCTGTCCGTCACCAAATCCCAGAGTCCACCTAAACTCATGTCCATCGAATTGGTGATGCCATTCAACCATCTCATCCTCTGTCGTCTCCTTCTCCTCCTGCCTTCAATCTTTCCCAGCATCAGGGTCTTTTCCAATGAGTCAGCTCTTCGCATCAGGTGGCCAAAGTATTGGAGCTTCAGTCCTTCCAATGAACACCCAGGACTGGTCTCCTTTAGGACGGACGGGTTAGATCTCCTTGCAGTCCAAGGGACTCTCAAGAGTATTCTCCAACACCACAGTTCAAAAGCATCAATTCTTCGGCACTCAGCTTTCTTTATAGTCCAACTCTCACATCCATACATGACTACTGGAAAAACCATAGCCTTGACTAGATGGACCTTTGCTGACAAAGTAATGTCTCTGCTTTTGAATATGCTGTCTAGGTTGGTCATAACTTTCCTTCCAAGGAGTAAATGTCTTTTAATTTCATGGCTGCTATCACCATCTGCAGTGATTTTGGAGGCCCCCCCTCCAAAAATAAAGTTAGCCACTGTTTCCAGTGTTTCCCCATCTATTTGCCATGAAGTGATGGGACTGGATCCCACGATCTTTGTTTTCTGAATGTTGAGCTTTAAGCCAACTTTTTCACTCTCCTCTTTCACTTTAACATCATTTAGTTTTTGTTTTCTACACAGACTTTTTCTTGAAGTCTCTTGGAGTTTTTAAACAACAATAATTGCAGTCCATTTCACTGTATTTTTTAAGATACTCTAGTCATTGCCTCCACCTTTTGAATCTGAATACTTTAGAATCTTACCAAGAATCCTGAAAGTTTTATTATTGAAACAAAAACATCTTTACCCCAAATTCATCTATTTTCATCTCCTGGGATTATTACGATCTTTGGCCACGGCAGAAAAGTTTCATCCGTATGGATCCCATAACATCAAATCCAAACAATTTTCCATATTCAAAAAAATACAGTACAGTTAACTTGGGCAAGGGCAGCAAACCCCAAAACTTCAGCAAGTAAATTAATCAAATATATTCATATGTTTATTAGAAATAAAAAGAACTGCTCAGTGGGACATAAATCCTTCACATATGTGCCTTATAATGCAATATACCAAAATTAGAAGAAAATCATTTTGAAATCATTTCAAAAATTACTTTGTCCAAGTGGATTAAGAGAATAAAAGATACAATATGGCAGACACACCTTGAAACAAACTGCAATAAAAACCACCATTCACTGTCAAATCTAATACTTAGATTTTATTCTTTACCTTGTAATTAAAGATCTGATTTTGTGTCCTGTAATAGGACACAACACTGCAAAAGGCTAAATATTATCCACAGTTCACCAAAGTACAGCTAGTAGCTGTTAGGAAAAAAAAGTAAGCAAGTACCTATTTATGACAAATGATTCATTTTTTACGAAACAAAATACTCAATGTGACACAAAAGTCCTCTCAGAGGGAAAGAGATTGATGCTGAGAGCAGTTTTAATAACGGCTGTTAATGTCAATTATGTGTTTACCAGGAACCAGGCGCTGTTATTTGTGCTTTACATGTCATAACTCTCATAACAACCCTATGAGGTAGGTGCTATTATTATTCCCATTTTATAGATCTGAAACTCAGTGACAGCGAATAATTTGTCCAAACTAGAAAGATGCAAAGCTGCAAGAAACTCAGGCAATCTGGCTTCAGACCCTGAACTCTTAAGCACTACACTGTTACAGTGCAAAGCAAAACAAAACTGTATTTGAGACAAAGGACTATGGCTTTACAAACTGGGATTCAAAACACTTTAATTTTCAACTGTGGGAGGTTACATATAATTTCAAGCACAGTAAGGTTTAGTGTTTAATCATTTTACAAACATTTCACATTATTACTTAGTAACAAGGCTAATATTTACTAGTCAACAAATGGTTGAAAGCGGTCTTAAAATGCTGCATGAGTCTTACTTTGAAAATGTGACAATTCAACATGATGAATATATTAAGTAGGCATGAACTGATGAGTGGCAGACAAAAAGAGCACTGCTATACTTTACAATTTAGATCATTAGTTCTCCAAGTGTGGTTTCCAAGTCAACAACATCAGCACTGAAGAATCCAACTCCTGGTGAAAAACCCATGTATGCTTTGTGATTGCCTGTGGGCAGATCTAGAAAATGCTTTACCAGAAAAAATGAAGAAAGTCACATTCTCAACACCAGATGTGATGCACAGCCAATGCACTGCAATGTGTAAATGGAGTTGCACTCAAGGACTCAGGCCCCCTGGCCAATCATACTCTTTCCCTGGCTTGACTCTTTCATTTTTGGCTAGTTGCTTTAATTGCTACTCCAACACTTGGCAGCTCAGGGCACTCTCCTACCAGCTCAGTTAAGCAGCTGAGAAGCATCACCTGGGAACTTAATATAAAAATAAATAAATAAAGCAAAACCTTGGGCCCTATTCCAATTCAAAAAGAAATTCTGGGGGTGCAGCCCAGCATTTTGAGCTTTCATAACTCATCAAGCTTTGAGAATACTCTTTCAGGGAGACACCCTCCTTCCTTCCAGATATATAAATGATTCCTAGTTATTTCTTGGGGCATTTCCTAAGAGCACTTACAAGAGGAATGATCAAATTTATGGGTCAGAAACTTCTGAAAAAATAATCTAAGATTTATCTCATCTCCCTTGCCCCATCATCTTTCCAGAAGTTTTGTGTTAGCCTTTAAGATCCTTATTTGTATTCCTTTTATGAAATAAGACAAATTCTTTTTTTAAACTTACAGTAAACTGCAGAAGAAAACATATAGTATACCAGCATTCACACAAAGTTTAAAAGCGTTCAAATTGCTAAATACTATTCAAGGACAGATATAAAGACACATAGGAATGACAGATGTAAACTTTTTCTAAACAATGATTACCTTTAGGCAAAAAGGAGGAAAGATGACACCAGAGAGGAGTACACAGGGGGCTTCCATTACATTTGTAATACTTAACTTCTTAAGTTCAGTTGTGGATATACAGATACTTACATTATGCTCTATAGATTTTTATGAGGTTTTAGAAACAACTCATAACATACCAACACTTGATATAAATGGTATCAAGTGGCCTGGATTCCTAAATTTACTTTTCTCATGCCATATTATGCTTTTGGTATCCATGCTGAGGAGGAGTTTGTCTTTCACTACTTTCTGATGCTTCACAGTGTACCATCTACATGAGACATTTCTATTATTAGTTATGTACTTACATACTCTATTCATAGCTGAATCATACAATAAACTATCACTTTTCTATTTCCGTTTCCATATTGTTTCTCCCAGCCCCAGAGTTCATAGTTGTCCTGTTTCTTTACTTAGTTGTCTACATACCCAAAACTCTTTCCTAATTTTATAAATCTCTTCTCAGTAGATACCAATACTCTCAATATTTTATCAACTTGAAAAAAAAATATCTGCCCAGATCCTTCTGAATTCTGATTTGAATTGGTTGCTCAACAGACCTCCCATTCAGCAATCAGGTTAAAATTTTCCTTTTCCTCAACCAGAGGGTTCTCTGTACTTCTCTTTCATGGTAGGTCTTCTATCTGCAGTATCTTATGTCTTTCTCTTTGTTTTTGCATACTTTCATGGTGAACATTTCACAGTAGCTTGAGAAAGGACGAATGGAGAGCTAGCACATCTTAAAATGTTATTAATCTGTGTTTATATTTGTTAATTTTTGCTGAGTATAGAATTCTAGGTTGGAATTATCCCTCACATATTTGAAAGTGTTGTTCCATTGTCTTCTTCCACCTTTTTATCCAATATGCTGGACATCTGGTGTTTTCTATCATTTTGGAAACTCATGAATATGCTTGTGAATTCTTTATTTCCTATTCTCTATTTTTATCTTCTAAAACTCTTTCAAAAAGTAAGATTGATTGATTGGTTGGTTGATTTTTGTTTTGGCCATGCCCCACATCATGGTATCTGGGATCTTAGCTCCCTGACCACAGACTGAACCTGTACTCCTTACAGTGGAAGCACGAAGTCTTTACCACCGGACTGCCAGGAAAGTCATTCTCCTAGATCACTTACTATTCAAGTATTGGACCTTTTAGACTATCTAATATTTTCCTCTATTTTTTACAGAATTAACTTATACAAAGTACAGAAAAGCATGCAGGTCAAAAGATTTTTACATTTACATTCAAGGTATAAAACCTAGGAAGACACATTCATATTAATATACCATCCTGTCCTATACCCACCTCTGACTGCTAGCCACTATTCTACCCAAAACCACAGTTTTGATTATTCTTGAAATTCATATAAATAGACACATGCATTATATAGTTGTGACTGATTTCTTTCACTCAATAATTGCACTTTCAGATTCACTCATGTTATTGTGTATGGCAAGTTTGTTATTCTTAATGCTATGACCTAATTCTATTAAATTATCTACTCTATTTTCTACCTCTTTGTATTTATGAATACTTGCTGGGGGACTTCCTCAACTTCATTTTACAACTCTTTATACAATAATTTTTTAATTTTGCTTTTTTAAAAAAGTCTCTTTGCTCATTTTAATTCCCTGAATGTTCCTACTTACAGGAACATATATGTGTGTGTATAAATATACTATTTTGTCTATCTCTTATATCTCAAGATATTAATTTTAGTTTATTCTATTTTCATGTTTGCTCTTTTCTCTGCACATGCTCCATGTTCTCCAAGTGGTTTTTTATCTGATTGGTTTGGCCTTATTTTTTTTTTAAGTTAAATGCTTCCTTCTAATACCTAATGATATTTAATAGTAGGGCACTTCCCCAGCTCTGCAGAAAAGTGCCTAAAGACTTACTTCTTTCTCGCCTCATCCATAAGATCCACGGGAGGTACTGCATGGCTGGGGAGTGGTAAACAGCTGGCAGAAGAGCAGCTGAGGCTCTCAGAGGGCATTAATGGGATGTAAATCCTACAAATGCACCACAGATTCTGTTAGGAAGGTGGTCCATGAACCGCTGTGGATGCCTCATTGCAAGATCCCATCAATTGTTCCCCAGCTGACAACCCCGATTTTCTCTGCACCTCAACCACACACACTCCCACCTGGTCTCCAGCTCCATGTGCACAACCCCAATGCTTTAACAGGCTGCTAGCGTGCATGTGAACAGAACTGGCCCACCTCTACAGGACTGGCAAAAACCACACAGACTCACATGGTCAGCACTGCTCTAGGGAAAGCAAGCAAACAAGAGATTGTAAGCACCCAGTACAACTTTGTAGGGTCAAGAGAAGTCACACAAGTTTAAGAATTCTACCAGAAGAGGGAACCAGAAGTGTTAAATAGCCATATCCATAGAAAACGTCTGAGAAATACACACACACACACACACATATATAAATGAACGTGATACAAAATGAATGTGATACACCATGTTAAAAGAATAAAATTTAAAAACTGCATGATGTCTTAATAGGTGCAGAGAAAGCACTCGAAAATATAAACATTCTTTCACAATAAGGATGAATTTGTCATGATGAAGTTTGTTTACTTCCTCTCAACACACTGTATACATAACTCAACATAAATAGAGGCCATATGTGACAAGTCCATAGCTAAAATCATAAGAGTAGTAAAAAGTTCAAATCTTTTCCTTTAAGATCAGGAACAATACAAAGATATCCAACCTCGACATTCCTAATTCAACATAGTGCTGCTGCTGCTGCTGCTGCTAAGTCGCTTCAGTCGTGTCCGACTCTGTGCAGCAGAGCTGCAGCCCACCAGGCTCCCCTGTCCCTGGGATTCTCCAGGCAAGAACACTGCAGTGGGTTGCCATTACCTTCTCCAATGCATGAAAGTGAAAAGCGAAAGTGAAGTCGCTCAGTTGTGTCCGACTCTCAGCGACCCCATGGACTGCAGCCTACCAGGCTCCTCTGGCCATGGGATTTTCCAGGCAAGAGTACTGGAGTGGGTTGCCATTGCCTTCGAATTCAACATAGTACTGAAGTCCTAATGGACCAATTCAGCAAGAAAAAAAAATTCAAATCAGAAAGAAGTGTCTCCGTTTGCAGGTGACATGATCCTATATACAGATAATCATAAGGAATTCACAAAAAAAACAGAATTATTAAACAAATTCAGTAAAGTTTCAGGATATAAAATTGATACATAAAAATCAGTTGAACATATGCCAACAATGTACTATCTGAAAAAATTTTTTTAAAGCAATACCATTTGTCATTTCAAACCTATAAGATAGTTAGGAGGTGAAAGATTTGTACACTGAAAACTATAAAATATTGATGAAAGAAACTGAAAAAGACATATAACTGAAAAAACAAGCTATGTCCATGGATCAGAAAAATTAATTGTTGTTAAAATGTCCATACTACTCAAAGTCATCTATAGATTCATTGCAGGTGGATATAGATTCTTTACCAGCTGAGCCACAGGGGAAGCCCCACAGATTCATTGCAATGCCTATCAAATTCCAAAACATTTTTCATAAAAATAGAAAAAAATCCAAAATTTATATTGAACCACAGAAGACTTCAAATAGATAAATCAATCATAACAGCAAAAAAAAAAAAAAATGGAGGCATCACACTTCCTAATTTCAAACTATATTATGAAGTTACAGTAATTAAAACAGTGGTACTGGCATAAAAATAGACACCCATACCAATGGAACAGAATTCAGGGCCAGAAATAAACCCATGAATATATAGACAACTAGTATTTCATAAAAGGCCCAAGAATACCCAATGGGGAAAAGACAGTCCCTTCAATAAATGACACTAGCAAAAGTGCATGCCCACACACACACAAAGATGAAATTGGACCCCTATTGTACACCACTCACAAAAGCTAAGTCAAAATGGACTAAAGACTTAAATGTAAGACCTGAAGTCACAAAAACCCTGGAAGAAAACAGTGGTAAAAAGTCCATTGACATTGGTGTTGGCAATTTCTTTTGAATATGATACTAAAACACAAGTAACAAAAGAAAAAATATAGAAGCAGGATTACATCAAACTGAAGATTTTGTACAGCCAAAAAAAAGAAAAAATCAACAACATGAAAAGGCAACCTATAGAATGGGAGAAAAATATTTGCAAAATACATATCTGATAAGGGGTTAACATCCAAAATAAGGAGCTTATAAAACTCAATATCAGAGAAACAACCAACGAGGGAAAGGGAACTTAATAGACATTTTCCAAAGAAGACATACAGATGACTTAAAAAAAAAAAGATCCATTTAAAAAATGGGCAGAAGGCTTGAGTAGACATTTTTCCAAAGAAGATATAAAAATGGCTAATAGGAATATGAAATAGTGCCCAATAACATTAATCTTCAGGGAAAGGCAAATCAAATCCACCATCAAAATTTTAAAATGAGATATCACTTATTAGCATGGTTATTATCAAAAAGAAAAGAGATAAAGTGTTGGCAAGAATGTGGAGAAAAGAGAACCATTGTATACTGTTGGTGGGGTTGTAAATTGGTACAGCTACTATGGAAAACAGTATGGAGGTTCCTCAAAAAAAAAACACAACAACAGAGACAGAACTACCAGAAGAGCCAGCAAGTCCACTTCTGTATATGCCTGAATAAAATGAAATTGTTACCCTGAAGAGGTATCTGTACTCCTGTGTTTACTGCCTTGTTACTGAAGCAATACTCACAATAACCAAGTGATGGAATCAACGTAAGTGTCCGCTGATGGATGAATGGATAAAGAAGGTTGATATAGACACAATCCACAATGGATTACTACAGCAATTCTGTCATTTGAGACAACACAAATGGATCTTGGGGCCATTATGCTAAGTAAAATATGCCAGAACAAGAAAGACAAACACTGTATGACTTCACTTATATGTGGAAACTAAGGAAGTCAAACTCATAAAAGCAGAGTGGAATGGTGTTTGCCAGAGGCTGAGAAATGGGGAAAATGGAGGAGATGTTGGTCAAAAGGTATAAATTTCCATTTACTATAGAAAATAGATAAGTTATAGAGAATTAATGTACAGCATGGTGACTATAGTTACCAGTATTCTATCATATACTCGAAACTTGCTAGGAGAGAAATCTTAAATTCTTCACCATTACAATATTGTGATTTAATGGAAGCGGTAACTAACCTTACTGTGATAATCATATCACACTATATATATATATATATATATGTCCATCAAATCATCACACTTTACACCTTAAACTTACATAATGCCATAGGTCAACTACAGCTCAACAAAGCTTGGGGGTGGGGAAGAGTAGGGCACTAAAGAACTGGGTGAAATGTCAATAGGATGGATAGGGCTTGCTGACAGTGGTGCTCACTGAAGAATGATCTGGCCAAGCCGTGTCTTGGGGAACCCCCAAAGAATTTATCTGTAAGTCTTTCCTTCTTGGACTTCTTATATTCACTAGAAAAAATTCTTTCCATCTCTTGCTCTGACAATATATGTCTGATTACCTACATCCTGTGGGCTGACAGAGAAGACTGGAAGTCTCAATATTCAACATGCAAAAGTTTCATTTATTATCCCTGATTTCAATAGAGTACCCATCTGTATTCTGCCTTTTACTATTCTGTGGTGTTCGGGCCTGGTGCCTTTATTTTATGCTTTACAGAAAATCTGCCTTTAGACTGCTGCCATGTAAGACAGGCACTATAACCCAGCTATATGGTGAGAAGGACAGGCTCTTGGAAACCAACTGCTTAAACACATTTTTAAATCAGTTCTCTTGTTTTTAACCCCATTTTAACTCCCATTTCCAGAGGTACCCAGTGTTTCCAACTCTAAGTAGTATGAATTCCTGGTATATAAATCAGTTTTCTCAGTTTTCCCCTCTGTCAACTTATAATTACATTTTCTCAGGTCTGCTAAGTTAGTTTGCACTCATGCATCTGTTTTTCATCTTTCAAATTTTGTAACGTATCTCCCATTTTCTTTGTCTTTTTGAGTTTATTTTTTTAAGCCCTTTAGTTTCCTTTTAGAGGGGCTTTGGGAAGGACATGAGCTGTCAGTGTATGTTTAATCTGTCAGGTCTAACCAGAAGTCCTTTCAATTTTTTTTATACTACATTTCAATAATGAATAGAAAATTCACAAAGCAAGAAATTAAATTTAGACTGCAGCTATCTCTTTCCAAATCTAGCTTTCTATAAGCTCCTTCTTTCTGAGTATGACCACTGGTTATTTTAATAAAACCAATGAACTCATATGACAAATATTTTACCATGATTTAAAATGGATAGATGTTATAGCATAATTTTTGAATGTGACTAAATAATCTGCTAAATTATAATACATCCAGCTAAAATATAGTTTTATGACTGAATCAAATGAATTTTTTCAACCTATAATAAAGGCTCTTTATTTTCTGTGGAATATACATTTTATCTGCCACTGCTTATAGTTCAGATTATCTAGGACACCTAAATTTAAATTCATTAATAGGTTTTTCTAGTTATAAACACATTATGTTCTTGATAACAAAACACTTTAAAACAGATGCCTACATAAGAAAACCTAGATAATTCACATATGATTTTAATTCGGAATATAAAATTTTTCTCAAAAGTTTTTATCGGTTATTACTAACTGATAATGTATTTACCAGTGTCTTAAATAATCAATCTTTAAAAAATATATAGAATAAAATGCAAAGCAGTTGTTTTGTCTTTTTTCCTATGGTAGTAAAGAAATAATGACTAAGAAAATAAGACAGTCATAGTTTAAATAGTATATTTGATGGTATTAAATAGTTATCATAAACCTATTTTATTCTTAATAATTAAAATTCACTCTACATCAAGTTGCTATGGCAACACAACTTCACTGAAAAATAAATTCTTCAAGTTCTGCCATGAAGCATACAGCCGACCTGAAGTCTTTATTTTGAGAATAGGGAGAAAACTATATAATTTTCCAGTTCATAAATGTCTAATCAATATTTAGAATTGCTTTCCAATCTATAGCAGGAGTTCTGCTCTCAGAGTCCTGAGGACTTAGTCTTTTATTTGGCTTTCATTTCCTTATCCCCTTAATACATGAAAACATTCTTGATAAGAACCATTTCAGCAGGGCTCACCTCAGGCAAATTGGCTGCAACTATAAATAGTAAAATCTGCCATCTGCCTTTCTATTCTTGTGCTGAATGCAGTGCTGGCATTGTGTTCACACTTCACTGGAGCCAGGCCTGATGCTGTATCGCCAGCAGCAACAGAAAATAATAGTGCAAGACAGAGATAATGAAGTGAAGAACAGAAATGGTACTACTATAATTAACTGCTATTTTGATATTCACCACAATAAAGCATACACAATGGTGTGGAGACAGCCTAAAGTCACATTTCGCCTCAGCTTTGTAAATGGGTTTGAAACCAAACTATTGTTGCAGCCCCCAGATTTTACATCACTGAAGACTAATTAAATGTAAAGAACCTAAGTACAGTTAGCAATATTTGTTTGTCAAGTTAGAAAGAGGCTCCACAGTTGACCCATGTAGTTTTTAGACTAATGATATTTAATGAAGCATTTCTTTCTACAATTATGGCTATTTTCCTGTTCTGTTTTACAGAGATAAGCTCTTTAATGATGAAAAAGCCCTTTTGCTGTGCCGGACCCTTCCTTACTCTCAGTTCTGAGTGAGTGAGTCAAAGTTGCTCAGTTGTGTTTGACTCTTTGCAATACTTGCGACTCCATGGACTGTAGCCCACCAGGCTCCTCTCTGTGTGATTCTCACTCAAGTTTCTCTCTATGTGATCCTCACCCAGGTCAGAATACTGGAGTGGATAATTGTTCCCATCTCCAGGGGATCTTCCCAATCCAAGGATCGAACCCAGGTTTCCCACACGGCAGGCGGATTCTTTACAGTCTGAGCCACCAAGCTGAAATGCTATGAAAATTTTCATTTCAACACAGTTCCCTATATTTCTCTTGGGATATTGTGAATCCTTAGCTACTGTAAGATATAGACCTTTCCTGAACCTCGCCATTACATACATTTGACCTATTTTAAAATAGAGAATGATTGTCAAAGAAGTCATTTGGATATTGTAATTGAAGAGGAATGTATGTAGGGCAACAGTCATATTGTATATTCCTATATTAGTAACCCTGATATTCCTGAATCATTAATTACTGAAGCCACTAGCTTACTTATGTCATCAACAGCCAACTCCAGGAAGCACAGAACACAGTATGAACAGTGTCCCTAGACTAGCTGTGCAACATGACAGAACTAAATGTGTATTTAATGCCTAAGATGAGATGAGAACAGAATAGACTGCTTTGGTTTTGTTTTGTTTATTTGTTTTTAACTCTCCATGTGGATTTAATATACAATGAGGATTGACTATCGCTGGCCTAATAATATTAAAATCTGTACCGAAGCTTTTCAATATAAAATGATTTCACCCTCTAAAAATTTTTTACCTACAATCACTTCCTAGCTTTCACTTTCAAAAAATCAGTAATATTCTTAACTGATTGATGCTAGCAAATATCAAATATAAAGCATTAGGTCGATGCGAAAATACTATAAAAAATAGTGGCATTTTTGTAAAGATTAAAAAAACAAAGGCAATTAGGGAGTTACAATGTAATTCATGTAAGACCGTGAAATATTCTTTAGGGGTGGAACACTTTGCTTCATGAGAAATAAATTTATTGAGATGACTGAAGTGCCATCTGGAAGTCTACTATAACCACACAGCATTTATAGTGGCTTAGCTGAAATTTTTTACTTCCTAATAAGCTAAGAAGTTTAACAAATACAGTCCTGACTGACTGTTACCATGTATTTCTACAGTATGTATTTCTATGGATTAAGACTCTTTAAAAAAAACTTGCCTTCCTAAAACTTGTATCAGTAGTTCCCTAGAACTGGAGGGGTATTACTTGTTCACTATAGATCGGTAATGTATTATAGTCACTTGCCAGAAGAGAATTTATGGCTCTCTTAGAAATAAAACTGGAAGCTCTTACAGGTATTTTCAAAGACATTAAAATATTGCAAGGAAGACATCAGTGTTTCTTTCAAATTACTTTTAATGGGTCCTATTCAGCCAAGTCCTGCTTCTACATCTCCCCCTATAAAACATATCTGAAATGAAGTAAATATTTCCCATGCTTAATCCAACAGAAGAAAATCTATTTTAATACCATGTTAAATTTAGATTGCATTCTTATAATACAGAACTAATGATAATAATGTTATATACTTCAGTGAAATATTCAAATGTGCATCTGAAATCTTCGTCTTGGTGAAATTGCCAGGGTCTTCCAATAGGTCTCCTCTTAAAATAATTCATTTGCTCCACATTTTAAAGGAATTATGAGCTAACACTTGAACAAAGAACTATATTAATAATCATCTTACAGCATCTATTATTTTTTAAAAATTACTGTTCAAATACTGGGTTCAAATCTCAGCTCTGTCCCTTACTAGGGCTATTTATTTAGACTTATTAAGCCTCAGTTTCATCTATGAGGGTAATTATAACACTTAATTCATACAGTTGTGCTGAGGATTAAAGAAGGCATAAAGCATTTCACACACATACTCTCTCTGTCTGTCTCTCTCTCTCTCTCTCACACACACACTTTTCAAAGCTAGTATCTTCTAACTGATTTCAAGATTTTATCTTATTAAAGGAGCAGATAATTTTACTTTGCAAAAGTAGTGTGTATTTCAGATGAATTTGACTTGGTCTTGGTATCTGTCCATTCTTCTAGATTATCTGTAATTACAGGAACTATCTCATAGGATTATTTTGAAATAAAAATGAAAAAATCTTTATTAGGTTTAGCACAACACCCAACATTTAACCAAGTGCTCGTTGCTGGTTAGTGATTCTTTTTCTCATTATTATTCAGTAAATATAGTTTTTATGGAATGACTAATCATGGTCCTGTTAGTCCAAAAAGTACCCCTCCCCTTGGACTGGTGGGTGGTACAAGGCCAAGTCAAGGCGCACACCTGAGGAAGTTGAGTAGCAACATGCCTCCTAGCCAGGTTCCATGTGCTGGTTATCAACCTTGATTAAAGCACCGAGAGAGGGGGAGGCAGAAAACACGTCCTGAACAAAATGAGTTTTAGAGCAGACGGTGAAATAAGGGAAGAAGCATTAGAAAATATATAGAAATATTAGGAAATAACGAAATTTATTCAAAGAGATGGCATGCATGAATGTTAAAGGAAAATTTACTTCATAAGCAACACTCTTTATTAGAGTGAGAACTCAGACGTAAACAGAAAAAGAAGTCAGTCACCTGGATCAGGAAAAGAGGGTTAATGGGTAAAATCTTCAATAGTCATATAGATATAGGTGTAATAAGAAATTCAGATACTATGGGTAGAGGATGAATTGGTGTGAAGAGATGAATCAGATTTGGCTACTGGTTTTAAGTCTGCATACAACTAGTCCTTTCAAGTAATACTACAAAATTTAATATATACTGGTGAGCTGATTTTCAGAAAAGGAATATCTATAAACTGGTTCACTGGAGTACTACATCTGCTAATTTATAACTTACCCCCCTCTATCTCACAGTCTTTAACTCTGTTAAGATCAGGCTTCTGGAAGGAGCGAGCTATGCCTGCTACTCCACTTCCTTTCCATTTCACATTTTCTTACAGTCTGGCTTCTACCCCAGCCTCAAATCCTTGGATTTGAAAGGTGGCAAATGACCTCCACCAACAAAAAAGAGACTCTCCCCTGTTTCAGCTTAAAATGTAGCACCAATTTCATGATTTAAAAGTCAAGTAGCACAAAACAGCCTATGTTTCCTCTTTTCATAAGATTCCTCTTCTGAGAATCAACTGTTTTTCCTTTAGTAATAATTAGCACTGTACTTAAATATTCATAAGCTTATATAGCTATTTCTTGATTCATTTATTTCAGATTTTACCTACAGTTTCCTGCTCTGATAGCTGAAACTTCATCTTTAAATAAGCATTTATTTAAAGGATATAAGCATTCACTGTTACCACTTTAAGAGTCTCTCTTCTTTTGATTTTCATCACACTATGCATCATTCCAAAAAACAAATATACAAATTCATAAAAACGTGTTAGTTTAGTTTTACAATTTTTCATATGAAGAGTGCTTAAAATATAGACTATTACATACCTGAGTTATTTGTCCTAAATTCTCATTATAGATATTAAGTAACTAAAATCAATAATTTTAGATAACTTCAGTATACTATTAGGAGAAATGCCTATCAAAACAGATAAGCTATTTAAAAATTTAAATTTTTTTACACTAGTTAAAAACATGATACCAATAACACATCTTAGCCTATATCACATGCTTTCCTAGAAGAGTGGCAATTGACAATAGTTACTAGGTTCAATGTTTATTTTTTAGTTAGTAAATGATCTACTGAATGTTAAATATATTTTAAACTGGATAAAAGGAAATAATACTATATTACTGAGGGATGATGTAGAATCATTGCTTTATAAGTACTTAATGAATGCTAACTATCTGGGCCTTATATGAATTATTAAAATGGAAATGAAAGGATAGTTTGATTATAATATTAACATCTGTCACAAAGCCTTCCTTTAAGGTATTTGCATGACTCTCTAGCAGTGCTATGACAGAACTCATTCTCAAGGAGGACTGTGACTATCAGGGAGACTTAATTCCACTGCCTTAATGTCACTATACTTCCCCTCTGGCTTAGCAGTAAAGAATCTGCTGGGAGTGCAGGAGAACTGGGTTCGATCCTTGGGTGGGGAAGATCCCCTGGAGAGGGAAATGGTGACTCATTCCAGTATTCTTGCCTGGGAAATTAGGTGGGCCTCAGTCCATGTGGTTCCAAAAGAGTCGGCATGATTGAGCAATTCAACAACGTCACTTATAGGTGCAGAATGTTAGCAGGATCAAGAAAACTAGTATTTACATACATCTCTGACTGAAAACATAACCATCCTGAATAATGTATTTTATACACGTACATGTTTAAATATTCACTATTCTCTGAGCAGCACCATCTAGCCTAAAGCAATGTCTTCAGCAATGTGGCTCCAGAAAAGAGTACATTAGTGCCACTGTCACAGAGGCCTCTCCAATTCACCAGGTGAGTCATACAAAGATTCTAATTTACCTGGCTACCTCATTTTGAATCCCTGATCTGCTACAACAGGTAATTTGAGAAAGGGTTAGAGAAAAACTGGAGGCTTACAGTGTGCTCATTATGCTCTGAAAACATGGTTTTTATACTTGGTGTGTGTCAGTAGCTCAGTCGTGTCTGTCTCGTTGTGACCCCATGAACTGTAGCCCAACAAGCTCCTCTGTCGATGGAATTCTCCAGGCAAGAATACTGGAGTAGGTAGCCTTTCCCTTCTCCAGGGGATTTTTCTGACCCAGGGATCAAACCCAGGTTTACCACACTGCAGGCAGAAGCTTTTTACCATCTAAGACACCAGGAAAGCCCTTGTATATATATGATAATAAGTTTCAGTTGTCCCTTGTGCTTCCAAGTAGCAAATGTTTTAGAGTATAACATGTAAATTCTAGTACAATCTTAAGCATGGACTTCTATATCTCTATTCTCTATCTTCCACATTAGAGTAAAATCAGCTAAAATATGTACTACCATACATTTCAAAAGTTACATGCAGTGGTAGTTAGAAAATACACAACAGGTTTGCTAGAAATCAGTAACTAGAATGGAAGAAGTGAAAGTGATAATACTACCATTACTGCTCTCTCCAAGAATAATGCCAGTTATTAGCTATTACCACGACCAGAGTACTAGGCAAGAAATATTTGTCCCAAATGGTTAAGGCTCATCTTCTCAAGAGCATACTTGTGCTATGAATAAACACATTGAGAAATCCTTTGTCTTTATTAATTAAAATTAAGATTGGTTTACTGTTCATTAAAAAACACTGTAAAATACTTCACAACATGATTAGTTGTGTAAATAAGCCACATGCTATTGAAAAGTCCAGCAAAAGATAAATTAACCAGGGAACTTGATGGAGAGTCAGAAAATATGGAAGGACAAATGCTCAGTATATCTAAAATTACTCCAGGAACCATGGGAGAAAAAAAGGCATGAAATTCTAATTTTTCTTAGGTGGAAATTACGGCTTAATTTATTTTAGTTCCAGTGTTCTTTTAAGAGCAGGCTTACTTCAATTGTAAACATGTAGCATTACATGTGAGCCTCCTGGATTCTTTTATGACTAAGGAAAATTAGTCATAAGCTATTTTCACTGAAAACATGCACCGCTGCCACAGTGTTTTGCTGGTAAAGAAACAGATTTCCTTCTCCTTTACTCTGTAGCTTTCTTCACATTACAGATCTGTTGACTTTGTGCTTGAAGTCTGTGTGGTCCCTTTCCTCTCCTATCCCTGCATACAATCAAAACCACGTGGTTGACTTTTGTGTGCTGTATGCATTTAAGTGATGCTCTAAGTTTTTATCCAAAGAAGAAGTTCTACAACAGGTTAGGAATGTGGAGTCCCTGAAGTCATGTTTACGAGTTAAAACGTCAAAGCTTTGACAGAACATTTTCATTAAGATCCTGCTCCTCCTCCTGCCTGCAGTTCTGGTCAGTAAATAAGAAAGAAAATCTCCCAGGTTGGGTGCATGAGACAAGTGCTCGGGCCTGGTGCACTGGGAAGACCCAGAGGGATCGGGTGGAGAGGGAGGTGGGAGGGGGGACCGGGATGGGGAACACATGTAAATCCATGGCTAATTCATTTCAATGTATGACAAAAACCACTGTAATGATGTAAAGTAATTAGCCTCCAACTAATAAAAATAAATGGAAAAAATAAAATAAAATAAAAAAAGAAAGAAAATCTGTGGATACGGATACATGGGATTGTTTCTCTTGTGGTTTGACCATCAACCAATTCAGTGCACTTTGCAAATCAACTAATTAATGTCCTGAATTAGCATCCTGACAGAACTGTCTGTTGAGCTATGGTAAGCTTTATAATAAATAATGACAAGTTCTTTGTTCTCATGTAAACAAATATGGCATATAGAGTCATGGGAAACCCTGCACCCATTCAATGAGTAGTTTCACTGAAATGCAAGTGTTTCTCTTTTAACACAAACTTGGATTGTGGGATACCTGACCTTGGAGGCAAAATTTTGTCTGTTTATACTTCGTGAAGGCAAAGGTGAGAAGAGCCATAGGAGTCCCAAGGTCTCCAAACCAGGTTCCTTTATCCAATTTCTGAAATAGTGTTTCCTAACTTTATTATGCTGTCTTGGTCAAGGATCATTTGATTAGAAGGAACAGGATCCCCTTAAGTTAGCATAGGCAAGGGAGTTCACTGAAATGATATAGGACTCTTACTCAGAATCTTTGCAAATTCGGAAAAGAACAGCTAAATCCCATGAAAGGTATCTTCCAAGTCCTCCTTTCATTCACTTGCCTATTCATTTAATCAATATTTACTGAGTACCTCCTATGTGCCAGGCATTGTCTTAGAAGCTAAGGACAGAACTGTGAATAAAAACAGATGAAAAGAAAATCACTTCACTCGTGAAGCATACATAATGATACGAAAAGACACAGGAGCGGAAAAGAATCTAAAATATTTGAGGGAAAAACTTCACTGCGTTTGATCTAAGTATGGCACATGTGGAAAAAGAGGTTAAAAAACTAGATTGAGATAGGTTTTGCAACTGAGGTTGAAAATTATCATCTTAGGTTATATTTAAGATGCAGTGAAAACCCAGTGGAAATTTTTAAACAGGGTAATGGCATCATCAAGCAAGAGCTTAAGGAAGACCAGAGCTATGAATGGTGGATAGAATGGACTCAAGTTGGGGTTGGGGGAGGAGGAAAGGATGGGAAGACCAAGAGCAACAATTGCTACTTTCCCAGTAAGAAGATGTGTGGACCTTAACCTCAGCAATGAGTAGAAAAAATAGAGTGGCGGAAATAAATTAGGTGATGGTAGTTATATAAGTAGAATGGACATGCCTCTCACTGAATACAAAAAACGTCAAAAGCTGTCAAGCATGACTGACCACGCCATGAAGTGAGACAATGAATACTGTGTGTAGCAGAGGGCAGAGGGTTAGAGGGAATAGAGAATAACTCTTGACTTTTAAGACATTTAGTTTGAGATGTCACTACGCTTTGAGTATAGGTATTCTGGCAATGTAGCTTCTGGAGTCCAGGAGACTTGAGGACCAGAAATATATATTTGGGAGTCATTGCAATGGGTTTAAAAGTAGAAATATAAAGTACTTCAAAGGAATGGATTGCAGGGGCAGAGGGTAGTGGAAGGATTGACTGAAGGATGCCTGTGTTTAAGGTTTGAGAAAAAGGAGTAATAAATTCTTGGTCAGAGAGTTAAGAACATTAAAAAATTAATGCATTCTTGTACATTACCTGAGGAAAAAGGATGAAGCAGGAGGAAGTAGGGGCTAGGGGATTATATACACAAACATACACAGAGTTGAAATATGACAAAAGAGGGGCAAGATGAACATTTTTAATTTATATAAGCTATTAACGTTACTAAGCCACATGCATTTCCCTCCTTCAGCAGGGATAGGATAAAAGGTATTATAATATATCTTACTCTGTCATACCCACTGGGCCAATTTTGACTACATAGAGATTTCTAGGTAGGGTTCACCATTTTGAATGCAAGGTGTTAAACCTAAAATAAAGAGAGTATCTGAGCAAAAGGTTTTAATCATTATTCTTCAAGCTTTAATTACCTTTTTTCAACACTATCTGAGACTAGCTATTTTTACTCAGATATTTTCTAGCCAAAGATGCTCTAATTACCTTGCCCTGAATAGACTCTACTCACTCCTATTTCTTTTTTTTCCCCCTATTTCTATAGTGCTTTGAACACTTAAAATTTGCCAGTAGTTCTTAAAAGATGGTATAATACTATAGCACTCCGATTTAATTAAACACAAATGTGCTATTTTTTCATTCCTAACAAAATGAACAAACTAAACAGGGCTTGCATGTTATATAGAAGTAATAAAACAGGCACTGTGTGTGTATCAGTCACAGTTCTTTAGACTCATATAATGTGCTTAATAACATTATTTCTAGGGTGAGAAGAAAGTATATCTTCCAATAAAAATATGTGACATTTGTTCAGAAAGGACAATCATTTCCTTGAGAAATCCTCAGACTAGACTTTTCTCACAGACACATACCTATGAATAACTTTTCTGAGGAATGAAGCTGTAACAATTTCTCTAGCCCTCCCAGGAGAGAACAGCTCCCTCAAATAGAGAGTTGGGTCAAATACACAATTGCAAATGACATGCCAATTCATCATATGTCATCAGATCTTAACCACTTTTTCTCTGGTTATGGTACCATTTAGCTAAAAAGCAATCAAGATTCTTCCGAGAACACTGCAGAAAAGATGAAAAACTATATTAAGAAGAAAATAACCTTGAGATTCAATAGCAAAGTAAAGGGCATAACTGTATTGATTCAGAGAAAAAGCAAAGGACTGTGAAACAAAAATACATAAAAGATTTACTAAATATATAGATTGGGAAACAGTGGAAACAGTGACAGACTTTATTTTTAGGGACTTCAAAATCACTGCAGATGGTGACTGCAGCCATGAAATTAAAAGATGCTTGCTCCTTGGAAGGAAAGTTATGACCAACCTAAACAGCATATTCAAAAGCAGAGACATTACTTTGCCAACAAAGGTCCATCTAGTCAAGGCTATGCTTTTTCCAGTAGCCACGTGTGGATGTGAGAGTTAGACTATAAAGAAAGCGGAGTGCTGAAGAATTGATCCTTTTGAACTGTGGAGTTGGAGAAAACTCTTGAGAGTCCCTTGGACTGCAAGGAGATCCAACCAGTCCATCCTAAAGGAAATCAACACTGAATATTCATAGGAAGGACTGATGCTGAAGCTGAAACTCCAATACATTGGCCACCTGATGCGAAGAACTGACTCATTGAAAAAGACCCTGATGGTGGATAAGATAGAAGGCCAGAGGAGGAGGGGATGACAGAGGATGAGATGGTTGGATGGCAGCAATGACTCGAGACATGAATTTGAGTAAATTCTGGGAGTTGGTGATGGACAGGGAGGCCTGGCGTGCTGCAGTCCATGGGGTCGCAAAGAGTCAGACCCGACTGAACAACTGAACTGAACTGAAACATATTTCAAGGCACATTGAAAGTCCTGCAGAAAACTGTAAAAACCCACATTAAAAATAGCTTCTGCCAGGGTGGTGAAATTTAAGGGAAAAATAGTAGATAGCAGATCCTGGGCCTTGTTTTATAGGAACATATTGTTGGTATGGTGTGGGGAAGATAAGGGCTCCTCTTCCAGCAGAGTGGAAAATGGCAGAATCCTTACTGTCACTAGCACAAATGTATATAAGAAATCAGGAAAAAGAAATGTTACTTATAATATTTATAACATTTTTAATATACTAACAACTTTAAAATTCTTTTGAAATGCAGATACAACATACTATTTCATAAGCAGTGAAAATTCATTTAAGATAGAGCATGTCTTTATTGGCATCACTATGTTGTAAAGAATACAGATAACTGAATCAAGTGTGGTTTCTGCCTTTAAAGAATTTCTAACTACATGAGCAATGGCTCTATTTGGTGAATACAAAATATGGTATGTTAAAGATACTTAATAGTAAAACAAAATTCAGAGACAGCTTACTATCTACCATTAGGTTATAGTGTTGACTCATCTGATCCACTATGAACCAATTCACTGGGCAATGGCTCATCGAGGCCACTGCAACTCTCACATATTTTTTCCCCATGTGCTTTTTTGTTTGTTTGTTTTGTCTTGTTTTTACTATCACCACCCCCACAAGAATGTGCTATGAGGGTAAATCAGTTTTGGTTTGGTTCTTGGTTTTCTTTTCTTCTTTGTTTCAGCTTCTTGATTCTAGCTATAGTAAAAAGAAGTTGCTGCATGGAAGTTGTGAAACTACAGATAACATTAACGAAAGAGATGAAAATAACTTATCTGTATCAATTACCTACTACAGTTGACCCCTAAAAACAGGTAATAAAAATTGGTAGAAAAGAATGCTAGAAGGTACTCATAACTTTTGTGTTTATAGATTAATATTTCCCATGGTATGCCTTTTGTTTGGGACTTCCCTGGTGGCTCAGTAATAAAGAATCTGCATGCCAATGCAGGAGACGCAAGTCTGATCCCTCAGTCAGGAAAATATCCTGGAGAAAGAAATGGCTACCCACTCCAGTATTCTTGCCTGGGAAAGAGGAGCCTGGCAAGCTATAGGTCATAGGGTCACAAAAGTCAGACATGACTTAGCAAGTAAACAACAATGCCTTTTGCTTAAGTATGTGAATTCAGCATATCTTTAGTAATACAATGGAAGCACCAGTATAACATGGCAACACTACTATCAACAAACATAATTCTGATCACTATATTTTTTAACTTTTTATCAAAGCTATGAATGTATATGATTTTAAAATAGTACCCTTAGGATAAAGTGAAAATCTGCAGTGTTTTGTCCCATTTTATTCTCCTGAGGAAATTATTTTCAATTCTTCGAGCTAGTTCTTCCCTATATTTACATACATATATCTAAATAACATGTACACCCCTCAACAAACCCCACGGTATATAACAGGTGCTAGTGAGCTATGCAATATTCACACAGTACTGAGATGGACCAGGTAGCTAGCTGGTCAGTTCTTTAGGAGACTTTTCATTGGAAAGGTCAGTTTCCTCAGAGCTGAATCTTTCAATTTCCTCACTGTGTTAAGTTTAGTTGCTAATATTCTATCTGGCATTTTAGCTGCTTAAATTAATTACATGAACTTTTCTATGTACTCATTTATAAAAAGTTCACTGTATGAGGAAATTTATTTGAATTACATTTCAGTAATTATGAAGAGTAGCAAGTTTTGAGGCACATTTTTACCAACATAATTTTCTACTTATAATTTTCAGTTTCTGTACATGAAACACACCTTTATATCAATTAACAGTATTCAAAGGTAATCAGTGTTCCAGTGAAACAGCAGAATTTTAGATTAAGAAAAACTTAGAATATTTTCCAAACTGCTCCATTATTGCTCAAAATTAAGTTAAGAAAAAATTGATAGATATTCTAAGAATTCCAAATGGTGTGCTCCTCAAAAAGGGGGCATATATAATAAATATTTTCTAAATCAATGTGTTTTTTTCGCTGCTGAAAATCCTCTGGGAAATCAGAGCAGCCATGTGTTTTAGAAACACCTACAAGAAAGAAATTATTATGCAATAGAAATATTTTGAGGAAGAATCCTTATTGTTAGTACATAGTTGCTCTCCCCAAAGTTTTTATTTTAAATAATCAACAATAATGACTACTTACAGTCGTCACTGAATAACTAAGTCTTCTCATAGTGCCTTATGTACCCATCCAAAAAGCAACTAAAAAGATTTTAATGGAGGTATAGGGAGAAGAATAAACAAGTAACAAAATGAAAAGACCAAGCAGTTTAGAAAATGAAGAATCTCAAAAGGACATAGAAGCGTCTGTGTCTTTCCCAAGCTTTGGCCTCTACCATGGATTCTGACTCAGGAAACATTAAGAAAAATAAGAGAAGAACGTTCACAATAGGAAATGCTTGTTCCTCATTTTAGATCACTGAAGTTGCTCTTCTAAGAAGTCAGGCATGTCTTCCACTCAATTACGGCAACGGGCTTATAGAAAACAAATAAGGAAAAAGCAAATTGGTATTTAATTTTACCTGCAAATAAAAAATGTGATATCACAAAGATTCATCACTCCCATTTAACCGCAACACCATACTGAGCAAATCTTTTATAGAAGTCCCAAGTCTTGATTAACACTGAGTTGTTTCACTGGGATTCAGAGCTATTGTACCTCCTAGCTCCTTCTCAATCAGAGACTGTACTTTGCCAAGAAACAAAACTATGGGCAGTAATACCTGTTTCAGAAGGTTATGGTGATCACTGAATAACAATGCAGATGACAATGCATGTGAGCTACCTGTCCCACAGGCACTTCATGCACCTTAGTTTCTCTCCTTCCTTTTTAAGTGCACTTACCGCACCTCACTTACCACATTGTCCTGATTGTCCATCGGTTCCTTTCTCTATGAATGCTTGCATATTAGGAACTCTACATTCCTCACCTTTGTATCTGGGCATTTAGTATAGTATACAGCACACACTAAGGGCTCAATGAGTCAGCCACAGCCTTACAAATACTGTGAAAAGAAGAGAAGCAAAAAGCAAAGGAGAAAGGGAAAGAGAATCCCATTCGAATGCAGAGTTCCAAAGAATAGCAAGGAGAGATAAGAAAGCCTTCCTCAGACCCAGAGGAATTGGGTGGAGAGGGAGGTGGGAGGGGGGATCAGGATGGGGAATACATGTAACTCCACGGCTGATTCATGTCAATGTATGACAAAACCCCCTGAAATGTTGTGAAGTAATTAGCCTCCAACTAATAAAAATAAATGAAAAGAAAAAAAAAAGAGAGCCTTCCTGAGCGATCAATGCAAAGAAATAGAGGAAAACAACAGAATGGGAAAGACTAGAGATCTCTTCAAGAAAATTAGATATACCAAGAGAACATTTCATGCAAAGATGGGCTCAATAAAGGACAGAAATGGTATGGACCTAACAGAAGCAGAAGATAGTAAGAAGAGGTGATAAGAATACACAGAGGAACTGCACATAAAAGATCTTCATGACCCATATAATCACGATGGTGTGCTCACTCACCTAGAGCCAGACATCCTGGAATGTGAAGTCAAGTGGGCCTTACAAAGCGTCACTACAAACAAAGCTAGTGGAGGTGATGGAATTCTAGTTGAGCTATTTCAAATCCTGAAAGATGATGCTGTGAAAGTGCTGCACTCAATATGCCAGCAAATTTGGAAAACTCAGCAGTGGCCACAGGACTGGAAAATGTCAGTTTTCATTCCAATCCCAAAGAATGGCAATGCCAAAGAATGCTCAAACTACCACACAATTGCACTCATCTCACACACTAGTAAAGTAATGCTCAAAATTCTCCAAGCCAGGCTTCAGCAATATGTGAATTGTGAACTTCCAGATGTTCAAGCTGGTTTTAGAAAAGGCAGAGGAACCAGAGATCAAATTGACAACATACGCTGGATCATCAAGAAAGCAAGAGAATTCCAGAAAAAACATCTATTTCTACTTTATTGACTATGCCAAAGCCTTTGACAGTGTGGATCACAATAAACTGTGGAAAACTCTTCAAGAGATGGGCATCCCAGACCACCTGACCCACCTCTTGAGAAACCTATATGCAGGTCAGGAAGCAATAGTTAGAACTGGACATGAACCAACAAGCTGGTTCCAAATAGGGAAAGGAGTACATCAAGACTGTATATTGTCACCCTGCTTATTTAACTTATATGCAGAGTACATCATGAGAAACGCTGGGCTGGAAGAAGCACAGGCTGGAATCAAGATTGCCGGAAGAAATATCAATAACCTCAGATACGCAGTTGACACCACCCTTATGGCAGAAAGTGAAGAGGAACTAAAAAGCCTCTTGATGAAAGTGAAAGAGGAGAATGAAAAAGTTGGCTTAAAGCTCAACATTTGGAAAACTAAGATCATGGCATCTGGTCCCATCACTTCATAGGAAATAGATGGGGAAACAGTGGAAGCAGTGTCAGACTTTATTTTTGGGGGCTCCAAAATCACTGCAGATGGTGATTGCACCCATGAAATTAAAAGACGCTTACTCCTTGGAAGGAAAGTTATGACCAACCTAGACAGCATATTCAAAAGCAGAGACATTACTTTGTCCACAAAGGTTCATCCAGTCAAGGCTATCGTTTTTCCAGTGGTCATGTATGGATGTGAGAGTTGGACTGTGAAGAAAGCTGAGCACCGAAAAATTGATGCTTTTGAACTGTGGTGTTGGAGAAGACTCTTGAGAGTCCCTTGGACTACAAGGAGATCCAACCAGTCCATCCTAAAGGAGATCAGTCCTGGGTGTTCACTGGAAGGACTGATGCTGAAGCTGAAACTCCAATACTTTGGCCACCTGATGCGAAGAGTTGACTCATTGGAAAAGACCCTGATGCTGGGAGGGATAGGGGGCAGAAGGAGAAGGGGATGACAGAGGATGAGATGGCTGGATGGCATCACTGACTCAATGAATATGAGTTTGAGTAAACTCCTGGAGTTGGTGATGGACAGGGAGGCCTGGCATGCTGCGATTCATGGGGTCGCAAAGAGTCGGACACGACTGAGCAACTGAACTGAACTGATAGTAACAGAATCCACTAACATCTGAACTGAATGATACATAAGCATCAGGAAGTAATAGTAAAATGAACTCTGTTCCGCTTATAAGGAAACTTATCACAAGCTATTTACACTGGGTAAATCACTTAACCTCTCTGGACATCATTTTCTCACTTGTAAAATAAGAGGTTTGGATTAAAAGATCCCCAAACTTCCTTCTAGCTACAAAATTTTGTAATTTTATGACTGTAACTCTAAACAGTATAGAAGTTATAAGGGTCTAAAATTTTATATTAAAATATAAACTATGAAAAAGTTCTAGGAATAGAGATTTAAAAGACAGAAAAAGCCAAGAAACTGATATGTAATACATGTTTCAGGTTTTACTTTCTTATACTAAACAAAACTGTCACTGCTGCCCCTACTGCTAGAAGCAGCTACCGTTTACTGAGTCTCAATATGTGCCAGGCACTGTGTTAAACTCTTCATGTAAATTTTATCATTTCATCTTCACGGGAATTAGATGAAGTAATTACTGCCGTTAGAGCTGAGGACACTAAGACTCAGAGTGGTAGCCCAAAGTCACATTGATTGGAGCTGGAACTCTCAAGCCAAAGTATGTTTGATGCCAAAACCCACTACACTAAGAATACATGTATCTCGGTACCTATAAGCTTTCTAATTCAATATAAGAGAAAATAATCTCACCACTTATAATTACGTAAGTACTGACCATAAGGAAGGCTGAGCACCAAAGAATCGATGTTTTTGAACTGTGGTGCTGCAGAAGACTCTTGAGAGTCCCTTGGACAGCAAGGAAATCAAACCAGTCAACTCTAAAGGAAATCAACCCTGAATATTCACTGGAAGATCTGATGCTGAAGCTGAAGCTCCAATACTTTGGCCACCTGATATGAAGAGCTGACTCACTGCAAAAGGCCCTGATGATGGGAAAGACTGAGGGCAAGAAGAGAAGGGGGTGCGTGGCATCACTGACTCAATGGACATGAGTTTGAGCAAACTCCAGGAGATAGTTAAGGACAGGGAAGCCTGGCGTGCTACAGTTCATGGGGTTGCAAAGAGTTGGACCTGACTTCAGCGACTGAACAACAACTGACCTAAAACAAATACTAACAAAGCAATCACTCACATGGTACTCTTTCTTATACTAATATGTACCTCTAGCATCCCTGAACGCTGTAAGTCATACCAACTGTGTGCACTAATTTTAAAACCTTTGATGATGAATATAACTATTATACTATGCTATTCCTTTTTAATATTGATTCCCATAAAAATATAATCAGGTGTTTTAAACTTGAGTTTCTATGTGCTGTAAGATTTCATCAAGAATATGTGAACTACACTCTAATCTAAGCCATTTCCTGGATCATAATGTAGTATATGCGATAACCGATCTTGCATAAAGGAATTCATTTTTAATTTTTTCCCAGTTCTACTGTGCATGTTGTATTGTGATATTTTGGCCTTTCATAAGACTGAAAGAAAAACAACTCCGAGTGAATAATTACAACTTATTAATATGTAGAAAGCACATTCCATTTATGAATTCCTAATACTGCCCAAAAGGAATTCAGAATATAAAGAAACACTCTTGCTGCAATAAACACCTATAGCACATCATCAACTCATAATTGACTTAGAGATTGTTCCTCTGGAAAGAGAGACTTCTTGAAGCGATAAAATATACAGAATCATATATATCAATTAAAAAACATTATATCAAATGTTTTTATCAATTAAAAACATTATATCAGATATATTTCCTGGCCTGGGATTAGATAGTAGAGATCAAAGAGCCAATTCCTAGCCTCTATGAAGAGAAAGCAATGCTAAATAGTCACAGTTATAATTTTGTTTCCGTTAAAATGCTTATTCCTCATATTCATAGGATTCAATTAATCTTGACATACTGATCAGATTTACTAGAGTCTATAGCATGATATCAGGAAATTATTAACAGATTATAAAATATATTTGATTTAAATAAGCTCTCTTTATAAACAAATATACGCAAGTAACATCATGTGAATATTACATGTGAAGTTAAAATAATTCAGTTGTGTCTGACTCTTTGTGGCCCCATAGAGTATAGTCCACCAGGCTCTTCTGTCCATGGAATTATCCAGGCAAGAATACTGGAGTGGACTGCCATTCCCTTCTCTAGGGGATCTTCCCAACCTAGGAATCAAACCCAGGTCTCCTAAACTGCAAGCAGATTCTTTACCATCTGAGCTACCAGGTAAGCCCTAAAAGTACACATATTCCTATAAATAGGTTTCTATGTAAATTCACTTTTTATATTCACTATATAACCTCACTTTTTCTTAGCTGAATCATTATACTCTCACTTGTTCAATTACCATATTTCAATACAAAACAAAGAATACAAATTAATTAGTTCAAAGCTAAATAAACAAAATGGGCTAAATTATGCCATCTTTTCTAAGCATGGTTTAGAACTTTAAAGGTAAGGAATAAAAATATAGAACTAGCTTTCCAAATGTGATAAGAGTCACTTATCCATGAAGCTTACAGGCTCTTGAAATAAATCAAGCCTGTAAGGTAAGGTGCTTTCAGGGATTTTATTTTCCCTTCTGGGAGATACTAAAATGACCACTGTGTAGTTACAGCCTCTGAGACAGAAATCAGAAATGAAATTAATGTATAGGCCAGAGCTACTAATAATGTAATGTGCAACTCTTTGACATTAATAGAGATACTCAACCAGAGATGAAGTGGCTAATCAGTTTTTTCAGTCAAGTAAATCAATAGCCAACCTACAGAGGGTTCTTGGAATCTTTTGTTCAAATGACAAGGCTGCTGATCTTTATAAGCAGTCTTTGTTGGACTGAAAGAGAGAAAAAAAGAGCAAGGGAATCTGCAAGAAGCTGCCAATGACAAAAGGGCAAGAGGGGGAGGGTGCATAAAAAACAGGCTCAGAGAACCAGAAAGCAATGCACCAATAAGACTCAAGGTTATAAAAGGAGGGAAAGAGAATTCATACAACACAGAGAGCCCAGAAAACCAATGGATGAAAGAGGTAGGAGGAAGGGAGCACAGGAAGAAAAATAATTTACACAATGTTTAAATTGTTTAATTTAAATGTTAAATGTTAAATTGTGTTAAATTTAAATGTTTAAATTTATACAATTTAAACAATGTACAGTGGTGTTAGGAAGGAAGGGCTGAAGACAAAAATGCAAGGCAGTGACCCAATGCAACTTCCTGGGTTGAGGGTGAACTCTAACTTCAAATTCCACTCAGACGTTCCTTAACTTTCTTGTGTCATTCAGTTATAAGTTCAACCTCTTTAAGGAATTTCCCCCTCTTTTCTTTCTTGGGATGGCAGCTAGTTAAAAGGAGGAGACTGAGTTGTCTTATGGCATGTTAATTCACATGCTATATGTAGCTCAGGCAACTGACTGGATTCCCCTTAGACACCTGCCATTCTACCTAATCACTGAGTGTCCTATGCTTGTGTCTGGTGAGATCTGGCTGATTTTTTGGCTTACATCCTTGAATACTGCTATAGCCTATGGGCTTGAGACCCTTTGGTTTTGAGGTCCAGATACTCTGCAGTATCCAGGCTTTCTGTTTAAAGGCTTTGGCCAGCTGACAGCACTCTGAGAATTTCTCTATCACTAGAGAGTCAGTTTTTTCAGGCAATCTTGCTGTTCTTAGATTCTCTCCTGAAGACAACAGATTATTCTTATCATCATCATCATCATCATATCTCCCTATCTTCTACTGTGACTTTCAGCCTCTGAAAAGGTAGGTAGGGGAATGAATACACTATGGTTCTTCTCAGCCCTGGAAAAGATTTCTTCTGGTCTGGCAGAAATTGCCTATTTTGTTGTTTAATCACTCAGTCGTGTCCAACTCTCTGGCGACCCCATGGACCCCAGCAGGCTCCTCTGCCCATGGGATTCTCCAGATAAGAATACTGGAGTGGGATGCCATTTCCTTCTACAAATACATCATCCTAAATCTTTTATATACCATATTATATGTGTATACTTATATGCTTATAGTGAAATTATGTATAAATTTTCAAATTTTACTCTTTATACACTAGAGTTTCTAGAATTTAAAACTTGATATAGATAAAAAAATTAATTTAAAACTCAAAACATTGGACTTTGATCCAGTAATTATCCTCCTAAGAATTTATCATACTGATAAACTGATAGGTATGTAAAATTATGTATGGTCAGAATTATTCACTGTAGCATTATTTGTAAAAGCATAAGATTAAGAATTGAACTGTCTACCAATTGGATATGGCTACTATAGCTGGTAAGAAAGAAGCAGTTTCATACATACTGATATGGACCTGCAGCAAGAGATACTATGTGAAAAAACCTAGGTGTACAAGAGTGTAAACTATGTATCTTTTGTGTCCACAAAACTGAATGGGAGAGAAAGGGTGGAGGCCAGTTGGGGAGAAAGTAAAGAGATTTATATAAACTTGTATCCTTTTGTACCTTTAGAATTTTGTTATTATATATGTATTTCACATTAAGAAAATAATTTATTGAAAATAAAACTCAGAGCTGAGCAAATGATTCCTTTATTTGAGGCTGCGTCTACCCTCATCCTGAAATAAACAATGCATGTAAATGGTTCCATGGACTGATGGGGGAAGGCCTGGAAGGACAGGAACAAGGGAATACTTGGAACAAAGATATACTTTTAATAGCCCCAAAAGATTCTTCACATCGCCCTGGGAACTAGGCCAACTTTCACATTCCCTTCCCATGAGATTGTGACACTGGAAGAAGGTAAACTGGAACGGTGACATTTCATGGCATACATTTCAGAGGGAAACCAGTTTCAACCAAACACTCACAGGGTGGAAAGAGTGAGTTTCAAAGACTCGAGCAAACACTCACCACAACCTTACAAC
This sequence comes from Odocoileus virginianus, assembly GCF_023699985.2. Classification (NCBI taxonomy): domain Eukaryota; kingdom Metazoa; phylum Chordata; class Mammalia; order Artiodactyla; family Cervidae; genus Odocoileus; species Odocoileus virginianus. Next base: position 23,919,376 of record NC_069684.1, read on the forward strand.
TCATGCTGGAGAGTCCCATGGGCTTCGGAGAAGTGAGCAGCTTCCTCGGGCAACGCGTATCTTCTAACACTAATTTAAAATGGCATCATAAAAGACCAAAGATTCTGGCTGCTAGGAATTCTTTCTAATGGCCAACTTAAAATTTCACAGTAACAATGAAAACAGAGGGAAAAATTAGCTTTAACTTTAATCATCTAAACTGGAATTGAAACAATCGAGAGGTTAAGATTCTAAAACCTTATACAAACAAGCCCAAATCTCTAGAGAATCATTTCAAATCACACAGAAAAACCAATCTCTTGTAAATTATAACTACTTGGTAGAAATTATCTCAGAGGTACTTTTTCCTCCAGGAAAACAAAAACAATAATACTTCAACAGAAGATTAAATGAACTGCGTCACAGTCTACCAGCCAGTTCCACGGTGCTTTAAATAGGAACAACACAGAGCGAATTTCCTTTCCTATCACATTCCTATCTTATATGAAACAGCATCCACTGGCCCAAGGGAAAAACAGTACATCAACACAAAAGCAACCCAGCTGAAGGTGGCTGTGGCTTTATCTGCAGGAGAGCATCAGCAGACATAAGCCCACTTAATTTGACCTAAACCCTTCCAAGCCTCCAACAGAGTATTATTTTCAAAAGGCAAGAAACAGATGAATGCCATTTTTTCTCTAAAAATTATTATACACAAGCAATATTCTAAACATATGCTCTTAAAAATGCTAGACTCCAGCGAAAAAAAAGTCAACAGAAAAATAAAATTATTTCTTAAAAAATAATGACTAAGTGTAAAATGGTAACTTCCAAGAAATACTTAAATTCAAATATAAAGATGAAATAGATCAGACTTTGAGATTAAATGTTAAGTCTGAAGTCTGAATAGATTTCAATGTCATATTTAAAAATAAAGGTAGATTTCATTGCTATAGACTGCATTCTGCCTATAAAATTATTATTAAGTTTAATGTTCAGTGTGTTATGAACTTCAACAGATAAGTAAATAAACTTGAAAATGACACTTTATACACTTATTTAATCATGTGTGCTATTTTGGGCACATTTGAAATTGTTACTACATTTCACAAATGTCATTCAATAAATATTTCTCAAATACACATTATGCCAGACTCTGGGAATTCAACAGTGAGCAAAAAATGAAACAAAGACAGTCCCTGACAATGACAATGAGAAAGAATTTAATGGGTAATAATATTGCAATGAATTAAGGCTAAGCTGGAAGTACAGGATGCAGTGAGGCCACAGAGCAGGTTCATCTGCCCAACACCTGACCAGTATGGAAGAGCAGGAGGGGCAAAAAGTGGTGAAGGAATTTAGGACCCTTCCTAAAAAGTTTTCACATGTAAACTAGGACTTTAAAGGTCACTAGGACTTATTCAAAGGGAAAGGGGAAGAGGCTCCAATAAAGGAAGAATTACCTGTATAAGAGCAGAGAGGCATAGGGTAGGGTAGGGAGGTAGAAGGCAGGGCATTTGAGAAACTAAAAGGTCTTAATTCATTTTCTCAGGTAAATGAATGGAAACATTCTCCCTTCACTCCTCAATTCTACTTAGTTATCCATTCAATTAAAATTTACTGAGCTCTGATAAAGTTAATGCATATATCAGGACCCTCAAAATGGAGGCCACCCCATTGGCCCAGTCCTCATCACATATCTAAACCCAAGTCAGCCTGCACTTACAGGAAACACCTCATTGTCAAGGAAACCTAACATATACTAATTGCAACCCACCAACTCAGCTTTAGCTAACTTACCTTACCCTAGAAACTAGGACCTGCTTGCCTAATAAGGAAGTCCCTGACCTCTTGGTCAATCATGCCCAAGAGGGCATGACCTGCCTCTTCTAATGCTCTATAAACTTGCTTTTGCCCCAAATCTTTCCAGAACAAAGCTCTACTGTTTGTAACACACTATACTCCCCGAGTGAGTGCATGGATCGTTTTCCCTTCAAGAAAGGACATCAAATTTATTACTAAGTTGTTTTAGTTTTGTCATTTTACAGCTTCTATTATCAGCTGCCCCATTCAAAGGGCAAGGTTCCATTATCTTTTTCAAATTATAAAGCCCAAATAAAAGAAAATCAATACTCCATATAAGGGCTCTTTATTTTAGGATGACCTTACACACAATTCCTTTGAAAAACAACCAAAAAAGTAATTATTGTCAAATTGATAAACTCTCTGAGAAGGAATTAAGTCTTCAAATAACTGTTTTACTTATTTTCCCATTTTTTTATCCCACTGCCTCTGAATTTTCATAATATGTACATCTTACAGTTCAGTAGGTCAGAAATCTGACACAGGTCTCCCTGGGATGAAATCAAGGCTGGCAGGACTGAATTCCTGTTGGACTCTCCAAGAGGAGAAATCTGTTTTCCTGATTTTTTAAGGGTCATTCACATCCCTTGCTTTTGGCTCTCTTCCTCCATCTTTAAATTAAGGGTTAATCAAGTCTGCATCACTCTAAATCTCTTTTCTGCCTGCCTTTTGCATTTTCAAGGACTCATATGATTATATTGAGCCCACTAGGATAATCCAGCATAATCTCTCTGTATTTTAAAGTTAACTGATTACAACTTTAATTTCATCTGTTACCTTAATTCTCCTTTGCCATGTAACCCAACATATTCAGAGGTTCTGGGAATTCTGAATGACTGGGGAGTCATTACTCTGCCTACCACAGCACACTCAATGAATATTTAACACAACATTGAGGAAGTTGCAGTGGTGGCCTTTATACTTCTGTGATTTTTATCTGCTAGGGTAGGTTTTAAAATGTGTACAATATCACACTGTCAAGGGGAAAAAAATGCATCCTAAGAGTACTCTAAGTAGTAACTAGATGACTACAGAAATGAGAACGAACATTTTTAAAAGCTTAAGGGAGAAAATATAAAGTAGGTCTTAAAGCAGAGGTAAGATCCATGTAACAGGTAGAGATGAGAATGGGGGATATTTCAGGTGGTGGCTTTGTGTGACTAAATAGAAGGAAGATTTAGAAAAAAGAAAAAGGAAGACATATGTAACAAGTCCCAATATGATGGAGTGAAGAACACTCAATGGGATGCAATGGGAACTGAAAATTCCAAGGAGAGAATGGTCAAAAATTATTAAAATGTTGCAGAGATAAAGGAATGCAAAGACAGAGAAGTCACTGGAGTTTTAATTAGTGGATGACTGGTGAACCTCAAATGAGCACTCAGCCAAGTGCTGGTGGCAGAAGCCAGGTTGCAGTTCTTACAGAAGCTGGCTGGTGCAAGTGTAAATGATTCTTTTGATAAACCTAGTTTCAAACAGCAAAATCTTTTTAAAAAGGTTGAGATGACAAGGTAAAAGGTTCAGTAGTACACAGTATGGCGAGAGGAAGAAATCAATGAAACTGGACATAAATCAAGCCATATGTTGTGCAGTGCTTAGTTACTCAGTCAAGTCCGACTCTGCGACCCCAGGGACTGTAGCCTGCCAGGCCCCTCTGTCCAAGGGGATTCTCCAAGAAAGAATACTGGAGTGGGTTGCCATGCCCTCCTCCGGCAGATCTTCCCAACCCACTGACTAAAACCAGGTCTCCTGTATTGCAGGCGTATTCTTTACCATCTGAGCCACCAGGGAACCCATTTTTACCGTGTAAGTCATAGCTATTTTATGTCTATCTCCTTCTGATAACATAGTCCTTTAATGTCTCTATTTAAAAAAAAACAAAAAAAACCCCATAAGAATACAATTAAATATTCAATTGTGTAGCACTAAGGAACTACATTTGACTTAAAACACAAGGGCTACGGCATGTTCTAAGACCACTCTGGTCTGTTTCTACATCCCCCACGAGACATGGAACAACACTAGCCCTGAAGGAATGACAAGAACAGTGATGATCAAGATCTGTCATGCAAGAACCAGTGATCAAAAAGCAGAATGGCAGTTGAATGTACCCTCCTCACTTATGATATTTTCTCATACTCTTTTCTAAATTTACTGATGCTGCAGATAGACATTTAAAAAGTGAATTACTGAAAGCACCAGTAATAGTGAAACAAAGAAAAATTAAGAAAAACTTGATTCCAACGGAACAAAATACATAAAGAAAAACAATAAATATTGAAAATATTACTGGTAACTTTTCATTTTTCAGTGAAATCAACTGTATGTTATACTACCTATTTACAAGCACAGACAAAATCTTAGAAAATATTAAATTATAAAATGAAGAATATTATTCTTCTGAAAATGATCATCTCTGACTAATTAATTTGCTCATTTCAATAACCTCAAAAAAGTTTAATTTGGACAGTTCCGGTTATATATCTGAGCAAAATCTCACACAACTGAAGCCTTAACTCAATAATAGTATTTCACAGATAATCTGATAAACTATTACTTTAAAAAAAAAAAGCTCAGTACTGAACTCCAGGAACATAAAAATTGGGCACAATATGGATTATTTAATTAAATTTATGATGTCTGAATGATCTCTCTGCCTCCGTTAAATGAAGTAATATTATTTGCTTCTTATTGCCCTGCTAGGTTTTAGAAGACACTACAAATGAGTTTTATTCCTAGAAAAATCATTCATTTAAATTAATTTCTAAATATTAAACCTAATCTGTCACTGGTTCTTCTGAGGAACTTGACAACAGCAAGTGCTCTCGGAGGAACACATAGCTGAGCAGCTAAAAGACAAACTCCCATCCTCTCTCGGCTTCCCAGGTGGCTCAGTGGTAAAGAATCTACCTGCCAACGCAGGAGACGTGAGTTTGATCCGTGGGTCTGGAGAAGAGAATGGCAGCTCAATCTAGTATTCTTGCCCACGAAATCCCATGGACAGAGGAGTCTAGTGGCCTACAGACCACAGGGGTCCCCAAACAGTCAGACATGACTTAACGACTAAATGACAGAAGTGAACCTAATCCTAACTGATACAATGTGCATATCCTAACAATTCCACAACTAGCATATACTCAAAAGTGTAGACCAATACTATCTAAGAGAGTGACAGAAATGTTCTGTATCTTTGCTGTTCAATCAAGTAGTTGCTAGCCATGTGTGATTATTGAGCAACTGAAATGTTTTTCAACATTTAAAACTTAATTTTACATTTTACTTAATTTCAATTAATTTAAATTTAAATAGCCACATGTGGCTAATGGCTATTGTATTGGACAGCACAGCTCTAGGTATTAAAAAAACATCAAAACTGTAACTGAGGGGGAGGAGCCAAGATGGCGGAGGAATAGGACGGAGAGACCACTTTCTCTCCTACAAATTCATTGAAAAAACATTTGAATGCTGAGCAAATTTCACAAAAGAACTTCTGATCGCTAGCAGAGGACATCAGGCGCCCAGAAAAGCAGCCCATTGTCTTCGAAGGGAGGTAGGACAAAATATAAACGATAATAAGGGAGTCGAAAGAGCTACGGACGGAGACCCGTCCCGGGAAGGGAGTCTTAATAGAGGAAGTTTCCAATCGCCAGGAAACTCTCTCACTGGCGGAACTGGGGGAAGTTTTCGGCACTGTAACTGGGAGGAAAAATTAAACAAGGCCCACAGATTACGTGCCTAAAAGAAACCCCAAAGCGGGGAAAAGTCCCCCGGGACGCCCGTACCCCAGCAACAAGCGGGGCAGAACGGAGAGGAGCTGGGGGGCTTTTGTTTGGGGGGTTGAGGCCCCCGCCCCAAAAGACCCGAGAGAAGCCAATTTTTTGGAAAGGGAGCTTTTTTTAAACTGTGGGTTTGAAAGGGGCCCAAAATTTAACCCCGGGGAAAATCATTTTTCCCGGCGGTACGCAAAACAAAGGGACTGAGAATCTAGGAAGAGCCGGCCCCCCCCGCTGGAGGTGGGAAAGGCGGGAGGGGAGGGGAAAAGGGCAAATTTCACCCCCCTGAAACCCACCCCCCCCCACACTGCAAACAGGCCCTTTCCGGGTTCTGGGAAAAGGGACCCCCGGGGGCCCCCAAATGGCGGTGCTTTGCTGGGGGCCGCGGAGGGGGAAAAAGGCGCGCCGTACCCGGGGCGAGAAAAGGGCCCCCAAAACCCCCTTTTGGCCCTGCCTGGGGCCCGCTCCCCGGGGGGGGAAAAAAAAGGCGCGCCGACCCGGGGGAGTGCCCCCAAGCTTTTGGCTGCCTGGGCCGCCGCCGCGGGAAAAAAAGGCGCGCCGCCCCGGGAGAATGGGCCCAAGCCTCTGGCTCCCGGGGCCGTCGCCGCGGAGGAAAAGGGCGTGCTGCCCCCGGGAAAGAGGGGCCCCAAAGCCTCGGGCTGCAAAAAAAACCCGCCAGGCAGGGGAAGGACAAAAAAAAGGGGGAAACCGAATCTGCGCTTTTTTGGGGAGTCCCCAAAAAAGGGGGAACCCCCACTCAACGCGGGGCCCCCGCCCCAAATTAGGCACCCGGGGGGGCCTGAGCAGTGGACGGGGGGAAAAAAAACGGGAACCCCCCGTGAGCGGGGCAAACCCATTGGGGCCGGGAAAACCAGGGTTTGAGCGCTTTTTCCACACAGACCCCGGGTTTGTTTTGCAGCGCCCCCCCCCTCCCCTGCAGGACTAAAACCTAAACTAGAAAACCCTAAAAAAGAGATCTCCTTTCCGCCCCCTGGGGTCGGGGGCAAAAAGGGAAATTAACCCCCAAAAGAGACAGAAAAACAAAAACCCAAAACCCTAAAAAAAGGGGGAAAACCCCCCTTCCCAAAAAGGGGCCCGGTGGCAACGATTAAAACCCCTTAAAGGGTTTCCCCAACCCCGGTTTAAAGGGGAAAGGGAAAGCCTTTTGAAATGGAAAAGGGGTTAAGCGGGGAAAGAGGAGCTATTTGGAAAATTGGGAACAAAGAACCCTCGTTGGGGGGAACCCTTAAAAAATTTCCAAGATTTTTGGGGCCTTTTTTTTAATTTAAAAAAAAAATTTTTTTTTATTTTTTTTATTTTTTTTTAAATTTTTTTTAATTTTTTCCCTTTTTCCTTTTTTTTTTAAAATTTCCCCTATTACCCCCCCCAATTAAACCCCTAACTTTCAATTTTTTTATATTTTTACGATTTTTTTTTTTTGGGGAAAAAAAAAATTTTTTTTTCGTTTTTTTTTTTTTTTTTGTTTTTCTTGGGGGTTTTCTGGGGTCCTTTCCTTTCCCCAACCCTCAAATTTAATCCTCTATTATTCCCTTAAACTTTCATTTTCTTTCACTTTTAGCCACAAAAAAAAAAAAAAAAAAGGAGGGGGAGGAAAACCCTTTTTTTTAAACAATTCTTAAAGTTCAAAAAAAATTTTTTTTTGTGTGTTTTTGTTTTTATATATTGTTTTTTCAAAGGGGCTTAACCTTTTTCACTAGTTTTCAATCTTTGTTTTTTTTCCCTCAGAACCCCCCCTATTTCCCTTCCTTCCCCTTCTTTCCCCAACCCCAAACCCTTTTGTGAATCTTTGTGGGTGTTGGGTTTCAGAGAAAAAAATTGGGAAACAGTTTAAATGGGGTGATCTGTCCCCTCCCCTTTGAGCCCCCCTTTTTTCCCCTCCTGCTCCCTTATCCCCTTCCTCCCTTCCCTTTCTTCATGAAAACCTCTTTTAAAACCCTCTTTGGTTGTTCTCTCAGGTGGAGCCCCCGGGCACATTTAACTTGAACCCTTATTTATTTTTGTTTCCTGGTAAATGTTGGGGGTTTTTTTGGGACTAATGGGAAGGGGGGCTAAAACCCTTTGAAAAAAACAAGGGGCGGGGGAGGAAAGGGCCCTCCCCTGAGAAAAACCCGGGAACAACTCCGGAAAACGGAACATTTTTTTGGAATAAGAAAACCCAATTCCAAAAGTTTTAAAACCCAAATTTAAACCCCAACCCAAGGAAAAACTGGTAAAAATACCAGACAACAATTTTTTGGCAAACGAGGAAACTTTTTAAGGCCCTAAAAAGGGGGCAACTTTTTGGGGTCCAAATCCCCTTTTTCCAGAGCCCCCAACGAAAAGCTAAACTAAGGGGAACTCCCTTTGGGCCTTCCCCGGGGAAAGAAACCCAAATTTTAAAAGAAAACCAAAACGTGATTCAAGCCCCAAACCAAAAAAATTTAAACGAGACGGGGAAAAATTTTCAAAAAAAAACCCCACCCCCCGGGTGAATCCAAATTTAAAAAAAGGGGAAACCTAAACCCCAAGAAAAATTTTTTTAAACAAAAAAAAAAGCCCATTTTTCCTTTTTAAAATGAAAAACTAAAAACAAGGGAGGGAAAAAAAGGCAAAAGAAGGGAAATACCCCAACCCCAGGGTTTTTTTAAAAAATTTAAACCCAAAATTAAAAAAAAGCCCCCCAAAAAGTCAAACAAAAAAAAAGCCCCCCGGAAAGGAAATAGGGAATTACCTGAAAAAAAAATTTTAAAAATAATGAAAAATAAAAATGATCCAAAATCTTGAAAAAAAAAAATGGAGTTCCAAATAAATAGCTGGAAAACAAAGATTGAGAAGATGCAAAAAAATGTTTAAAAAAGGGAACCCCTAGAAGAAAATTTTAAAAAATCAATTAAAAATTAAAAAATGAAATAAATTTGAGATAAAAAAAACACCCCTGGGGGGAAACCCAATGGGTGGGAAAATTTAACAGGGGAAGGAAAGATAGGATAGTGGGGTTAGAAAAATTAAAAAATTTGGAAAATAAATAAAGGGAAGGGGGAGGAAAAAAAGAAAAAAGAAAAAAAAAAAAATGAGGCCCAACCTAAAGGGCCCTCTGGGACTATGTGAAACCCCCCCAACATTGAATCATAGGGCCCAGAAAAGAAGACAAAAAGAAAAGGCCCAAAATGAAAAGGGTTACTCGGGGGAGTTTAATTGCGGAAAACTTCCCTAAAATGGGGAAGGAAATACCCAAACCCAAAATTTTCAAAAAAACCCAGAAGAGCCCCAAACGGGGAAAAACCCCCAAAAGGCGAAAAAACCCCAAGGGGACACATTTAACCCAAAATTAACAAAAAAAATTTCCGGGAAAAACCAAAGAACAAAAAAAAATTTTTAAAGCGGAAGGCCAAAGGAGAAACCCAAAACAAATAAACACCCCCCCCAAAATTTGGAAAAATTCCCCAATAAGGGATAACAGTTAAATCTATCAATAAAAACCCCTTCGGCCAAAAGGGGAAAATGGCGGGGACATATTTAAAAGTAATAAAAGAGAATAACCTACAACCAAAGATTACCTACCCGAAAGGTTCTCATTCAGATATGAAAAAACTCAAAAAGTTTAAGAAAGAAAAAGGGATCAGAAAATTTTCACCACCCAAAACCAGCTCTTCAAAAAATTACTAAAGGATTTCTTGACAGGAAACGCAAAAAAGGTGGGTAAAAAAAAGGTGAACCCCAAAAAAAAAATAAAGGGCAAGGGGAAATTTTTCCAAATCAAAAATTCCCTTAAATGAAAAGGGGGTTTTTGAATCCCCAAACCCAAAAAGAAAAGGCGGGGCGGGAATGGATACAAAAGCAAGACCCCTATATTGCGGGTCAACAAGAGACCCACCCAAAGCGGGGGACACTTTCCCAGATAAAGTAAAGGGCTGGAAAAAAATTTTTTACCAAAGGGGAGCCCCAAAAAGGAAACCCGGGAGTCGCAATACTCATATCAAAAAAAATTTTAAAACTTTCAAAAAATTCTGTAAAAAGAGAAAAAGAGGGAAACCAAATAATGAAAAAAAGGATAAATCCAAGAAGAAGATATAAAAAATTTTAAAAATATATCCCCACCCAAAATAGGAGCCCCCGACAATGTAAGGCAAACGCTAAGGTTTTGGAAAGGGGAAAATTAATTTTTTAACAAAAAATAGTAGGAGATTTTAAAAACCCCACTCAAAATAGGGGAAAAGATCAAACTAAACAAAAAATGAAAAGGAAAAAAACCAAACTTTAAGGGGACACAAGGGAAACCAGCTAAGCCCAATTTGGAAAATCTTTAGGATGTTTCCCCCCAAAACAATAAAATTTTCCCCCCTTTTTCTCAAGTGAAAGGGAACCTTCCCCCCAGAATAGACCCACACCCGGGGCCCAAAATTTTAGTCTTAAAAAAATTTCAAAAAGTTTGGGAAATCTTTTTCCCCAGTAAATCTTTTTGAAAAAGTGCAGTAAGTTTAGTTTTAAATTTTTACGGGAAAAAAAAAATTATTAAAAATTAAAACCCTTTTGGGAGGCTAAACAACCGCTTCGGGTTTAACCCAAAAAATAATAGAAAAAATCAAAAAGAAAAAAAAAATTATGCATAGAAATGAAAAAAAATAAAAAACACAACCCCCAAAAAATTTTTGGGACACTTTTAAAAACCCGTGAAAGGGGAGTTTTCATAGCATTACAGGCCTACCTCAGAAAAAAAAAAAGTAAAAATAAAATAAATAACTTTTATCCCTAAAGAACTAGAGGAAGAAGAAAGGGAAAAACCCCCAGGGTTATTTAAAAGGAAAAAAAACTTAAAAAATTGGGGCGAAAAAAAATCCCAAAAGAAACTAAAGAGACCTAGAAAAAAATTAAAAAAGCTAAAACCCGGGGGGTTTTTTTTAAAAAAAATTAAAAAAATTTGAAAAAAACCTTTTGCAAAAAACTCATTAAAAAACCCAAAGGGAGAAAAAAAAAATTTTAAACCCAAAATTAGAATAAAAAATGGAGAGTTCCCAAAGACAACATTAAAATTAAAAAAGGAAAATCAGGGAGAGACAAACTCCCACAGCTCTATGCCAAAAAAATGGACAACTTGGAGAAAATGGAAAAGGGTTCTTAGAAAAGGGTAAAAAACTTTAAAAACTAAAACCGGGAAAAGAAATAGAAGAATTTAAAAAAATGATCACAAGAAAGGAAAATCGAAACTGAAAACAGAAATTTTTCCCCCAGAAAACCCAAAACCCCAAAGGCCCGATGGTTTTCACAGCAAATTTTCTAAAAAAAAATTTAAAGAGAAGAGTTTAACCCCTATCTTACCAAATTTTTCCGAAAATTGCAGAAGAAGGTTAATTCCCAAAATTTCTTTTTATGAGGCCACCTTTCCCCTTTAATTCCAAAAAGGGAAAAAGAAATTGGGGCCCCAAAAAAAAAAAAACCCTGGCCCAATTTAACCCCCTTAGAATAAAAATTGATGAAAAAACCCCTTAAAAAAATTCTAGCAAAAGGAATCCAAAAAACCATATTTAAAAAAATTCATTTTTCAAGCCCAATAAAGGGGGCCCTTTTTCCCGGGAAAGGGAAGGATTTTACTTATCCCCCAAATCACAAAAATTTGTAATACCCCAAAACATTAAAAAAAATTGAAAGAAAAAAACCATATGATTTCTAAAATAGATGCAGGAAAAAAGAAAAAAAAGCCTTTGAAAAAAATTAAACCATCCTTTTTTATGTTTTAAAACTCCCCAGAAAAGGGGAAAAAGGGGAATGGAACATACCTAAAATTTAATAAAAAGCTAAAAATATGCCCAAACCCCCCAGAAAGCTTTCACCCTCAATGGTGAAAAAATTGAAAGAAATTTCCCTGAAATCGGGAAACAAGACAAGGGTGCCACCCCCCTCACCAAAGGGAAAAATTTTTGGGAAATTTTTTGGGGCCACAGCAATCAGGGCGGGAAAAAAAGAAAGAAAAAAAAAGGAATCCAGTTTAGGAAAAAAAAAAAGTAAAAAACTCTGCTGTTTGCAGATGACATAAATCCTTACATGGGAAAAACCCCAAAAGGGAACTTCCCAAAAATTACTAGAGCTTTTAAAAGAATACAGTAAGGGGGCAGGATAAAAAAATTTAACTACGGGAAATCCTTGCATTCCTATACACTAAAAATTGAGAAAAACAAAAAGAAAAATTAAGGAAAAATCCCAAATTCCCATTGCAAAAAAAAGAATAAAATACTTGGGGTTTATATCTCCCCAAAAGAAAAAAAGACCAAATAATGGGAAACTATAAAACACTGATAAAAGGGAAATCAAAGAGGGACACAAGAAAGATGGGGGAAAATATACCGTTTTTCCCTGGATTGGAAAAAAATCAATATTGTTTAAAAAGGCTATATACCCCCCGTAATTTTATAGTTTCCAAAACAAAACCCTATCAAACTACCCAAAAGTATTATTTTCACAGAACAGAACAAATAAAATTTTACAATTTTTATGGGAAAAAACAAAAAAAACCCGAATAGCCCCAAAAAAATCCTGGGGAAAGGAAAAAATGGAACTGGGGAATCAAACTGCCTGACTTCAACCCCTTTCTACAAAGCCCCAGTCACCCAAAACAGTATGGTTTCGCCAAAGAAGAAAATATAAAATCAATGGAAAGAATAGAAAGCCCGAGATAAGGGCCACGAATATGGGGCACCCCTTTTCTTCGACAAAGGGGGGAAGGGGGAAAACCCCCTGGAAAAAAGATAAACCCCCCTTTAACAAGTGGTGTTTGGGAAAAAAAGGGCAACCAAAATTTTTAAAAGAAAGAAAAATAGAACAAATTTCTAAACCCCTACACCCAAAAAAAAATCAAAAAAGGATTAAGGACCCAAATGTAAGACCAGAAAATATAAAATCCCAGAGGAGAAAAATAGGCAAAACCCCTCTCCGAATAAAAAACCCCAGCAGGATCCTTATGACCCCCATCCCAGAATTTCAGGGAAAAAAAAGCAAAAAAAACAAAAAAAGGGAACCCCAATGAAACTTAAAGCTTTTTTACCCAAAAAGGATACTATTTAAACAAGGTGAAAAGACCGCCCCCAGATTGGGGAAAAAAATTTAAAAGCAAATTTTAAGCAAAAAGAAAAGGAATTTAAAACTCAAAAATATACAAGCAACTTCCCCCAAGCTCAACTCCCCCGAAAAATAAATGACCAAACAAAAAATGGGCCAAAGAAATTTTAAAACCCCAACGAATTTCTCCAAGGAAGGGAAAAAAGGGTGGGTAACCAAAAACATGAAAAAAAATTTCTCAACATCACTCATTATCCGAGAAAAAGCCAAATCAAAAACCCCAATGAAAGGGACCATTACCACCCAGTTTTTCCCCCGGATGGCTTTCTATCCAAAAATTACAAGCAAAAAAGCTGGAGAGGGTTTTTGGGGGAAAAGGGAAACCCCCTTACAAAGTTGGTGGGAATGCAAATTAGTACCAAACCACTATGGAAAAACAGTGTGGGAGTTTCTTAAAAAACTGGAAAAAAGAAAATGCCTATGACCAGGGAATCCCCTTCTGGGCATACCACCCCAAAGGGGGAAAACCCGATTGAAAGAGCCCCCCATGCCCCCCCCAATGTTCCCCTTTGCAAACACTGTTTAAAAATAGCCCCGGTCATGGAAAGCAACCCCAGATTTCCCCTCAGAGCGAATGGGTGGGGGAAGCTGTGGTACATTTACACCATGGAATATTACTCAGCCCTTAAAAAAAATTCATTTGAATCTGTTCTAATGAGATGGATGAAACTGGAGCCCATTATACAGAGCGAAGTAAGCCAGAAAGATAAAGACCATTACAGTATACTAACACATATATATGGACTTTAGTAAGATGGTAACGATAACCCTATATGCAAAACAGAAAAAGAGACTCAGATGTATGGAACAGACTTGTGGACTCTGAGAGAAGGCGAGGGTGGGATGTTTCAAGAGAACAGCATCGAAACATGTATATTATCTAGGGTGAAACAGATCACCAGCCCAGGTTGGATGCATGAGACAAGTGCTCGGGCCTGGTGCACTGGGAAGACCCAGAGGGATCGGGTGGAGAGGGAGGTGGGAGGGGGGACTGGGATGGGGAATACATGTAAATCCATGGCTAATTCATATCAAGGTATAACAAAAACTACTGTAATGATGTAAAGTAATTAGCCTCCAACTAATAAAAATTTAAAAAAAAAAAAAAAAACTGTAACTGAGTTAAGTTTAAATGATATAAAACTTCTCCCTAATTTATTTTTTCTCCCTAATTTATATATAACAACATAGTAAAACTGCAAACATCATTTTAATTAGAAACATGTCTATAACTATACTTCGCTAAAATAATGTATATTGTCACTCTGCTTATTTAACTTATATGCAGTGTACATCATGCAAAATGCCATGCTGGATGAGTCACAAGTGGGAATCAAGACTGCCAGGAGAAATATCAATAACCTCAGATATGCAGATGATACCATCCTAATGGCAGAAAGTTAAGAACTTTTGATGAGGGTGAAAGAGGACAGTGAAAAAGCTGGCTTAAAACTCAACATTAGAAAACCAAAATCAAGGCATCCGGTTCCATCACTTCATGGCAAATAGATGGGGAAACAATGGAAACAGTGACAGACTTAATTTTCTTGGGCGCCAAAATCACGGCAGATGGTGACTGCAGCCCTGAAATCATAAGATGCTTGTTTCTTGGCAGGAAAGCTATGACAAACCTAGACAGGGTATCAAAAAGCAAAGACATCATTTTGCCAACAAGGATCCATATAGTTATGGTTTTTACAGTGATCATATATGATGTGAGAGTTGGACCATCAAGAAGGCTGAGCACCAAAGAACTGATGCTTTCAAACTTTGGTGCTAGAGAAGACCCTTGAGAGTCCTGTGGACAGCAAGGAGATCAAACCAGTCAATCCTAAAGGAGATCAGTCCTGGATGTTCATTGAAAGGAATGACGCTGAAGCTGAAGCTCCAATACTTTGGTCAACTGATGCGAAGAGCCAACTCACTGGAAAAGACCCTGATCCTGAGAAAGATTGAGGGCAAAAAGAGAAGAGGGTGGTAGAGGATAATATAGCATCACCAACACAATGGACATGAGTTTGAGCAAACTCCAGGAGTTAGTGAAGGACAGGGACGACTGGCATGTTCTGTAGTCCATGAGGTCACAGAGAGTTGGGCACGGCTTAACAAATAAACAACAACAGAGTAATGTTATTGTGATTAACTTGAGCTATGCCTATAGAAACTTGGAATATGTTAGTTGTGAGGATGAAGACAATTTGACAATGGGTCTAAAACACACACTTTCTACTTTCGTACAAAAAAATACCCTGAATTTCATCTTAATTTGAAATCAACTACTCTTAAAAATGTGATAGGATTTAAAGTTTTCAAACTTCTCCATTCATATGCCTCTTAACTCAGAGCAGCTGGAATATACAAAGGACTATCTAGAAAAGTATAATGCCTTTCTATGCATTAACAACTGACCTAATATTATGTTGGAGAATATTAAAGCAAAATTTGTACTTAAATTTCAATAAAATTACTTCTTAGCATGCAATGAAATTTTTTTTGCTCTGCTTTAAAAACCAGTAGATATTTTTCCTCCCCAATTTTAACGACCTCCGTGTCAAGAGGTACGAATATTATGGATAGTAAAGCACAGTTCTTAGGTTATTAATAAACCAGAAAATTAACAACAGAAAGGTATCTCAAAAAGGTCATGCAGTTTATATGCTCACATTTGTCTACCTTCTCTCCTTTCCCTTCAGGCAGAATTAATCTCTGTGATCATAAAGTACTCTGTGTGACAGATCTCCTCACACAGCACTTACTGTACTAGGTCAGGATGGTTTTCAAAACTGCCTCTGCTCTACACCTTGAAATTCTCAAGGGCAGAAGAGACCTCGGAGGGGACTATGGCAGTGGAACAAAACCATCCAGAAGTGGCACAAAAGAGTTTGCTCTCTAGGGCAGAGCAGCAGAAGAGGAGAAATGTAATCATGGCTCACTTATCCCACGTTTCTGTCCAGGGCTGGTCTTGGTTACAATCTGCTTTATTTCAGTTCATCCTGTAGTTCATTGTTGGGTACACCTCTGTTTGCTTAAAATTTCTGAATTGCAAAATCACATGCAAATTAAGGAATAAATGAGATAATAAATTTAACCATATAATCGATTAATCCTAAATAAACCTTCTAAGTCACTTTGGTTAACATTACACAGTTTGCTGATCAGAGTATTCTAAATGGCACTCACTGTTTCTGCAACCTCTGTGTAACTCCCTTTTGTTTTAAATAATCTATATAGAATCAATTAAGTGTTATATAAATACCACCTACTTCCTTAAAACAGAGACATGAGCAGATGAAGAACTGATTTTAAAGTTATGAAACGATGTCATTTTTAAAAATTCACTTTGAGTGACATACTTTTAAATTTTAACTGCTGCCTTAAACTAAAATTACAAATAACTCGTTAGTTATCTGAATTCTTATTTTTTAACGTGAAAACTCTATATTTTATATACAGAACAGGCTAGACTTGTGACACTAGGTATATATGATAGCAGTAGTAGAGATATAAATGTACTCCAGAGAAAGTAAATATCCTGGTCAGAATATCCAGGAGCAGAACCAATACTGGCAACCATTCACCATCATTTAATATACGTACCCACCTATTACCTCAAACCAACTATCCAATTTAAGACCCCTTCAGGGCTAAGTAGGGAATAAAGAAAGCTATGGTCTTCACCACTGATGTACTATAATAAATTAAGAACCTTCTGCCTGAGGTAATCAGCTAGACAGAGAAACATACAAAAGTATACCACTGCTTCTTCATTAACCAAATTTTACATTGGCATTTTAAGCCCACCTTTCAGGTGGGCTTTTCATTCCATCTCTGTCTTACAAAGCTGTCATTCTGGAAAGGTTTGAGAATTTCCATAGCAACTTCAAATTTTAAAGTACTATTTCTCAAAGTATAGTCTTAAACCACCTGCACAAAAATCTGAGAAGATCTGAAAACTGCAGATTTCTGGGCTCCAAAGCCCCACCAAAATGAACTCAGAGAAGCAGAGCCCAACTTTTCACAAACATCCTCCCACAAGATTCTGGTGCATGCTCAAGTTTGAGAACCTCTACCTAAGAACAATCTATTTCTGAGATACTTCGTACATGCATTAAGAAGCACTGGACATACAGATATAATCTACACTTTCAAGGTATGATCTCTAGATCAGGAGCAGTAGCAACACTAGGGAACTTGCTAGAAATGCAGGACCTCAGCCCTCTTCCAGCCCTGCTGAATCAAAATTTGCTCCAGGTGAGCTCCCCAGGTGATTCATTTTTACATCAAAGCCCCAAGTGTACTTTAATAATACTGCTCTAGACAGCTATACTGTCTAGAGCAGTATTATTCTTGAAGGTAGGTGTCCTGGGGCACTTTCCATCAGTAAACGGCAAAGTATATTAGGGATACTATGGTAAACACCCAAAATACACTTTACAGTGAAAAAGGCAATCAAAGCCAAGGCCTTGCTGAAACCACTGAGGGATAATTCTGAGTATCTTTCATTGAATTTTTAAATGTTTGTAATAATATCCTCTCCATTCCTTACTACCAAGCACTTTATTAATCATGGAAAATGGAAGTCATTCAAAATACAACTGAGATCAGACACAAAAGCTGGAAAAGAGAGTGTATAAGCAGCAATCGTTTGTGTGTTTGTGAGTTTTCCTGGTCCCCAACTTCAGACCCATTTAATATATAAAGAATAAGCAAGACCTTATTCATTTAATTCAGCACATTCTAAAAGCTGTTTTCCCATGTATGGATGCATTTCTGGTTGGGGTACAGTTTCTTACTGAATAAAAAGATTTGATGAAAAGAATCAAAAACAAAATATTAAGAGACAGCTCTCTTTGAACCTTTTTAAAAACATGGTAAGGCACAAATTAGAGAGAGGACTAAAGTCCAGAAAGATACACTTGAAAACTAGACAGGAAAAATGAGAACTAATGTGCATATTCTAGATATATTTTGTGCTATTTGACAAAATATCATGCTTCCATAACACTACACAGAAATGACAACTTACTTTCTTAATCAGAGAAGCATATTAAATTAGTTATAAAATTTATTGCTAGGTAAGGACAATATTACCACTCAACTATGGCAATACTATCTACATATTCAGCTTATTATAAAATGTACTATGCATGTTTGATATAAATACTTTAAAAAATATCTTTGGAGAAATGATCTCCAAGCACACATTTAAGTACTTAATAATGGCAAAATTATATTATTATTTGTTTAATATTTATTATAATTTGACATTTAATTTGTACTTGACTCTACATAACACTCTTCAAAAAAAAAATATTTATTTATTTGGCTGGTCAGGGTCTTAGTTGTAGCATGCATGCTCTTTGTGGCAGCATGTGGGATCTAGTTCCTTGGCCAGGGACTGAACATGGGTCCCCTGTGTTAAGAACAAGGTGTCTTAGCCAGTGGACCACCAGGGAAGTCTCCAAACTTACTGTATCCACATTACTAAGATTTTTCAAAGCACTTGCTAAAAATCTTAGTAATGTGGGTACAATAAGAGCTAAGTTTTATGTAGAGTCAAGTACAAACTAAATGTCAAATGATAATAAAACATAATTTTGCTATTTTCATGCATTAAGTCAGGGTCCCTATTGTATGTCGTTGCTGTCTTGTCACTAAGTCTTATCTAACTGTTTTACAACCCCAGGGACTATAGCCCAGAGGCTCCTTCTGTCCATGGGATTTCCCAGGCAACAATACTGGAGTGGGTTGCCATTTCCTTCTCCAAGGGATCTTCCTGACCCAGAGATTGAACCCGCAGACCTTCATCTCCTGCATTACAGGCAGATTCTTTTACCACTGAGCCATCAGGGAAGCCTTAGCGAAAGAAATGTATCCAAATGTCTAGTACCTTTGCTCCATCTTAATAACTTAGAACTGAATTTGAAGACACTGTTACATGTTACAGGAAGTAAATACCAGAAAATCAAATAAAACTGCTGTCACATATTGGCTGATCCAAAATCAACACTAAATTCCAAAGTCATATTACACCCTTTTCTACTTGCTATACTAACAATACTTATTAGTTCATTGCTCAGAAGTCCTAAATGTTAGACAATGATAATTACTGTATGTAAACAGCACAGCAATGCCTACAGTCAAGGAAATCACTCCACAAGATGCTTAGTAGCTCAGTGGAGGTTATTTGCTTATGAACAGCGTAATTTTAGCTTGCGATGCTATTCGTTCACACATTTCAAAAGTCTGGCTGCCATTCATACATACAGATTAGCTGCAAAGATTTGTGAAAGAAGCCTACCTAGCAATAACTTCTGCATTTGACCTTTAATACAATACAATAATCTGGCAGAGACCACATGCACAGCTTTGATATCAGCACACCCAGTTCTGCTCCTGCATCTCTGGTACTCAAACAGTACCGCCTTCAGGTCCAGGAAAGAGGCACTACCACAGACCCTGTGTTGCAGAGGATCCTAGCATCACCAATAGCCCTAACCAACCTACTGACGAGCACTGGGATGCCTTCTGCCGCTAGGATGTGGGGCTCACAGCTGACGCAGTGCGACCCTGACCCTGAACATGTACTCTCAGAAGCAGCGCTCCTTAAGCCCCAGGGAAACGCATCTCTCCGTCTCTTATCCTTGCTCCTCGAAATAAAAGAAGACTATGTCAGAATGCCCTGAAGCTGTGCGGGCTATGCTGCTGCCAAAGACAGAGACAGATTTTGCTCTGGAGCTTTGGGAAGATTTGAGCGATGAAAGCACTTAGGTAAGAGAAAAGACAAATTAATTAACTTGTCAAATCCTTCCTCTCAGACATCATGAATGCAATAAATCCCTGCTTAACCACGTATCATTTCCCAAGAGTGCCAAGGGCCATTTTCTTGCTTCATGTTTTAATTTATGGTTCTGGAGGTACTTGCAAATGAACATGGTATTTGCAAAAGTTGCACACAGCAGCTGAAGAGTATTTTACAACATTAAGAAATTCATAAATCTCTTGTGTTTGCCTTTTACATCAGTAGAAGAAAAATAACCTGAAAATAGTTTTTAAACTGTTTATATTTCCTTTAATTTATAATTGTATTAACATGTATTCAAATTTTGGTGAAATAGCTGAAATATTTGACTGGTCAATAAATTGCTCCAAATTTTATTTAAATCTTATTAACAAAATGAATATAACTAAAATAAAAATAGTACAGGCAAATTAACTAATCTTTAGAGTACTCAACAGTTTTAAATTTAAATTCAGAATACTGAAGATCAGAAAATTGTTGTGAGATCTTTTCTTACACAGAAGACGTGGAGCTTTGTTGAAAAGTTTTCTTATCAAGTATCATAAATGCATAAAAAATTATAATTAATTCTGACCTTTCCAAGGTTCTTCTCCTAGACTTTGTTGGACCCCAAGCCAGAATTCATATCTCCTGACATGGTGCCAGTGGTAAAGAACCTGCCTAACAATGCAGGACACGTAGGGACCTGGGTTTCATCCCTGGGTCGGGAAGATCCCCTGGAGGAGGGCATGGCAACCCACTCTAGTATTCTTGTCTGGAGAATCCCAGGACAGAGGGGCCTGGTGGTTACAGTCCATAGGGTCGCACAGAGTCTAAAACAACTGAGGGGACTTAGTACGCATGCACGACTCCCAACCTAGTGCTCTTTCAGTTTCAATTTAGGAAGATTTATAAAGTTCATCTTACATGGGATATTTAGGTTTACACTTGTAATTTCTTGACCTGAAAGTAATACATCTAGAGCAAGAGACTTATCTGCCTTAATGTACTAGAAGTCCTTGACTGATATCCTTTCAAATTCAAAATCTCCAAAAATAGACAGGATCATCACATTTACCTTAATTGTCTGCCCTTAACTTTTTGATACTCAGCACTGCAAACTTTTTGTTTTTATTTCCATTATTCTAGAAGATAGGTCAAAGAGGACCTTGCTGTGATTTATGTCAAAGAGTGTACTGCCTGTTTTCCTCTAAAAGATTTATAGTTTTTGGACATTTAATTTAAGTCTTAAATCCATTTTGAGTTTATGTATTACATGGTGTTAGGAAATTTTCTAGTTTCCTTCTTTCACAAGTAGCTGTCCAGTTTTCCCAGCACCATTTATTGAGGAATCTGTCTTTTCTCCATTGTACTTTTTTGTCATACTGAATGAAGTCAGACAAAGAAGAAGAAATAGCATATGGCATCCCTAATTGCCGAATCTAAAAAGAAATGATACAAACCAACTTGTTTATAAAACAGAAACAGACTTAGAGCATGAACTTATGATTAAAGGGGGAAAGCAAGGACGGAAAGAAGAGTTAGGGAGTCTGGGATGGACAGGTACACACTGTTGTATTTAAAATGGATAACCCACAAGGACCTACTGCATAGCACAAGGGACTCTTCTCAATGTTATGCGGCAGCCTGGATGTAAGGGGAGTTTGGGGGAGAATAGATACATGTATATATATGTCTGAGTACCTTTGCTGTCCATCTGAAACTGTCACAACATTGTTAATTGGCTATACTTCAATATAAAGTTGAAAAAAATTGAACAAAAAATACAGTAACAATGTCCAACAAGACACACAATGACTGAAAAAGGTAATCCAACCAACCATTCAACATATATAAATAGAAAAAAATGCACAATGGGAATGTCAAATAATCTAGCACGCTGCTATTTCAAGTGTGGTCTCCATATCAGAGCACCAGCAATACCTAAGAGTTTATCAGAAATGAAGATCTCAGGTACCACCTAATACTTGTTAATACTTAATATGAACCTGCAGTTTAACAAGATCCCCAGGTGATTTGTACCCACATTAAAGTTTGAACACTACTGAACTAGTAGGCTGATTGTACCTGCTTGAATATGACAACAGCTATCATTTAAAGATTCATTAACTATGGCAAACATGGTACTCCTAGACACTTCATGTGTTACTTCATTTACTATTAGAATATGACAGATATTATTTTCCCTGTTTTATAGACGACAGAATTAGGGGTCACGGAGCTTAAGTAACACGTGCTCAGTTGCTTCAGTCATGCCCAGCTCTGTGTGACCCCATGGACTGTAGCCTGTCAGGCTCCGCTGTCTATGGGATTCTCCAGGCAAGACTACTGGAGTGGACTGCCATGCCCTCCTCCGGTAGATCTTCCTGACCCAGGAGTGGAACCCGTCCTCTATGCCTACCTGCACTGGCAGGTTCTTTACCACTAGCGCCACCTGATGGCCATGGTCAAAAGTTAATGGTGCTAGACCTCGGATGGCATCCAGGCTACTGCAGTTATACACTGCCTCTCTAACCACTGGTCTCATGAAAGAAGAATCACCCTTAACTGTTACTTGTCAATGTCTGAAATATTTTAAGAGGAACTAAGAAGGGAAAGGGATTCCCAGGGTGGCTCAAGGGTAAGGCACCCCCCACGGATACAGGAGATGCAGGTTCCATCCCTGGGCTGGGAAGAGCCCCTGGAGAAGGGAATGGGAACCCAATCCAGTATTCCTGCCATGAACAGAGAGGTATGGTGGGCTACAGTCCACGGGGTCACAGAAGAGCAAGAAACAACTGAACAATAAGCAACTAAAGTAAACAATAAGAACAACTAGACAATAAGAACATGGGAATACAGCAAAGTACTGTGACACTGGCATCTTTTTATCAGAGTCTCTTGGGTTTATCAAAACACTTCTCTTTTACTATGTTATGGTGAGGGGCAGACATAGAAGGTTTGAAAAGAGTGATAATCCAGTTGAAGAATAGGGGTAGCTCACACAAACTAACAGAACACCCATAAGAAATTAAAATATCCACAAATGCAAAATGACACTTTACAAACTGAGTACATAATTTCCAAGAAAAGTACTGAATAAATTTATTCATTTTAATGTAACATTTATTAATTACTTAATATATGACAGGATTACATTAGGATGTAATGAGGATCTAAAATTATTTAAAAAAATAAGATTCTCAAAAAAAAAAAAAAATAAGATTCTCTGAGCTTAGGGACTGCGAGGCTGACAGTATGAACATTTAAGTATAAAAGAAAAAATGATTTCATTACATTACAAGATACATGTATACAAAATGCCAGAGGAACAGCTAATTCCACTCCACCATGCCTTACAAACAGGAAAATGGGGTTAGCCAAAGACTGTCTAAAGAAAGTTTGGTAAGGCCCTCAAAGAACTGACTGATATGGATTAATTACATGTGCATTCATTTTCTTGTCTGTAAAACAAGGGAGTCAGAGATGAGAAATCCCCAAGAATCTGTAACATTCTATGCAGGAGCCTCAGGGGAATGGCTGACAGTAGGCCTCCTCAACCTGCTTCACTTAGAGCAGCTCAGCCATCATAAGTTCGGAATACGCATCTAAAGGAGGTTTTACTGGCTTTAAAGAAAGTTTTTTTTTTTTTTAATTTTCATTGGAGTATAGTTGATCTACAACATTGTGTTAGTTTCAGGTGTACAGCAAAGTGAATCAGTTGTAAATATATCCACTCATGTTTTCTTAGATTATTTTCCCACATAGGCCATTAGAGCGTACTGAGCAGAATTCCCTGTGCTATACAGCAGGTTCTTATTAGTTATCTATTTTATATATAGTAGTGTGTATCTGTCAGTCCTAATCTCCCAACTCATCCCTCCCCTACCTTATTCCCTGACAACCTTTAGTCTGAATTCTACATCCAGTTTCCTGGCAGACAAGATATGCATTGAGGTAAGCATAATATGGCATATATGATTCTACAATGCCAAGAGAAAGTTTAAAAATTTAAAACACTTTAGCACTGTGGAATTATATATGACAAATTATGCTTACCTGAAAGCAAGTCTAGTCCGCCAGGAGACTTATCTCAATTACTTGCTAAGGAGCCAAAGTAAGATATCAACCTAAGGGGAAAAAAGGGGCGCAGGTACTGTAAGAAGGGAAAACATCATCAGGGCGTCTTGTTCCCTGGAGACTCTTGAGCCTGTGCAAAGTTCACCTCTGAGTTCTAACTGGGATTTGTCTCCCAGTTCCAGGTGGCAGATGCCATATCAAGAAAAAGTAAACAAGATGTTGCTCAAAACGAATGTTCAAGACAATGAGAGTATAAGGTGGGAAGGCTTTGGTGGCGAGGGTGGGGCAGCGGGGAGAGAGCTGGCTTTACGAAAGTAACAGAGAACGCAGCCTGCTTCTGCAGAACCCCACAGAAAGCAACACCACTTAGCATATGAGGAATCCTGCACACCAGCATGCTTCACAGAGGTCCTAAGTTGTCAAGGGACAGAACTCCCAGCGCAAACAGCAGTGGCCTACCAGGAGGCAGAAGTGGACATCATCAAATAAGGCAGCTAGTACCAACTGGGCTCTGAAATATACAAGCAATGGGAAGAACGCTGATACGGTACAATCAGAAAAACCATGTGAATATTCCTATACCATAGTTTTGCCCCTGTTATGGTTAGGAAACACAAGTTTATGACTGGAAGGTTATAGATGAAATAGCATGCTGAAGAAAACAACAAGAAAGAGACTGACTGACCAACTTTGTTTACTGTACTGATTTTTTGGAAGGAGTAAATTAGTTTGTCATTGCTTTTGCAGAGATTTCAGTTTTTTGACTTAATAATATTCTGGCAGGGGTGGGGAGAGAAGGTAACAATATACTATATATGAACGTGGGTTAATATTCCTACCTCATAAGGAATTCTTCCACCAACTGATAATGAAGAAAACACTCTAACAGAAATGTAGATAAAGAACACAGACATTCAACTTATTATAAAGGGGCCATACCTCTTTGTACCTGTCTAGGTATTTACTGTAAAGACATTCTTACTACATAAGCAGAACAACCTAAAATATTGCTCCATGCTTTGACTTTAAATGTATGGCAGGATTTCACTGTATTCAAAATTGTTTTTTCCTCCTAATACTTTTCAAAAGTATCTTTATAATAGACCAACTGAGGACAATGATAGGTTAAAATCGGTTCCTATTATGTATAAACTTTGTTAACGAAAACAGAATGACATAAATGTAATTTTCTCTGGTTCCTATTATGTATAAACTTTGTTAATGAAAACAGAAAGACATAAATGTAATTTTCTCTTTCTAGTTTAAAATATTACAGTACAAAAATCAGTTAACACAGCAAACCTGAGACTGCTGTCCTCAGAAGGGCCAGCTTGCAAGGCTGGCCTTTTGCTGGCATCTGGGAACTTGAATAGGGGGAGGGGTCCCACCACTCTCTAACTGATAAGTATACCTAAACTATTTCTACAGACACGCATTTTATACTGAACATTTTATACTTTCCTTCTAGGAGTCTGGAATTTCTACACACCAGATAAAGTGTGTCTATGTGACTCGATCAAAAACCCTGAACTTCTAGGCTCAGGTGAGCCTGTCTTGGAGAACTCAGCTGAGAGAGGACTCTTGGAAGCTTGTGCCTGGCTTCCTTCAGACTTTGTGCCTTTTCCTCTTGCTAATATGCTGGTATCCCTTTTACTGTAATAAATCATAGCCATGAATGTGACTATATGCAGGATCCTGTGAGTCCTTATAGCAAACCCCCAAACTGGCAGTGGTCTTAGGAACTCTCCATGATAACACTTCTGCCCACTGTAGGAAAAGTGGATAAATGATCCATTTCAAGACTCATCAGCAATCTCTAACCTAATCCTTTGTCCCTTATATGTGGTCAGCCACCAGGTCCTGCAGACTCTCTTTTTTTATAATATTACTTTCTTTCCATTTCCACCAGACCAATATCCTTGATTTCTTTCCAGTTACCACTCTCCTGATCACCTCAAGCTCTGATTATGACAACAGTCTCTCTCATTCTGCTCTGACTGCCCAACAAAATACTACAGATGAAGTGGCTGAAACAACAGAAATTTACTTCTCACAGTTCTGGAGGCCAGGAAGTTCAAGATCAAGGTGCTGACCAGTTCATTCCCTGATGGGAGCTCTCTTCCTGGTCTGCAGACAGTTACCTCCTTGGAGGGCCCTCACACGGCAGACAGGAGAGCACTCTGCTATCGCTTCCTCTTCTTACAAGAGGGCCAGCTGTATCATTAGGGCCCCACCCTTATATCCTCACTTAACCTTTACCACTTTCTCACAGGCTTATTTCTAAATATAAGTCACACCGGGTGTTAACAGTTTCAACACATGGATTTGGGGTGTGTGTGTGTTAAACTTGTAGAACTTAACAGTCTCCTATTTGGTCTCTGACTTCTGTAATAAGTTCTGCATTCTGCAGCCAGACTAAGCTTCCGAGGAGGACTGCAGCCACCAAGGAGGGGTCTCCAGCACCTCGAGAACACAAAACAAGTACTTTGACCTGGTGACCACACAGTCAGTATCTGACATCTGAATGGGATTTACTTTGGAAGTTAATGAATTGGAGTGGTTTGAAAGAGCATTTAGTTCTGATCTGGATATGTTCAAGCTCTTTTAAAAATATTAATTGCCTAGTGTTAAATTCTAGTAAGTATCTACTTTTCTAAGGTATTGTCCAATTTGCAAAATTTCTAATATATGAAGAAATTATCTTCATAAACAAATTACTCCCTAATAAGTATACTTAAGTGTTTGAAAGCAAGCTGAAAATTTTACTTTCCTTCCCCATTACAGTAGGTAAACATTGTCTTAATATCAATTTTGTATCTCCAAGTCATTCATTGTATCTTCACACCGTTGTCTTACTATTGACTTTTTAAACTGAACTGGAAAGGAATGCTAATTCTTCAAAATAACTACTATACCACCAGTGCAATAATCACATTCAATAAGAAAGGAGCTTCAGCAGAAAAATAGCTAAGTGCTAAGCATACTGAATTTAAAGACAAAAAACTACATAAAAAAGGGATAAATTTTTAAAACCCTAGTGAATCCTTCTCAAAGAAATTCACGCAAAGTGACTAAAATGCGCTTCTATTGAAACAATCAATATCAATACATCAAGATTTTTTTCTAAATTTCTGCTATTTATAAACCACCATACTAATCAGTTACTTCAGTGGAATTATAAAAGTTTGATACATAGTGTCAGCCCTCTTAATTCCTGACTAGGAAAATAAAATAAAAAGGCAAAACCCAACTTTAAGTTAACCTGGCTAGCACACAAAGTCAATGAAGTAAGTCACTGATTTAATCTATGACAACTGCTATGCTTTGTTCCCTAAACACTACATTCTAGAATTCCCTTAAACACAAGGAGGGTCAGGCATTATAGCATGGACATAAAACTAAAAATCTGTCATTATTTCTGGAAAATTAATCAACATCTTTGCATAGAAAAGGTAGTAGCATTACCATTTACTTTCATGATATAGCTAAGTTTACATAGACTGTGCATAGGTCAATTTACACTTTTAACTGAGTCTTGAGGGGATTTAAAAAAAAAAAAAAGTACCAAACTTAAACTGTGAAATTCAGAATCAATTCCTAGTTGATGACAGAGAGGTGAAAAAAAAAGGTATATCAATCTACTCTGTGAGAGAGGGTAATGCTGAGCCAGGACATTTTGGTAGGTACCTCCAAATGCAGTAGTCATTTTGTGCAACCAGTAAGAGCATGAACGTGGGCCACAGCTATAGAGAGACCTTGATCATGCAACCAGTCAAGAAATGATCAAAGATACAAGGCATGTTTGGGCAAAAGTTCTCAGTACCACTAAGAACTCTGCTCTTGTAGCTGTGAAATAACCAGAGCTTGTTTTTTTCTTCTCAAGGCAGCTTAGTTCTATAGTACCTGGCGCTCCTGGGCTTCAGGAGGGTAAGGTCTGTTTGGCAGTGACAATCCCCAGTGAAGACAGCAGAGCCACTTCCCAGAATGCTGTCAGAAATCGCAACTGAGTGAAATTTTGTTTCCTTTCAGTATTGGTCTAGTGAACAATTTTAATGTACCTGTTCTGTTCCAGTCCAAAGGGTTTAGAAAACAGTGTATGTTTGGATCCAACTCACACTGAAATAATCACTGTCTTAAAACTGATTAGTTTGGGACTTCACTGGGACAGAGCACTTACGAAGAGCAGTTCTTTATGCAGAGCCTCTAAGATCTAGCCTCTCCCCAGGGAAGACACTTTAAGCAAAATTTAACACAGTGACTCTCAATCTTTTGCGTGCAGAGAGAAATACTTAGTTAAAAATTCAGGTTCCAAAACAGCACATGAAAAGATGCTCAACGTTGTTAATTATTACAGAAATGCAAATCAAAACTACAACGAGGTTATCAGCTCACAGCAATCATTATCAAATATAAACAATGCTAGAGAGGTGCAGAGAAATGGGACCCTTTCTACACCTATGGTGGGAAGATAAACTGGCACAATCACTATGGAGAATACTATGGAGGTTCCTTAAAAAACAAAAAATAGAGCTACTATATGATCCAGGAATCCTACTCCTGGGCATATACTAGGAATATATATATATATATATATATATATATATATATATATGATGGAATGTTACTCAGCCATAAGAAAGAATGAAATATTGTCATCTGCAACAACATAAATGAACCTAGAGATTATCACATTAAGTTAAGTGAGTCAGGCAGATAAAGATAAATATCTTAAAAAACTAAAAAGAGAGCTACCATATGACCTAGCAATTGTACTCCTGGGCATATACTGAAGAAAACCAAATTTGAAAAGATACACTCACCCCAACATTCACTGCAGCACTATTTACAATAGCTAAGACATGGAAGCAACCTAAATGTCCATTAACAAAGGAATGGATGAGGACAACACGGTACATACACACAATGGAATATTACTCAGCCATGAAAAGAATGAAATACTGCCAGTGCAGCGATATGAGTGGACCTGGAGATTGTCATACTGCGTGAAGTCAGACAGAGAAAGGCAAATATCATACGATATTGCCTATACATGGAATCTAAAACAAATGGCACAAATGAACTTATTTACAAAGCAGAAATAGAGTCACACACACACATACACATATATATAGAAAACAAACATGGTTACCAGGAGTGAGGGGCTGGGGGAGGAGGAAGGAAGGGTAAATTGGGAGAACAGGATTGACAGACACACACTGCTATATATAAAACAGATTAAAAGGATCTACTGTACAGCACAAGGAACTCTACTCAATATTCTCTAATAACTTATATAGGAAAAGAATCTGAAAAAGAATGAATATATGTATATGTATAAATGAATCACTATGCTGTACACCTGAAACACAACATTGTAAATCAACTGAATTCAATAAAAAAAAAAATCAGATTCCAGAGACCCACATACCAAATATTCTGATGTAGTGGATCTAAGGTGGTTTCAGGTTATGCTCAGTTCTAGTAAGCACTATCAGAAAATCTGATGGAAACTGTTTACAGCCTACACTTCTATGAAATGCTAGATTAGTGATTAATTCACATCAGAAAAGACCTTATTCATTAGAAAGTAGCAAAGGCATCTTTGCTAGAAAGATGTAGGCAACATAACTTTCTGATATGTGGTAACCAAAATAATACCCCTTATTACCAATGTATTCATGTAAAATTATATACACACACACATATTGAGCCTACTATAGAGGACAATAAATCAAAGCAGCACTTATCTGACAATCAGCAATTTATGAAAGGCCCTTACACAGTTACAACTGTCATTTTCTAATATCAGTTAAAAAGACATGAGTGTAAACACACACAAGCATGTGTTTGGTACAGTTACCTAAAATATCTATGCTCTGTTCTTAGCTTTTGTATAAAGCACTTTGCTAGTAGCATCTAGAAATTCTGGGGAAACAATCATACATTCTTAGAAATGTTCAAGCAAAGCTCTAAAATAATTATCAGTATAATCTACTCAAAAGCAAAAATACTCTCATTTCTGTATAGTGCTCACCTAAAATCCAAGACAGATTGCCTAAAAATACTTGTTGAACACCTATCACATGTAGGGTGCTACTTTGGGTGACAGGAATACAGTGATGAATGTGACAAAGTCCCTGTCCCCCTGGGATGGAAGGTTCTAGAAAGAGGAAACTGTAATGATTTTTATATACATATGTCAATGTCAAATCCTTCTCCTCTGGGTTTTTTAATTTTTTTTTAGATGCTTTAATGTCCAATGTCCAATGTTAGCCTAAGAAACTAACCACTATTTGAAATTCACTGTGCAATGTTTATACCAAAAATATGTCAATTACATCAAATGGATCCTGTTTACCTCATCAATAATACCTGTTTAAACTCAAATTAGTTAGTAAATATATACTCTGCTATAACACTAGAAGATTATAAAACCAATGTAGAATGTGAATCCAGCATTGAAGAATGATCAGGATGAATTCTCATAAAAAACTAAAGCACATTTAAATGTATACAATTTTGTCAATTATATCTCAATGAAATTATGTATGAATAAAGCTGGAGGTAACAGGCAAATGATTGTTAAGGGGGACAGTCCAATTTGTTCCAGCTCTGGGTGATTGGAAATATTTTTTGTGCATTGAATTGGCTTTTTACAAAAGCTAGAGGTGAAAAGAAAGTACAATTGGGATATCAGAGCATAAGGATAATGACTACTTGCATTTTAATATTTTTAAGTAATTTTTTATTTTTAATTAAAATCAAATTACAAATTTAATTTTTAATTAAAAAATTACAAAAATGTAATTTTTATAAATTTGGCTGACAGAAAGATGAAATAAACTACTACTAAAAACTACTAATAAAAGCTCTGATGTACCACACACACACATAAAAAGCAGAATTATTTAATATAAAATCAGGCTACTTTTTTTTGGGTGTATAAACTCTCTTACAGAATGTCATCATTAAGTCACTAGATAAGCTGGAGTACCATGGTTTCTCTCACACATAAAGTAAGAATAGTAAAATTTCTATTCATTTATCCTTATTCATATGTATCTTTATGTAACCTTTAAATTTAAAAACACAGAGTGAGTGAGTGAAAGTGAAAAGTCACTCCATCGTGCCCAACCCTTTGAAACCCCCTGGACTACAGTCCATGGAATTTTCCAGGCCAAAATACTCGAGTGGGTAGCTGTTCCCTTCTCCAGGGGATATTCCCAACCTAGGGATGGAAACCAGGTCTCCCACAACGTGGGCAGATTCTTAACCAGCTGAGACACCACAGAAGCCCAGAAACACAGAAGAAACTTTTAAGATACATGCACTGTAGAGAAATATCAGGAAGGAAAACAAAAATTGACCTTAAATGACAATCAAAACATTTCAGACACAAAAACACTAGAATAACCTCTTAATAATATATATATCCCACATTTATAACTGTGAAATGCCCAGAAAACAAAACACATGACCAAAAAAGTCTCTTCTAACTCTTAAGATTCCATGATTTTACAGCATATATAAAATGCTAACATTTTCTTATTGAGGAAAATTTGCCAACTTTAGTCATGCTTCTCCTCAATTCTCTGACTGAAAATCTCCTCTACAGCAGCTCTCTATTAGTTTCCCAAGGAGAGATGACAAACAAAAGGAAAGAATAGCAGCTTCAGGTTAACTGCTAAATAAAGGGGGAAACAGAGAGACAGCCATCTATTGGAGTTGAAAGGAAATGGTTTTGGAGTCAGACAAAACTGGATTCAAATTCTGTAGATTCTGCTACTTAGTAGAAATAAGAAGATGTAGGCATTTAAATTTCAAGGTTTGATATACCTGCCTGTGAAAACAGACTTAGTAAATAGTTGAATAAAATAATATACATGAGACTTTTTTATAATGCTTATTACAGAGTAGCTGTTATAAGTATTCTTTCTCATCCTCAATATTTTTTTATTGAAGTGTTGATTTACAATGTTATCGTCCCTGCTATAATTTTATTTTCTGTGTTTAAAAAGATAAGAACCATGGCTAAGTGAACTATCCAAGCAACTTGCAATTTTAGTTTCAGCATCCCATGCCCAAGTCTCACTTTCAACTAGGCTTGAACAAAAATAAGGTAGCTATTAAAAGATCAGATTAATCTTTGAGAAATTGTGGACCAGCAGAAAGATGATGACTAGAAAAACACAAAGTTAAAGCTGTCAATACAAAAATATAGATTTCAGATATACTAAGTTCTATGCTTCATCTAGTAAAATTCTAGACAAATGGCTTATAAAATTTAAGAAATAAAGATGTCTCACTGTGTTCACTCTTGGAAAAAAAAATAGCAACAATTTAACTGTGTTTATCTTTCTGTACATGCACGTGCCTTTAATCGATTTTGATTAGGAAAATCTTGAGACAGAACATATTTAATTTCTGTAGGGCTGACAACAATGACGACAGCTGCTGTTGCTAACATTTACTGGACTCTTTCATATGCCAGGCATTATAACAGGTGATTTATATTCAATATTGCATGTACTCCCATGAAGCAGGTACTAATCAAGGTTCAGAGAGGTTAGGTAACATGCCCAGTACTACAGATAACGAGACAAAATGAAAAATTAAAACCCAGATTGGTTTGACTCTGGAATGACTGAATGACTATGCTTCGCTCTCATTAGCAAACATCTCATGAAATAATTAACAATAAGAAGGAAAAAATGTGAATTATACCTTAACACTAGATAAAATGGGAACTAGATATTAGGCAGAGTTAAGAGACAGATATACATCTATGCTCAAAAAGTGCTAACTGAATAAAGCATAATTCATTTAGAAGGAACCTTTATAGTTAAGTTCTGTTCTAGGTATTCTGTTTATATCATGACTGCTGACTTGAAGAACAACAGAAAATGTAAGATTTTCAATCTATAACAAGATTCAAAAATATCACGTAAAACTATAAGGAAAAACTAGTAACATTAAATTTTACAGGGATGACTTTAAAGCCCTGCAATCAGGCTCAATAAATTAACTTTCCAAGTTCCAAATATGAAAATTCTAGTTGAAGAATAGTTTAAAATGACAGACCTTAAAAAGTTCACTATAAACTTAGGATGACTCTGTTGTTGAAACAGCTAAGTATATCTGGGATATATCTGATATATACATATACATATATAGTGTGTATATATATATATATATATAGTAAACTGGAATTACCAATTCATTTGAAACTATAGTTGGTGAAACAAGGCATTACTGCTACAAATAAACCAATCCCTGTGCTATGCCGTGCTTAGTTGCTCAGTCATGTCTGATTCTTTGCGACCCTGCAAATGTAGCCCGCCAGGCTCCTCTGTCCATGGGGATTCTCCAGGCAAGAATGCTGGAGTGGGTAGCCACTCCCTTCTCCAGGATCTTCCCAACCCAGGGATCAAACCCAGGTCTCCCGGATTGCAGGCAGATTCTTTACCATCCGAGCCACCAGGGAAGCCCAAGAATACTGCAGGCTATCAAACTGGGGTCTCCTGCATTGCAGGTGGATTCTTTATCAACTGAGCTACCTTGTTTTGTTTTCTTCATGACATTTATTATAATCCAAAATTACCTTATGTTTTATTTATCAAAGTCTTAACTTGGAATACTTTTTGTTTAACCTCTATTTGCACAGAAGCCCTATGAGACAAGAGTTAGTCATTCTTAATTACCACCATATCCCAAGTATTTCAAACTGACTTGCACCTAAGAGGTACTCAACAAATATCTATCAAATGAACAAATGAGCAAAGTGCAGGGAAATAAAAACATTTAATCTGGGAAGCAGAGGAAGATATAAGGCAGTTTTCACATATCAAAAGACCTGTATCAAAAAAAGGAGAAGACCTATTTCTGCTTTCTGCAGAAAGATGACATAGAATCAAATGATAGACATTTCAAGAAAAAAAGACTGGGCTCATAATTAAGAAACATCTCATACAGCTGCCTAAAAATGGAAAGGGCAATCTTACTAGTCACAAAATGATTCCTAGGGGTAAGAGGTTGTGTCCATAAGTTATCAGTTAACCTAAATCTATGATTTAGAGTACATTAAGAATATAAGATGATACATGAAGACTGAAAGAAAGTGATCTAAGTGATTACTCAGAGATGGTATCTTGAAAGACAGTAAAGAAAAAAATTAGTATAAATTGGATTCTGAATGAAATGGTGAAGGAGAAAAAAACATTTTGATAGACTTTTGTCCAATGAGCATTTACTAAATACAGAGTTGTAAGCTGGAGGTCTAGGAAGACAATAGGAAGGTACCAATGAAATTAATAGAAAACAAAACACAACAAAAGGAGATGGTCAGTATAAGGAATCAGCTGGAAATAATAAATTCCTTTTGCAATTGTTTGCATTTAAATTTTTATGAGAAATCCAGAATAAAAAGGCAAAATATGTGTGACAAGATAAAGTTATAAGGCCATATTTGGAGAGCATCATTTGAAAATATTTGCCAAAGAATTGTACTTCAAGCCCTGAGAATGGATGAGCTTTCTGTAGAAATATTCAAAGGGAGAAATAAATAAAGAAATGGAGAACATCAAAATTATAGCTCTAGAAGGACCATGTTTAAAGGCCAACTAATCATTCATTTGTCCTTGGGTAGAAGTTCACTTAAAAATCCCAAAGGTCATTCCATCTTCATAAAAACCTGCACCAAAATGCATTCTTAAAAACCCCCCTGCAAAATATATTCCAAATAGTAAAGATATTTGTATTAAAATCTTTCTACATTTTAAATGTAGTTATGGAATACAAATGGTAAATTTTCTTTTAGCAAGTGCTATCAAATAATTGCATATTAAATTACACTCTGATTTGCTAAACAGATAAGCAGAAGGACTTAAACACTTTTTTCCTGAATTTGTAATTCAACACATAAGTTTAGAAAATAATATATTATCTTCTGACAAGTCCAAAATATCTATCTGTATTGTATCAAATTAAGGACTTCTCAAATGGTGAAAAAAGGTTTCTGCATTTCCATACATGCCCCAATGTTCTAAAATAAACAGTATCTTTCTGCATCAAATTGAGACATTATAATTAATGAAATTTAATTATAAAGATCTAGTTTTCCAAACTGTGGTTTTTGTTGTTGTTAATGTTAATTCTTTTTTCAATCTTACTTAATCATAAACAAGGTTAACATAATGATAAAAATTACAGGAAAACTAAGTTTTAAAAACTATAGAGCATCTTTGTAATTTAGCCCCAATTGGAAGACTGGAAACTACAAAATTAGTAAGTATATTGCAATTGGTAATCACGAAGAGAAAGGAGAGGCAACTTCTTATCAAAATACTACATCACTAAAACTGTTGTTTAAAAGAAATTAATATAAGTAGTAAGGAAAGGTGTATTTCAAATAAAAGTCTACTGCTGTAAACATAAAAGGTCTAATCTAATTGAAGAGGCCTATATTCAGTTATTTCTATGAGCATAAGAAGAAATGAATGCCTCCCTTGGTGCATACTGTAGGAAACAATACTCTATCAATATCCTAAAACATTTATAATATATATATACACATGTATAAATGTATGTGTATGACATTTATATAAGTAAATATCAACATAACATAATGTATAAAAAAAGTTAATTTAGCAAGCCTAAGACTACTTACCCTTTGAACAGCCTCCTTGTAAGGCTGGCCTTTGGCTAGCTTCTGGGAACATGGCTGATAAACAGTTTCCTACAATCATATAAAACTTCCCCTAAATGATAAGGAACTCATTATGCCTGGACTGTGTGTGCAAAAAATATGGTTAAGTTAAATATGTTTTCCTCTGGGAGTCTGGGACTTTGGCAGGTGCAAAGAGAGAATGCCTACATGACCAGCCCTGGGTAAAACCCCTGAGAGTTGAGTCTTTAATTAGTTTCACCAATAGACAACATTTTGCACATGTTGTCACAACTCACTGGAGGAATTAAGTGCATACTATGTGACTCCACTGGGAGAGAACTCTTACAACCTTCTGTCTGATTTCCTTTGCTCATTTTCCTTTATATCCTTTTGCTATAATAAACCTTAACCGTAAGTACAATTTACTATTTCTTATGAGTTCTTCCAACAGAACACCAAGCCTGAGGATGATCTCAGGGATTAATGATAAAGATAGTTTGAGACTCTTTGATTACTAAACACTGATTTATACATTAAAGATGCTTATCATATATGCAGATGGCAAAAGCTTAATGAATATATTGGAAGATACAGTGAAGTATCCAAAAAGGCTTGAACAACTGAGCCGATTCTAACAAAATGAAATTGAGATAAAGACAGCCTCTGATTATGTTTTTAAAAAACAATACAAAATATGTATACCTATGGCTAATTCATATTCATGTTTGGCAGAAACCAACAAAATTCTGTAAAGCAATTGTGTGTGTGTTACTTGCTCAGTTGTGTCCAACTCTTTGCAACCCCATGGGATGTAGTCCACCAGGCTACTCTGTCCATGAGATACCTTCAACTAAAAAATAAATAAAATTTTTTTAAAAGAGGCAGGGGAAAAAAATAACACAAGCTACTATACAAGTAGGAAGAACAAACTTGTAATTAAGTAAGTATGAAAAAGACTTCAGGGTTTATTGAAAATAAACCCATATGTTAATGTAATATATAATATAATTAAATTAATTAATATAAACCCATATATTAAATGGCAAGATATAACTATCAAAGATTCCTAATTTACTTCTGTGCTAAATAAAAAGCATACTATATTCAAACCAAGAGTAAATAACAGCCCAATTCTCCTCTGCTACTGGTCATATCACATATAGAAAATTATATTTATCCATTTAAAGAAGAATATATTACAGCACATTTATGGCAAAGCTTGTGATGAGCTCCAAAACCATATTTTATAAGGAACAGCTCAAGACCAAAAGAAGACTGGAGATAAGCACAATAGTTCTACTAACATATATAGAAAGTTCTTGGGTAAAATAGAGATTTTAATTTTTTCCATATAATCATAAGGAAAAGAAATGCAGGAAGACATTCATTCAAGTTGTGTATAAATTTAAAAATTATCTAAAATTCAAAGCTACCCCAAAGATCATTCACCCTC
Source organism: Odocoileus virginianus (assembly GCF_023699985.2). Classification (NCBI taxonomy): domain Eukaryota; kingdom Metazoa; phylum Chordata; class Mammalia; order Artiodactyla; family Cervidae; genus Odocoileus; species Odocoileus virginianus. The sequence continues at coordinate 23,956,080 of NC_069684.1, forward strand.
CTTTAAAACACATATTTGAAGCCTAAATGTCCACTTAATGTGGGTTTGGAAGGAAGAATTCAATTAGGCAGATAGCTATATTAAATAAAACTTTAAAAATCTTTCATTTCTTCTAAATACTCTTTTCCATAGCTCCTTCATGTATACTCTACTAGAAAGGCAGGGGGCAAAGAATTTTGAAATTATCTTCAGTCCAACTGAACCCTTAACTGAGTTGGGGAGAAAAGGGATAAGACCTCAAAATACAGTTAAGCCAAGTTATTCAATTCAATTCAACTCAATAAATAAATGACATAATAGAGAGCCTTTTACATTCAGCTCAACAAAGAACTGAGTAGCCACCATGTACAAAGCACTCTGAGGAACCAGGGCAATGTAAAAGAATGGGGAGAAAAGCTGGACTTAGAAGCATCCCCTGGCTCCTTAGACATTCATACCAGGTGTCACAGCTCCAAAGTGGTAAAGCCTCTCACTGGCTTACCACAGCTCTAGTCACCATTGTGGGAATGATGGTTCTGAAGGTTAGAAAAATCCCAAGTATCAAAACTTGGCCTGGGGTTCTCAACCATTAACAGCTTATGTCTTAAGGTCCACACCCAAAGACACAAGCCTCTAAACTGTCTGCTTGAGAAAAGATCCTCCCCCATAGCTATAACAGAGGCAGAAGAATACAAGAGGGAAAATGTTCTAAGTCTTTCTCAAACTCTAATATAGGTGGCTATATGACACACACAACATGCTTCCCACCAAAAATTAAAAATTAAAAAATAAAGGAAGAATTTGAGTACCATGGTTTAAATGAGGCTCAGCAGACCCATACCAGTTTTAAGGGTTTTAGTGGTTTTTTCTCAGTGCATGGAAGATAGACACCACAAAAAACACACTAAACAAAGCAACCTCTTTCAGGGGCTCAGAGGAGATAAAGTGAAAGTCAATTCTCTTAATTTACTTGTTAATGTACAATTGCTGCTGGAAAGCTTGTGGTGAAGCAGGTAGATTCGTTACTATTTGAACTACCAGGGAAGCCCTAAAGGTAGGCTGATAGCTGTTAGTGTGAAGATAAACTGGCTCACTTCTTTTAAAAAACTTGGCACCATGTATAAATAACCATTTTAATAATATTCAGTATTTCTCTTTCTTAAAAATTGGAACAAAATAATACTAAATACTAAAGCTTATTTATAAAATGTTCATAAACAGTATGCAATAACACAGAAAAATGCTTAAGATATAAATAACTACATTAAAAACCCTTTACATAGAAAAAATCCTGGTCAATGGTAGAAAATTATAGAGGGGAAGAAACAAATGAGTTTTTATATCTAAGTGTTAATATTATATAGAATTATGGGTGATTCACTCTCTTTTTTATCCTTTTAAATACTCCTTATATTTCCTGCTGGCTCAGACAGTAGAATTTGTTTGCAATGCAGGAGACCCGGGTTCAATCCCTGGGTAAGGAAGATCCCCTGGAGAAAGAAATGGGAACCCATTCCAGTATTCTTGCCTGGGAAATCCCATGGACAGAAGGAAGAGCCTCTGGGGTTGCAAAGAGTCGGACACAACTGAGAAATTAACACACACATATTTCCTTAAGGAATAATACTTGTTTAAAGATTAAAAATAAAAACTAAAGTGAATTCTGACTGAGGATGAAAAAGGGGCAATTAGTTATGTGGAAGCAATGACAATCAGAAGAGGCAGACTATTATTCAACATAGTTTTGGAAGTCCCAGCAGGGCAATCAGAGAAGAAAAAGAAATCCAGATTGGAAAAGAAGAAATAAAACACTGTTTGCAGACAACATGATACTATACATAAGTAAGTGAGTAAAGTCTCTCAGTCGTGTCCAACTCTGAAACCCCATGGACTGTAGCCTACCAGGCTCCTCTGTCCACGGATTTTCCGGGCAAGAGTGCTGGAGTGGGTTGCCATTTCCTTCTCCAGGGGATCTTCCTGACCCAGGGATCAAACCCAGGTCTCCAGCATTGGAGGCAGATGCTTTACCATCTGAGCCACCAGGGAAGCCCACAGAAAACCCTAAAGATACCACCAGAAAACCAGCAGAGTTAATCAATGAAATCTGTAAAGTGGCAGGACATAAAATTAATATACAGAAATCCCTTGTATTCCTATACACTAGCAATGAAAAATCAGAAAGAAAAATTAAGCAAACAATCCAATTCACCACTGCAACAAAAAGAGTAAACTACCTAGGAACAAACTTATCTTAGGAGACAAAAGATCTGTATGTAGAAAACTATAAGACACTGATGAAAGAAATCAAAGATGACACAAACAGATGGATATATATATTATGTTCTTGGATTTGAAGAATCAATATTGTGAAAATGACTATACTCCTCAAAGCAATCTACAGAGTCAATGTAATTCCTATCAAATTACCAATGGCATTTTTCACAGAACTAGAAGAAAAGTTTTACAATTTTTATGGAAACACAGAACACCCCCAAATAGCCAAAGCAATCTTGAGAAAGAAAAACGGAGCTGGAGGAATCAGACTCCCCAACTTCAGATTGTACTACAAAGCTACAATCATGAAAACAGTATGATATTGGCAGAAAAATAGAAATATAGATCAATGGAACAGGATAGAAAATCTAGAAATAAACCCATGTACCTATGGTCAATTAATCCATGACAAATGTTGGAAAGACAGCCTCTTCAACAAATGGTGATGGCAAAACTGGATAGCTACATGTAAATAAGTAAAATTAGATCATTCTTTAACACCTGACACAAAAATAAGTTCAAAATGGATTAAAGACGATATGTGAGACTGGATACTAAAAACCTTTTAGAGGAAAACACAGGCAGAACACTCTCTGACATAAATCACAGCAAGATACTATTGAATTTGTCTTCCAGAGTAATGGAAATAAAAACAAAAATAAACAAATGGGACTTAATTAAACTCAACACTTTTGTACTTTGTTGAACACTGAACATTTCCTTCCCTTTCACTTTAATAACTTTTCAAATACCCCAAGGTATCCTCTGAGACTAAAGCATCCAAGTGAGTGACTAAGTGAGTAAAGTTGCTGAGTCATGTCTGTCTCTCTGCGACACCGTGGACTGTAGCCTGCCAGGCTCCTCCGTCCATGGGATTCTCCAGGCAAGAATACTGGAGTGGATTGCCATTTCCTTCTCCAGGAGATCTTCCACATAGCTAAATATTTAGGTCAATTCATCTTTAAAACTGGCAATCCACTCTAGTATCCTTGCCCGGGGAATTCAATGGACTGACAGACTGGCGGGCTAAAGTTCATGGGGTTTCAAGAGTTGGACATAACTTAGCAACTAAACTGCCATCTTTAAAATGCATCAAGTTCTCTAATTCTTCAATCTATTGCATTGCTCCTAAAATTATTTTGCAATCTCTCCCTAAAATTCTAGAAATTAGATAGTCTGCCCCTTAGCTTGCTTCCCACAATAAATTACTCTCTGGACTTAAAAGCATCCAGGAGTATCTGCAGAACCACAATTTATGTCACATAAAACATAAACAAATATTTATTGTCCTACTTTACTGATACAAAATGCAAAAATATCTGGCTAATTCAGATTTCAATAATTTGAATTTTGCAATGACTCATCTTGCAAATCTTTTTAATGGGTACCATAAGTTAAATGATCAAAATTCTCACAAAAACCTTAAATGTTTAAGACAACAAACTTTTCAAACAATTCAGTAAAATTCAGTTATATTCAGTTGATGCATACACTAGAAACTAAGGAAACAGTTCATCTAAGGACATTTATAAGGCAATCCTGTGTTAGCCTAATTAGAGTTCCTTTAATTTTTCTATAACCATATTATTTCACTGAAAGAAAATTGAATTATACATTAACAGGATTTTATGTAAAAATATCACTAATTCAGACTGCTCTCTCTGATTCCCTGAGTACAATTTTTTAGACTATACACAACATAGCACTTCATAAAGCACGGTAGCCAGAAATGTCAAGACCTTTTCTATCACTAGGTTTAGAAAAAACCATCCTATTATGATTTCAACAACACTGCAAATCCATTATAAAGAATATTCAGAACATAAAGTGCACAGCTATGACATGTTTACTTTTCAAAAGCATATATATATATATATATATATATATATATGTATGTGTGTGTGTGTGTGTGTGTGTGTACTAGTGTGTTTTTTACAATTCTTCATCATTAAGGAGAAGGGGGCAACAGAGGACAAGATGGATGGATGGCATGACTGACTCAATGGACATGAGTTTGAAGAAACTCCAGGAGATACTGAAGTACAGGGAAGTCTGACGTACTGCAGTCCATGGAGTCAAAAAGTTGGACATGATTTAGTGACTTAACAACATCATCATCACTAAGGTTATAGTTTTTAAATACATAACTAACACTGCTCAATTCAGTCTACATATCTCTCAATAAATTCACCAGATGTTTTTAAACTGTTGTGTTTTTTAAAAGATAGGTAAATTTTATAACCCTCTATGGATAAGAAATTTCTTTAAGAAATTAGCACTGCTGAGAATACATCTCATTAAAATTTTCCATGACCTCAAAATCCCACCTTCAATATACAATTAAAACTTCATATGGAATTTTTCCTGTATTAACTAAGTCACTCCTCATTTTCTACTCAATGAAAAAGGGTCAGATCCCTCAACCACCAGCCGTACGTAAATATATTATTCAAGAACTTTATCACAGGCAAAGTCACTGCTGCACAAGATATATGGTCAGTAGTATCTTTGGTTATGTGATCTTGTGAGGAGGGTCACTTAAAAATCTTATCTCAGATTTCTACATGTAAAATGAGATAGGGTTTGCTCACAGAAGCTTTTAGAATACATTTAATTCATAATGCCAAGGGCATTATACATATTCAAAAGCATTTTAAGCTTTTTCAAAACTTAATGTGCAGTATTTTATAATAATTTCTTAACACATATGACAGAGAGGCAAGACTTGTCTCCAATCTCCTCAATGCACACACAATCATTTGAATATATCCCATATTAACATTCCCAAACTAAGACATCACTGGTAATCTCAACAAAGATGTTACTTCAAATCCTAATAAGTTTTCTATTAAAAAACATGTGTACCTTTAACTATAGCAAAAGTAAACACTCTAAAATGACGGCAAAATAAAAACACAGGGATTTTTTCTCAGTCTGTAACAGGTGCTTCCCTGGTGGCCCAGTGGTAAAGAATCTGCCTGCCAATGTAGGAGACATGGGTTTTGATCCCTGGGTCAGGAAGTTCCCCTGGAGAAGGTAAGGGTAACCCACTCCAGTATTCTCACCTAGGATTCCCTGGACAGAGGAGTCTGGCAGGCTACAGTCCATGGGGTTGCAAAAGAGTCGAAGATGATTTTTAAGCAGTATAACAAATACATATATATCCACATGCAGACACCTTTTTATCTTGTCCCATAAATAAATGCTACTGCAAGATGTTCTAGACTTCAAAATCTATAAAAGTATATCAAGGTATAGCCCTCTAATAAATTTAAATTTTTGTTCAATTTTAAGTATTAAATCACGTATAGAAACTGAGAAGGTAGGGCTGATAAGTGATGCTGATGACTGAAACAACAGAAGCCATTACAAGACCCACTTAACAATAATACATTCTAAATATAAATCTTGAAAATGTACTTTTCCAGGGTTATCTCCAAGTAAATATACCTAAAAATCCAGTAATCTTTTGAGATCTTGGAGAGCAAGAAGTTAAATGCATATTTATTTATAATTTTTCTTAAATTTTAAAATCTAATTTATGGCAAGAACATTTCACAAAAACCTAGATATACATTATACAGAAGTTGTTTTCTTACAAATAAGAAAATGTAATTTGCAATCGGCAAGGAATTCTAAAGACAGAATTTTGAAACTTTTCCTTGCCAAAATAATCACAAGAAAAATCCAAATACAGTTTAACTTGCTAAAAAATTAAAACAAGGACTTTAGAATTTTTTTAACCTATTGCTCACAAATTATTTTTTTATCTTGGCAAAATCTAGCATTTATAGTGTCAATTTTACAAATACCATTTTTAATTATAAAACCTGAGGAGGAGTAAATGAAATAATTGTGATGAGGCTATTTATCATATAAAATGTATACTCTAAAAATACCTACTTTAAACTTCAGACTTTATTAGGAATATAAGTAAATGTTTTAAAACTGTATGTTACACAGAGTATATACATGAACACTTGTTTGTGTCAGGCATAACCTCAGACAAATGCACAGGTCTGCACTGCATTTAAAGATACATTTTGAATTTTAAAGAACAGACTATATAACTTTGTACTTGATTTTTTTTATGCGTGGGACTTCCACTGAAAATAATGTCATCACTTTGAATTCATAGAGTATATATGAGTAGTTTTAACCAGCATCAACATCATTTCCACTTACTTAAGTAGAAAACATAAAATAAAATTGGAGTCAGATTTCTAAACTCAAAAGAGAAACATGATTTATTTTGTATAAAGGAGCATTTGGGGAAATTTTAGAATTTAAGGAAATAATTCCATTCAATAAATTCTATCACTATGCACTGTTTCTTCTGGATACTTATCACTTGCATATTTTGAAATTTTACAATCTCCAAAATTAATCTGATCCCATTTATGATAGTGAAAATATTGATATCACATATGCCTTTCATGTTAAACACTCATCAGATGTAACAATCTCCAGCTGAATTTATTACTATGATTTTCTTCACCTTAATAGTGAATCATATGTGAGAATAAAATAAAAGTTATCACTAAAAAGTTACAGATATGATCTTTGGGGGTGGGGATGCTAAAAACAGAATCTTGCCTATATGTGAAATAGGCAGCTAACACATAAGCTGGACTCTGCTTCCCTAATGCAAGGTCATCCTTCTGTTATTTAAACATGTGGAAAATGCATTTTAAAATGCATTAGTGGTACATTTTTAAAATATAATGCATTAAACAAAATGTGGTAGATAACAGAGATCCATTTTAGATTCAGCAAATAACACTTAAAAATGATTGTGCTGAAGCAAAATTATATCAAGAACATCTAATATCACAAACAGAAAGGCATCAAATGTCTCTGAAAATTTTACATGTACTAACAAATATTATACATGTCAGAAACTACATAAACTGTCTTTAAAAGAAAATTGTACTGAGACAAAATTAGCTAATGCTACTTGTAAAATCAACAAAACTGTGAAACATCAAAGTAGTTTTTAAACAGCACACTTAACAAGACTATTTTCCAATTATAAAAGAAGGTTCACTATAAAAATTTTTAAACAGGATATTAATAAAGAAGGAAAATCTAATCATATCACTTTTATTATTTTAAGAGAATTATTTACACTATTAAAGTTAAAATATTTTAAATTATAGAGCAAAACTAGCACTGGATAAAACTTACATTTATAAGAAACACTGAAAGGAGGATTATTTTTTCTCTTCAAATCATTTTTCCTCAATGTCCACATATTTGGTTGTTGATTATACAACTTTCTGCACATCCTTCCTAATCTTAAGAGTTTTACTCAGGGAAAGGAGCAACTGTTGGACCCTATACATCAGAACAGAGCATCAACTTAGTAACAAAGGCTCCTGTGCACTGTGATGGTCCTTCCTGGACAGAAAGGATGCTATGCTCAGCACATTATACAAGCAAATTCCCCACATCTTAATTTCCTCTGTTTATCACACACTTATATCTTTTTCATATCTAATGATTACCTTCCAGGGTATGGAGAGACAGAGGAAAGTCATTTAATTTAAGGCAACGACTTCATTTCTAATTTTATATAATGAATGATATAAAGTGAGCAAATCTATTTATAATCTTTGTTTCTTCCAGGTAATATGTTTATGACAAAATACCTTAAATTCCATGTTAGTGTACAAGGAAAACTAAAATGCAAAGACAAATGGCAAGGTACTACTCAACAATGCTTTCCTACTACTGCCAACCTGATGAAAGAAAAATGTTTAACTATGTTGTATTAAATATATAACTAATACAATTTTTGTATTTACTATATTAAATAAAGTGCTAGTTGCTTAGTCGTGTCCAACTCTTCCCGACCCTATGGACTGTATCCCGCCAGGCTCCCTGTCAACGGAATTCTCCAGGCAACAATACTGCAGCAGGTTGCCATTTCCTTCTCCAGGAGATCTTCCAACCCAGGGATCAAACCCAGATCTCCTGCATTTTAGGCAGATTCTTTACCAACTGAGGCACCAGGGATGGAGGTTAATCTCAGAGTCATCCTGTCTCATCCCATCGTCTGCTTGCTGGATATCTTTCATCGCCAATGGTATCTTCATGAACAACTATTCCTGGGAAAAGAGCTTTCAGAGATTATGGAAGCTTTCTACATTTAAAAAAATCTGGTGGTTTAGTCTCTAAGTCATATCCAACTCTTGCAACCCCAAAGACTGCAGCCTGCCAGGTTCCTCTGTCCATGGGATTCTCCAGGCAAAGAAACTGGAGTGGGTTGCCATTTCCTTCTCCAGGGGATCTTCCTGACCCAGGAATCGAACCTGGGTCTCCTGCACTGCAGGCAGAGTCTTTACCACCTGAGCTATGAGGGAAGCCTGGGTTTAGGCCAAATCCAAGTTTAACAGATTTTGGGGAAAAAAAAATGCCATCTTATATAACTCTAAATGGTTATAAAACTTCCTTATCAGAATCAGTAATCTTTAACTTGTGATAGCAATAAATATGGCAGCTACAAAGACAATAAAACAGCAGCTACCACAATTTGAACAATTTGTATGTGTCAGGAGCCATGCTGAATACAGAGACTGCTTTATATCATTTAATCTTTAAATCCAGCCTACTAGGAAGGTACAAGTCTCTGGATCTTTCTGATCCAGATGAGAAAACTGAAAACTTGCAACATTTAGTATCTTACCTGGGGCTAAACAGCTTATGAGGTCAGTTCAGGCTTCACAAACTCGTAGGTGACAAAGCCTTACGACACTATATAACTTTAGAAACAACTCCACAGATAATAGAACCTTTAGAAATAGACTACAGCATTATTGTTTGGCTATGATCTATAACCAAATTGCATAATTACCACCGAATACAGTATAGTGGTAAGAATGATGGTTATGCTTTCTATTCTTAAAACATATTCATATTAAAAAGGCAAAATAGTTTCAAAATAAATGTTATCTTATTACAAAACACATATTAAAAGGAAGTTAAATGGCTTATCCTGGCATTGCCCACAAAACATTAGAATAAGTGAAGAACCTAAACCAAGGACTTGCCTTCTAGAGGCTTTCCTTTCAGCCTATAGCAAAGTTTTCCTTCTCTACCCTTTGTCTTAAAAAAAAAAAAAAATTATTAAGAAATTTAGAGAGACTTGGAAAAGATATGCAATGAAAACTTAACAGAAATGAACAAAAGGACTGTCAAGGGGGTGCCGTGCCCCAGGGTTTCAGTTTGATTAAAGACTAAACTCTTAAGTGTGGCCTTATCAGATTGCTACTTTAATAAAAGAGAGTTTTAAGATCAAGGAAAAAGATATCACAAGGAAAGAACTGAAGCAAAAATTTAGGTGAGAAAGAAAAAAAAAAACTCAAGCTTTGTAGGGAAAAGGTAAAGACAGAGGTACAAGGTTTGAAGGCCTTATGGGGGAAAGGCAGGGTAGCAAAATGGTTATGTGAGTGTGGACGAACCTCTACAACTGACCTAGAGGCCGACCTTGGATAAATCACTTTTCTTTGGCTTCCCCATCTTTAGGATGGGGATAAAAACATTACCTATCTCCAAGGGTTGCAGTGAGAATTCAAAGTTATCACATATGTAAAACTTCACAGTGCCTGGCATATAATTATTAACTAGCATGATGAAAAACAAAAAAGAAAAAATGCCATAAACACAGCCTCAGGTATTTTGTACAGAGGATGTATGACGTCTTTTCTAACTATACTTACATACCAAACTAAAGGAATCAACATCTGATTCCCAAATAACACACACAATGTTGAAAGTTCTATTTATATCAGTCAACTTGAAAGTTAGTATTATGTTTCCTCAAGCTTTATTTTCCTTAAACTGGTCTGAACTCAAAAGGCACATTTCAACTTATCCAAGATGTCACTGGCAAATGGAATGAGAATCAATGTAAACAACCCAAATCACAAAAATGTGAAATAAGTTTTTGATTTCCCAACAGTAACCTTATATTCTAAATGTTTTATTAAACTGAAGCAAAGTCTGATTTTGAATATGTAGAATACTATTTTATTCTTTATTTTAAACCTTTCTTACATGTTTAAAAATATACATGGGTTCAGAACAACCTCAATAAAACAATGACATTTCTTTTACTAAAGGACCTCTTAAGTCAAACCACCAATGTGCAAACATGGTTGGCTTCCAATCTGAAGAGTCATAGGCACATTTCACTATATGCATTTCATAAAATAATCAAAAATGCTGAGAATACTCAGTAGTTTGATATAAATTTTAAAATGTCTATCTGGCAGGAAACTTATGATAAAAAAAAAAAAAGTAAGATTTAGATGTTTTAGCACTTACACCTGCTTCACTATTAATTTTCCAAATGCCATTTTGCTACATCTAAACCCCTGACAATTTATTACACAACTCCATATAGCACACACAAAAATAATTTAATTTCTGAACAGGAAAACAGATCATTACAAAAGGAAATATTGACAGTTCTTACCTGTATTTGATAATTAAGTATACTTTATTCTCAGCATCACTAGGAATGCAGCTTGGTCTAATAGAAATATCTAATTAACAACTAACAAAAGTATTTTTCTCTTAAAAGAAGTTTTTATATATTTTTGTCCAATGTTGACGATTTAAGCAACACTGATCTATATAGTGTGCTAAGAAGACATTAGGCACAGATCACATAATGTAATTTACATGTTCTTTGTTGTAAAAAATATAGTATGTGCAAATGCATTATCATACAAATAATTAGTGGATCACAACAGTAAGCTCTGCAGACTTAACATAAAAAGGCTAATATTTTACTCTTTAAAAAAACAGGTAGAACATGCCAAGTAGCTTTAAGAGCAGTACCCCACTTCTGAGTGAGTCCTCTGCATTTGCATTGTGAATTATCTTAAAGAAAAACAAGGCTTAACTATAGGCCCCCCCAAAAAGGACACCACTTTGGGCACATGTATTATTTCAAAAGAAACCAAATAAAAATGTTTCCCAAAGCCATTAAAAAATACTTAACACAATATCTTAAACAATATATAGAATACTGTTTTAGAAGGAATAAGCCATTCAACATTATGACTTTTATATAATAGATTCTTTCATTAGCTAAGACACTTCTGGCTTAAGGTACCAAAGGATGCAGATAAAAGAAAAATGGAGGAAAAATAACAGCAGGCTGATAGAAAGGAGGAGGGAGCATACATTTACCCAGAAGAAACAAACAAACAAAAAAAAACTGCAGAAATTTGTGCTACAGGTATAAAAACACAAGCAAAAGCGTTGTGTGGCAGGTAATAAAATACAGTGCTTGCTATGTATCCTCCATGGAGGGACCTTTTAGGGACTGCAGATTAGTGAGTTTAGAAGTACACTTTGATGCAAAAGGTTATACTTTACCACATATATAATATGTAGCATTTTTCTATAAAGGGCAATTTATGTAAGTAATTTCCAAAGACACAGAAGAGAGTGAGATAGAGAGAGACTGAGAGGCAGAGACAGAGGAGAAAGCCCAGTCAGAAAGAGAGACAAGACGCCAGGGGCTTCGCTCCTGCCCTGTGGAAGATCTGAGGTACTTTTTCATCCTCAGAGCTTCACTTTTCCTAGTACTGCATATTTATACTCACACACTACAATTATCTCATGAGATTACCCTCTATATATCTTTAGGTGTTTTTTTTTTTACATGAAAAAGAAAAAAAGAAACTTTTAGTCCCTTCCTCTCATAGTCAACTATTCAAGTAAATATTTCTCTAGTGGCAAATTTCCAGATGAAGCAAGAATACAATCCAAAACTACTGTCAGATTACATGTGATTTACTGTGGCGTTTTCTTCAGATGGAGCAGGAGTTAGCCCGTTTCCTAGGTTTGGGGTCTCGTGCTTCCTGATCCTTGACACACATACAAGACATACACATTGTCTCAGACAGTCTTCGGAGGCCTAGCCGGAAAACACTGTTGGAGAGGCTGTATATAACACAGTTACAAAAACTATTACTTATAGCCAGCCAGGTGGTTAGGAAGGACAGTGTTGGATTGTCCAAGACCCGGGAGCTTTCTAGAAGAAAGTAGATGATGTAAGGGAGCCACAGCATGTAAAACACACTGGTTATCCGAAACAAAACCATGGCGTAGCGACGATCAGGGCTATGCCCGGCCTCTCCAGAGGCAGCCGCCTCATGGCTCGGGAATCGGGCTCTCCGGTCATTTATCTCTTTGGTGTGCTGCCGGCAAATTTTGAAAATGTGGAAGTAAGTGAAGCAGACAACCAAGGCAGCAGGGGCATAAAGTAAACAAACAATAAAGCCGGTAAAATAGGCACTGGTGAGCCAAGAGGTGGCACACCATTCAAAAATGTCACCGTGGTAACCAGGTTTCCCCCAGCCAAAAAAGGAAGGCAAGAAAATTAGGCAAGAGTAGATCCAGATTAAAATGATGCAAATTCTCAGGCGACATGGGGTGACCAGTTGATTGTAGGACAGAGGCTTGGTGATGGCAAGATAGCGATCCACACTGATGCAGGCAAGACATGCCATAGAAACACTTTTCAGGACTGAGATGATATATCCAAAAACCTGGCAAGTCAGTGACTCGTGGATACCTGTGGAGTAGTGGAGAAGTGAGAGAGTAGGAACCAAGCAGCTAACTCCAACAAAAAGATCAGCATATGCCATTGTTTGAATGAAATAGCTGGTCGTATAGTGGTGTAAGAGTGGAGCACAGTGAAAAACAAAGATGACCGTTAAATTCCCAGCAATGATGAGAAATGTCAGCAAGACAATGACAACTGTCTCGAAGATGCATACGTCCACGGCACTGTAGTGGCCAAATCCAAGTGGGCAGGAGTGACGTTCAGACACATTCAAAATGCCACTGCTCGTGTTCAGGATCCTCCATTCAGTCCACCTGGAATCATTCATGGCTTGGAATTAAAAGGACCTGCAGCCCTAGCTACAGCAAGCAGGTGCCCTGCCTAGCATCTGCTAAACTCTGCCCATGAGTGTCTCAGCATCAGCTTCGGCAGACAGTGGCAGTGCTTCTGTCACAGCTGAGCATCCCGGGGAGCTGTACTCAAGTCTCTTCATCAGCCTCGGTGCAGCAGTAACACACCTCAGCTTTGGGGGGGGAAGGAAGAGGAATAAGCTAGAAAGGAGGTGAAAAACAGGTCACCAATTAGCTTCCTCCGGTGCTTTCAAACAACTTTTTGCAGACACAAGGCACTTCTAGAGAAAATGGACTTCTTAATAATACCTTGCACTATGAAAAATTAAATCTGTAAAAGGAAAAAAGCAATTGCCAAGGAAAGAAAAGCTCTTGTAGGCCATTAGTTCTCTTCAGAAAGGTAGTTTCTTAGGGATCAACTAGGAAGAACGAGGAGGAAAAAAAAAAGTCTTAAATAGTCTCAGGATTCCTGTTTCATCTGTCAGGAGAAATGGATTCAAATTTTAGAACTTAAATAATTAAAATCACAAATTTGGTTGGAAAGCTAAGAAAAAGTTCATTGGGCTAAATAGTGTCTTTGGGCTCAGTTCAGGGTTTGATGCTGGTGGGTCAACTTTATGATCCATTTCTCTTTCTTTTATCTCAAAAGCTAAGAATCCTCTTCTCCAACAAGATTAATTCTAAAAGATTCGTCTCTATTGGGGCACAAAGGAGCAGAAGAGAGGTAACAGACTCCAGACTGCCCTATAACTCTCATGAGAGGAAAAAAAAAGCATATTTCCGATAAGGAAGATAATACACAATGGGTCAACACTGACAAAATAGAAAAACAAACTTCTAAAGTTTTAATTCTGCATGCATTCTTTAAGCATTCAGATGAAAACAGTTTTAGTCCATTACAGTTAATGATGCTACCACCAGCACTGTAATTTATATCTTTTCCTTTTCAAAAGGAAAACAAAATCATTTTTTCTATTAAGTTCAGCATCAATAACTGAAAATAACCTTCATTATCTGATACGCCACCTTCCTTATAATGGATGATCATAAAATATACAGCTCAAAGTTATTTATCACCTTTGCAACCACACCTATCTCTCACAAATATATAAAATCTAGACAATAGAAACTTTCCTATAGGCTCTGAACTTCTGACTAGAAATGCTGTCATTATTTATTATTTAGGTATTTCTAGTAGGCTTTATAGTCTATACTGCTGCATCTTTTCTGTTTTCATTAAATGATTAATACATTTAATCATTACTTCAACTAAATCTTTTCAAAGTAAAATATTACCTTGTCTGTTATATTTGCAGTTCTATAGCAGCCATATGTTAAGAAAATGTCTCTTCTATTTCTGTACTCTATTTTGAGCAAGTGTTGAATTAGTACAGGGGCCATTAGGTAGGTTATAAGATGTTCTTGTTTTAAAATACTTCTAAAGCATCGAGATGAGTTTAAATCCTAGAGTTTGAAATACTGAAAGAGTGGCAGGATAGAATCCATCCAAAAGGCTTCCAAGGTCATTCTGCTATCAGGTTAGCATTTGTCAAAAGTCTTTTTTAAAGTACAGGCATTTCAGAGAGTCTCCTGTCAGTCTTTGTTATCATACCTTTTGAAGAAATAACATGCATTAGAAATAAAAACATTTCCTTCAGGAACAATGCAGGAGCTTAATAGAAAGCATTCTTCTCAAAGTTATTTTCTTGTGCACCACCAGGTCATTCAGGGAAGTCTTTCTTCTTTCATAATAATATCCACAGGATATTCCTCCTTGTACACTCCTAGTTTCACTTAGCATAAAATAGTTCTCTTGTTACAGGAATAAAACAATGCTTCTCACCTACATTCACTCTTATCATCTGCTTGGCTGGGCTGCTTGATTCAGAAGTCCAATTTACTGTGATGCAGTTACCGAGATGCTGTCAGTATATTCTTCACGATCTCTCAGTATCACTTCCTGCACCTGAGCCGAAGCCCTGCTCCTCCTCCTCACCCTGAGCTGATGCAGAAGAACTCACCATCAGAAAGGTGACTCGGTCCTCCTGCCCCAATCAACAGCACAGCCAATGGCCACTGCAGCTGAAACTGTCACTAGGTAACAGTTGCCAGGCACATGCAGGCTTATAGACTTAAACTCGGCAAGCTCCGATCAAGATTGACAAAAGAAGACAATGGAACTGACCGATCCTTATAACATATTAATGACATGTATGAATTTCTAGAGGTATTGTCCTTATAGCATGTGTAAAGATTGTTTTCTATGAGCAGGACAGGAAAAAGACCCTAGGATGCACCTTTAAACCCTGTAGAGAAACTACCACAAGGTACTATGACACTAAAAAGTCAGCAGTAATCAAATGCTCATTGGCAGAAAAAAACTTATTAATTATTAAAAATCATCTAAGTCTTCATGAACTCAGTGACAGAGCAACTATTTTTACTCTCTAAAATATATTATATTTTGATTAATAGAAGTTACTTTATAATCTCCCCAACCTCTGCCACACCCACACTAAACTGCTGAATCTGATGTATTTAACTATACAAAGCACTGGAACTAATACCTCTATACTAAAATCTACTTGCTGGACTATTTAAGGTCAAATATGACCTCAGAAGAGTAGACATTAGAAATAAACAGAATGATTGTTTAGTTCACTTTTTATCCTAATAAAAAAAAGAATTAAAGAGTCAAAGAACTTATTCACATATTTCTTGAGCTATTCATACCCAAGTCAGAGGAAAGCTAATTTCTAAGCTCATTTATATAATGGATGTTTAAAACCATTTCCACTTATTTTGACTTACTATAGACAAACATTCCCAATTTTAAAAATATTTCTAACAGGGTCAGCAACTTTCTTAAAACTGATTTGAATTAATTTATACATTATTTCAGAATTGAATCAGGAAATTTAAGATGAAAACAGATAACCAACATTTAGAGCATATTCTATGTGCCAAACATTATGCTATATGCTTTACATTTTTTTCTCAGTAAAAATACTAAATCCATATGAAGTAGATACCCATCTTCCAAAAGATATCATCTTCCAAAGGAAGAGAGTGGGTACCCAGAGAAGGTAAGTATAATTTGCTTACTAACAGTCATGAAACTAGGAAGGAAACAGGTCAAAACTGTCATTCTTAAAACCATTTTGATGAACCCCTCCCTCATTCCCTCTGTTTTCCACTTAGAGCAGCTATTAAGAAAATGTCTAAGAACAATCATTTTCGGATTTCAAAAAATGATTTCTAAACCACAGGACCCTATTTTTTCCTTCATTTTTAACTATCAGGAAGACCATATCATTGCTAAAATCTTCATGAGGTTAGGTGAAATTAAGAAACCACATTTCTCATTACCAGAAAAATTTATGTTAGAATAACAATCTTAGAATGAGTACCATACTGATATTTGAAAGTAAAATTTGCATATATTTTTAAACTATGAAAGTATGACGACACATTTACCAGAAACTTAGAAAAGACAGGAAAAAGTCACATACAGTTCTACTCTATATTACAACTAATTTTTAAGTAGATAAATTAATTTTTAATTGTCATTTCAATATCAAACTATCAAAAAATAACAGAAGAAATTAAAAAGCAAAAGTATATAGTAGATCTGAAAAGCAGTATGAACCTATTCAACATAATTAAGATATATAGAATTTTCACACAATAGCAAGGTAAAAAAGTTCCCATAGACTATAAACCAGAAGATACTGAAACATATGTAGGGACATAAAACAAGGTGCAAAAATTTCGTGGTCTAAAGGTACTGCAATTATATGAAGTCTGTTCTCTTATCACTGTGGAATTATGTTAGAAACCAATATCAAAAGCTATTTGAAAATAACCCACATACTTTCAAGTGCAATGTGACATTTACCAAGAGAGATCGTTGACCTAGTCACTGAAAGCTTAAAGAAGATTAAAAGACGGAAAAAACACAGAGGGTGATTGCAGAGAAGAAAGCATTTAAATGAGAAATTAATACAAAAGGCTAGAAAAGTTCTATTTTACAGGGAAGCATTTTGACTTTCAGGGACACATAAAAACAAGAAAATCAAACAAGATTCGACTTAACTAAAACTTTCTTTCACAATAATAATAAATATTCAAACTAAAAATTATAGATGATAAATATTAATGACAGTAGACAGGTCCTACATTCCACATAAAGAGTTAAATATGAAGGTTTCTGAAGAAAACACTAAGAATAAAACGCAACTAATTATTAAAGTGGACTCATCTAAAAAAAAATCTTTATACAATATTGTAAAGTAATTAGCCTCCAATTAAAATAAATAAATTTTTAAAAAAGAAATTAAAAAAATAAATAAAAGATTAGTTGCAAAAAATTCTCCCAAAGATTACCACAGATATTATTGATTTTATTGCTTTGTAATTTTCAAACTACTTACATTAACCTCATGCAATTTTATGGCAGGCAGGATTATAGGAATGTTTTTTCTCACTTTGTAGATGAGAAAACAGAAGGGAAGAAGATATGTGACTTACTTAAGCTTAAGGAACTTCTTTGGGACAAATAAAGTCATGAAAATAGAAAAAAAAATCTTTAAAAAATCATTTTAAAAGTATACACTATACATTATTTTTCAAGTTTTGAATCATAATATTTTTAAAAAATCAGAGAAATGACCAAAATGTCACTTACAGATATTCAAATACTAGATCACTTTGACCCATTTATTTCCAACAAATAATCACTGGTAGAGACTAAAGTCTAAGAAAATATAAATAATCCCTAGTTGTACATGCTGTCAAAGGTATATGAGAATATGGGAGACAGAGTTCAAGGAGCAATAGCTTTGACCCACCAAGCGTCCTTCTTTTCTTCTACCAACTTAAAAAAACAGCTTCAGGAGTTCTGACAAGGTAATTTTCTTCTTTCCTGAGACTGACCCTTACTACTAGTTCCTCACTTTCCTTTCCTTCTATTCCTTTTTTGTGAACTGATTATAAGAAAAACTAATTTATAAAGTGAAGCTCTAATAATAACAGCACTAATAGCATATATTTACACAGCTCATTGCATAAAGCACTCTATTTTTATATTATGCATAATTCTCTTCATTTTAAGGGTCATTAGATGTTTTATTACTGCCATTCTTATTAGTCATTATCAACCACCCCCCTCTCCTTTCAACTTATGAACACTGGCTGGGAAATATCTAAGAGGAATCATCATTTGGGATTACTTCAGAATTACTTCTAACAGCTAAAAGTTAGAACTTCTTGAGATGATACATCACGGATGTTTAATTTTTCATTCATACCTTATATATGTTTTATATGTTCAACCTTTGCACATACAAAATTCAAATATGAATCAATATTTCATTAGACATCTAAGCAACTCAAGCAACTACTCAATAGGGGTTAAACAGCAAAAGAAGAGAGAACCATTAGCCACTGGTGGTAAAAAGCATAAACAGTAGGCAATGATTATCAGGGAGAAATGCAAAACCAATACTGTGGGGGGTGGACAGAGATAATATAAAAAGTTTTCTAAGCTTATTTTTAAAAGATACAAAAAGGTGTATGGACTCAGAATTTACTCATTTCAACTATTCCTCCCCACCTATTAACTTTTCTCCACCTCCACTGGCACTACCCTAAGCCAGCTAGCCATCATCGTGTGTGTGGACTACCACAGAGGCTTTCAATCTGGTCTTCCCACGTGGTCTGTGGCCTTTTTTCAAACCACTATGGGCAAAACAGACAGAATATTCTTTTCAAAATGCAAACTAGATGGTATCATGCTCAGTCATTTCATACTGCCCTTAGTATACAATTCTAACAGGTCCTACAAAATCTGATCTCTGTACATCTATTCAATGTAACTTCTCTTTTCTATTATTTAGGATTAGCTAATTAGGCTCCTAGAGAAGGAAATGGCAACCCACTCCAGTATTCTTCCCTGGAAAATCCTATAGACAGAGGAGCCTGGAGAGCCTCAGGCCATGGGGTCGCAAGAGTCGGACTCGACTTACTGATTAAACCACCACGACCACCACCAAACTGGCTCTACCTGATCCCACTCTACCCTTTCTTCATACCACACATATTTGCTATATTCCCTACTTGCCACAGGATATTTATACCTGCTGCTGATTATAACATTATTTTAGTTAATTCAAATACAAATATATATATATATAAAATCCATCCCTCCTAATACATTCAAATTAAGGGCAATATTATTCATTTATTTATTTATTAAAGTTGTTCAATCAAGTCCAACTCTTTGCAACCCCATGGACTATAGGGGCCTCTTTTCAAACCACTACAGTTTGAAAGCAATCATATACAGTCCATGGAATTCTCCAGGCTAGAACAGTGGAGGGGGTAGCCTATCCCTTCTCCAGCGGATCTTCCTGACCCAGTAATCAAACCAGGATCTCCTGCATCGCAGACTGATTCTTTACCAAATGAGCTATCAGGGAAGCCCATTATTCATCTATACCTCTACCTAAATCCAATTCAATACACATACTTGACTGCCACTTTGAAAAATCCTATCAAAAAAAAGAAAAAGAAAAATCCTATCTAACGAGAGATAATGATTATTATCATTTTAAGAATTAAAAAATGTTGCAAAATATAGTATAAATGTATTTTAAATGTACTATCAAATGTAGTATCAAAGCAACTTGGTCTAAGCACCAAGAGAAAAAAAAAAAGAATATAAAGTAGGACATCTTAGAATCCACTGATTTTGTGACCCTTCAAGAGCAGAAAACAAGTTTATAAATTAACTTCATTTTATTATGAGGCAAGTTATTAGCTATTAAAAATATTAACAAATGTTAGTGGTACTACAGAAAAAAATTTTCGCAAACTTGACAAAAATACTATATGGGAAAGACCACGGCTAACATAATGCTTAATAGTGAAAAAGTAAATGCTTTCCTTTTAAAACTGGAAACAAGGCAAAGACGTCTGCTCTCACCACGTCCATGCACAATATTCTGGAAGTCTCGACCAGTACAACAGGCATGACAAATAGTTTAGTGATAAAGGAAAAGAAAGACATGACTGTATATGTAAGAAAGACCCCCAAAGATTCACCCCAAAAGCCCATCAGAACTAATGAGTAAATTTTTAAGAAACAAGGTTAATATACAAAAATCACTGCATTTCTATACACTTGGAACAATAAATGAAATTTTAAAACAATAAGCTATTTACAACAGCATCAAAACACAGAAAATATGAATAAACTTAACAAAAGACATGTGTGTCCTCTACCCTAAAAAATACGAAATAAAAAAAAATATGAAATGTCACTGAAAAAAAATTAAAAGGTCCTAAGTAAATGGAGAGATATATAATCTTGACAAATTAGAAGACTCAATATTCTTACAAATATTAATTTTTCTCAAACTGATCTACAGATGTATTGCTATTCCAATTCAAATCCAAGTAGGTTTTTGATCAACTAAGAAGTTGATTCTAAAATTTATATATAAACACAAAGGACCTAGGACAGCAAAACAATCTAAGGGAAGGATTAGAAAAAAATTTGGAGGACTGGCACAACCTGATTTCAAAACTTTTTTTTTTTTCCATTTATTTTTATTAGTTGGAGGCTAATTACTTTACAGCATTGCAGTGGTTTTTGTCATACATTGAATTAGCCATGGATTTACATGTATTCCCCATCCCGGTCCCCCCTCCCACCTCCCTCAAAACTTATTATAAAGCCACAATAATTAAGATTGGCATAAGGATAAGCAAACAGATGACTTAAAAGAACAGAGCCCAAAACTGCCCATACAATGAAGTTCTGCAACAGGAAAAACTTTGATGAAAGAAATCAGAACATGGCTGCTGAGGGGTGTGTATGTGTGTGCGTGTTTACTGTGTATGTAAGTTATAGATGAAGAGAATGATAAAGATGATTACACTGGCTTTTTTTCAAGTGCTCCCATTTTGGTGCAAAGCCATCAAATTAGAGACCTAAATTACTTGAGTGCATTTTAAGGCATTGCCAGGAAATCGTATACATTGATGTTGAAAAAGAAAAACACCAGAATTCTCCGAAGCAATGTCCCATTAAGAATAAATAGGCTACTGAAATGTCTGAAAGAACAGAAACTGCTGGACAGAATAAGTACATTTAGCCCGTGTCTACATTCACACTCTCTCAATCATTATACCTGACTCACTGCTCACTGTTTGTACTCACAGACACAACAGTCCAGATGCAAGTGAGACACTGAGTGACAAAAGGCTTCTCATTAAATGCCAGTTATACAACACTCAGACTGCCCTAGCTAGCTAGCATCTCAGACAGCTGGCTGAGAAAGCAAAACCTTTGAGACAATCCATTATTTGTATCAGTCACAAAGGAAAATGGACAAACAAAATACTAATTTATGTGCATGTTTAACTCAGCAGGGGGAACACTCAAATATATAATTAAAATCAAATTAATTGGTCAAAAGCAGTACGCAAGCAATAAAATAAAACCATGTACAGTATGATCTTCCCTCCCATTTCTCCAAGTTGTATTATTATTTTTAATAAACATCTATTTAGTTTGAAGACTGTGAGTTAGTGAAGAAAATATAGGCTTTAGAATGAGACAGATTTGGGTTGGCACTGGCTACAGCACTTAATAACCATAAGGCCTTAGCTACGTCATTTTCTTCATGTATCTCAGTTTCCATATGTAAAACTGAGATAATATTTAACTTTTTTAAAGTTGGTTATGAAAATTAGGAATTAAAAGTAAACCTGAAAAAGCACATAAGGGTAGTTCACTCAATTCTCACTGATGATGAAGTTAAACATATTCTTCACTATCAACAGGCTTTTTGTTTAGTCATTTCTCCCTAAGAAACCATGCCCACAGTAACCTGTTGAGATTACAGAATTAAAAGCAATACTCTCACTTTTCTCTTGAGTTGCCATCTCTCTCAACAGTCCTTTTAAAAAATATATTCTTAAAATATACATTAAATATACATTAATACAATATACATTAAAAATATACTCTTAATTATGCATTATCTGAACCTGACCACACATCTTAGAAAATTCATGTGATTAGCAACACAGTAATATAAAAATTACCAAACCCTGGTCCATAAAAATCTCAGTTACAAGGATCCTGCAATTCCCAGATAAATATATTTTTAATTATTAAAATTTTGTTTTACTTTATCCAATTTTACACTTAAATCTTTATAAGATGGATCACTCACTTCTCTGCCTTCTTACTAATAAATTGAGAATTCTGAACATAATTTAATGTTTTCCTAGTAGGCTGGGATCATCACTGTTAATGTCAATTAGAATACTATCTCATAACACAAATCAAAATTTGGATTCAATATACATGTACACTGAATCAAGAGAAACTTGTTTAATTTTTATGAGCAATTAGGTACCTATGAGAGAATACATAAATTGTATATATGAATCCTTATATTTTCTGATTCTATTTGCACAGAAAAGAATATATAGCTTCCTATATTTTTATATATAAATACAGCAGTATTCTTCCTTCTTCTTTTAACTTGCTATCTTCAATTTTCTAGAGGATTAAATATCAGAAACTAATAAGAATTTTTTTCCTCCAACAGTAAACAGAAGTACTGCTCTATGAATAAAGTGTCATAGCTCAGATCTGCACTGTCAGTTATTTCCAGGTAGGTGAAGTGGTACCTATTTTAGTATGGCAATAGACATAATAAATACACTGAAACAACACAGGAAAAAAGGAAATTCCAAGCTTTCTTACAACTTTCACATAAGAGCTATCAATCATTCAAGTTCTTTTCTTTATATAACAACAGATTTGGAAATTTAATTTTTATATCAATGAAATGCCATTAAGTATTAATATTATCTCTCAGAATGGGCTCAATACAGTCACTTCCCTTTAATTTTTGTACAATAAAAACATAGAAGGAAAAGTTAAACCTTAAAACATTTCCAGGGAAAGTCTGTTAAAATTATATGAAAAGAGAACAGCGAACAATATCATTTTAAATTATGGGTTCACATTATAGGAAAGAAATTGTTGATTCAAATTCATTTTTAATTGAAAGAGATTTCTCCCTTATAAAAGAAAATTGCTATTTTTTAAGATATCTTATTGTTATGGCAACTGAAGTGCTAAAAATAATAAAGAAATATCAAAGTTGTTATAGCAACTGGAATTTTAAAAAGCCATGAAGTATAAAATAATCAAACCTTTACTTGGCTTGAAATGCAACATCTATGACTCAGTCTCCAAAAGAAAATTTGAAGTACTCGTGGTCTTGTCTTTACAAGTTATCTCTGGAGTCCAAATTAAACACACACACACAAACTCACATAATAGTTGAAGTATTTCCTATATTCCTTACATTTCTCTCATTATTCTATACATATTAAACAATGTGGCTTTACTAACCATACAAGTTACCAAACTTCATGAACAGCAGAAAATGATTACTCAATAAATGTGTGTTGAATTGAATTCAACTATACAAGAGTTGGCACAAAACCTGGAGTTTCTGATTTTCTAACTCATTTCTAACCTCGAGGCTTCACTGGTTCTGCTCTAGAAAACACTAAAAGTGCAAGAAATTTCTACCCATTGCCAAAGTGCTTTGCCTAGATTCATCAATTAATTTAAAAATTTATTGAAGTCCTATTGCATATTTGGTATTATGCAAGGTTCTAGGACTTTCTTTCATAGAGTTCACAGTATAGTACAGAAGAACTAAAACAGGTTGCCACCATTGAAATGTAAAGTGCAATTAAGGAATATAATGAAATTATCAAGAGAAAATTCATAGAGGTCCTCTAATCAGTGGTAAGATCCTCGAAGAATTTAAACCATGAGGTAACGTAAATTTCTTGTTCGTTCTCAGTGAAGCTCAGATTAATTAAAACTATAGATTTACATGCTTAAATAAAGACACATCTTTACTTTTATAGCTTTGTATGTTCCTTTCTGATAACTAATGACCAAGATACAGGTAACAAATATAGTAACATTTGGTGCTAACACAGAACATCTCTCCAGCATTTATGGACGGAAGAGAATTGGCTGGGAACAGACTTCTTGATTCCCGTGTTTTATTTGTATCCATCTGCATTTTAGCATTTTCACCCTAAAACCATCAGCTTATTTTTAGTCACTCAGTCGTGTCCGACTCTTGCGACCCCATGGATCCTCTGTCCATGGGATTCTCCAGGCAAGAATACTGGAGTGGGTTGCCATTTCCTTCTCCACATCAGCTTATTTTTAAACAAACAGTGATTTATCTTGTGAGCTACTGATAAAGATTTGAAAAGTTCAGACTTGGTTCAGTGGGAAATAGGAATATCTTAGACCTAGAAAGGGATTGTTGGTGTGACTGCTGATTAGTAAAGCCTCCTGTTACATATCATACACACACACACACACACACACACAAACATACATACACACATACAAAACATTTCCTTATCTACCTGACCCAGTAAAGAGAATAACTAGTGATGACTGGTACTATTTTGATCCTGAGGCCAATACAATTCTATTGCTTTCTATTAAAAATAAATGATATGATCCTTGATATGAATGATTTGTAATAACTTGCTTTATTCTGAATCCATGTTTATTAGTATCATCCAACAAAATCTTATTTTTATAGTTTTTATGAAAAAAATACAAACAAAAACACCAGGAAAAAAACCTAAAGTCACAGAGTTATATTAAGTGCTTAGATTGTATGTACAAAATAAATTATTCAACAGGTAATCTGATTTAAAAATGTAGTAAATTATATCCACAAAGTGCCTGTATCATGACTTGTATAACAGCTGTTTAGACTTCTATTCATTTATGCGAAATATATAGTGCCTATGTGTATGTATACATTATACATTTTATAAAATTTCTCAAACTGGAGTCTAATGAATCTTTGAGAGTTATCTTTTGGGTCCCATGAGTATTCAAAAATATCTTTTAATTGTCAATTTTTACTTCCACAACAATCTTAAAGGCTTTACTAGAAGTAGATTCTGATAATCTGACGACTATCTCACAATGAAGTATTGTTATACAACACTGGTGCCAACAACTGTCAAAGTGTTTACCACTGTTTTGGAGCCAAGTAGTTTTGAATTTGTGCAGGCTGAGAAATCAGAACATAAAGAGGTTTAATATGTAAATGATATACCAAATTAAGGTTACATGACCTAACACCACACTGTACAAGGAAGTCTGCCAGTGGGTCAGAAAAGTGTGTTGGGAAAACTGAGTCATCTGAGGGCACATGGCCCCATAAGCATGCCAGACTCAAAGAAAATCTGTACTGTAACTGTCAGGATCACATGCACACTGTGACCAGCAGTTTAGTCTCAAGAAAATAACCTCGTCTGTAACATTAAATTAATACTGTAAGTGTGCGTTTTTATTGATTTTACAGATTGTTTCTGTTCGACTTATTATGGTCACCAGAAATAAAAGTATAAACAGTTTATATTTAATTTTATATCATATATGATTCATATTGAGGTAATAATGAAATGATATTTATAGTCAACACTGGTAGAAGGGGACTATTGAGGACTTCTCTACCCATGAAATGGTGTGGCATAGTCTTCAAAATGAATATGCTGGAAATACAATGTGATATATTTCCATCCCATACACTGTACTGTCAGCTCCTAGACCTACACTATCATCTCATTTTTCTTTAAGCCTGGCACACAGTGCTTCAATCATATATACTCAGAACAAGTTTGTTGAAAGGATAATAGTTCTGTTGATCCAGAACTCCCTACCCTCAAAGATCTCAAAATGCTTTATCAACAGACATCACTGCTGACTTTATAAATATATTCTATGGCTTACTCAAGATCACATTAAAAATATGATGAAAGAGAAAAAATTCACAGAAAGGAGTGAAACGAAAACCCTCAGACCAGGGACATATTAAGGTCATTAAGATTCTGCTGTAGGAACAAAAAATTATTTACATGTCAATTTGATTCACCAACCAAAAAAAGTTTCAGTGTATTTAACCATCTTCTTTACTAGGTTATAAGCTCCTCTGAAAATATCTTCCACCACTGTTACTCTGAGCGGCAAGCACAGTGCCTGGCGTATCACAGAAAGTGTTAGCCACTCAGTCGTGTCTGACTCTTTGTGACCCCATGGTCTGTACCCTGCCAGGCTCCTCTGTCCATGGGATTCCCCAGGCAGGAATATTCGAATGGGTTGCCTTTTCCTTAGGCAATAGTATGTTCTAAATAAATCAAATTAACTGATTTGCATTTCCCTCTTGCTAAATATCAACATAAAAATTATTTATAAG
Organism: Odocoileus virginianus; assembly: GCF_023699985.2. Classification (NCBI taxonomy): domain Eukaryota; kingdom Metazoa; phylum Chordata; class Mammalia; order Artiodactyla; family Cervidae; genus Odocoileus; species Odocoileus virginianus. Next base: position 23,982,608 of record NC_069684.1, read on the forward strand.
TGTGGATTCTAATCTAGCAGGTTGCAAAGAGTCCATGGGGTTGCAAAGAGTTGGACACAACTGAGCAACTAATTTTAATCTAGAACAAACAGCTGAATTCTCTTAAAATATCATAAATTATGGTAGCTTAAACTCGTCCATATAAAGCTTTTCAAAAGAAAGCTAAAAACATTATACTGTCTCATCATCCTTGGGTCATGTTATGGGGGAATGAGAAAAATGAGAAGTCAAATGAACTGACCTACATTTTCCAGCACAACTTTATTTTTCACCAGGCAGTTTCAAAGCTAAGTGGCTAAAGTGATTAGGTAGCATAGAGAACATCTCAGAATATTGAACCTCTGACAGAAATCACTTTTAAGAGACAGAAACTGAGAAAGGGAAGAATAAACCTATTATGCTGTTTTCAAGACATGACTAAAAGAGGAATAAATGTTGCTAAACTGTCAGAAGCTTATAAGAAAATGTCTCTATTGAGAAGGATTTGAGATCAATGAAGAAAATGTGATTAAAAACTGAATTAGAAGATTGAAGTAGGGATCAGCAGGGTGGTTGGATAATTCGGGGCCCCCTAAGTAGCGCCAAGCAACAATGTTTACAAACTCCTGAGTTAAGGGATAGGACTTTAAGTAAAATGAATGTCTATTCATTATACACACACACACACCCACACACATATGCATGTATGTACTTATTTATATATTTTGTTGTTTGTTACTCACAGGGTTGTGTATTTTGTTGCTTTTTAGTCACAAAGTCATGTCCAACTCTTTGAGACATTTACTATAGCCTGCCAGGCTCTTCTGTTCATGAGATTTCTCAGACAAGAATACTAGAGTAGGTTGCCATCTCCTTCTCTAGGGGATCTTACCGAACTGGGGATCAAACCTGCAACTCCTGCATTGGCAGGCAGATTCTTTACCACTGAGCACACACACACAGAGAGAGAGAGAGAGAGAGAGAGAGAGAGAGAAAGAGAGAGTGTGTGTGTGTGTGTGTGATTAAATGTCCTATTAATCGAACACTGACACCTTCACAAAGCCAGCTTCAACTCAGCAGTGCTTTAGATGTTTACAGTGACAAGTCTAACAAGGTTAACCTTGAAAAGTGTAGCTGTACAACATGAACTCACATTACAAATGTTACAACCCTCTGGTTTTCCCATTCACTGTCTCTTAACTGTCCTTACCTACAGGTGCTAAAATAGCCTGATACACAAGCAGTATAAAATATAAAGATGATTTATAGAAATACAGTTATTTTAAAATTACAGATTTTTTGAAAAAAGTGTAGTTTTGTTTAAAGAAAACTATGCTTTGGATTAAAAGTAGATTCTCATAAGATTTAAATGTGTCAGTAGGGTAGAATTAACTGGGTATTTAGAAGTCAGAACACTAATCCTAAGTAATTAATAGTCAACATTTACACTACAAAAAAAAGTGTTTACAGAATTTTACTCAATACCCAATATTCTGAAGTTGCTTATAACAATGAGATAAATCAACCTGATTCTTTTTTCTTTTCTCATATACATTTTGACCATATATATTTTTTCTTTTATCAATATACTTCCTGTGCTTATGCTATTTGAATAATATCAAAACCTTGGAGTCTTAATACTCCAGTCTTTCAGCGATTGTGACAGGGAGAAAACATGATTAAGATGTATTTGTGATAGAAAAGTTTTAGAAAATTTTAGGAAACTATTAATCCAACATTTCTTGTATGTCTTTAAATCTGTAAATTTAGTAATCCTGTTTAAATGCTTACATATGCAAATCTTACCAAACTTTTGTACCAAAAGATGGCTGCAAAAGTATGAAGGATTCTAGTTATAGTAATGGGTTAGAATGACATTTTCCTTAATAACTCCTTTTATAAATGTACCGCCCAAGCTGAATGTCATTATGAGACTATTTATAATTTAGAACTTTCCGTCAAGATGATTTTATGCCCTGATATGACACTGAGTAGGCTGGAAACAGCTGTATGCCCCAAAGGAAAATGAAATTATTGGTGTTATTCAAGAGCAAAGGTATTAAATGCAAAGTATTTTTTATATAACTTCATGAGAATGATGGTGGATAATTGATTACAATGTACAGTAAAATTAAACCTTTCAAGCAAAAACAATTACAATCATAAATGTTATTCCACCAATAAAGTTTCCTCCCTCTAAGGAGATGAAAGTTAATTATAAATATAATTCTAACCCTTTGAGCTTCCTAATAAACTAGATGTATGGAATGGTACTACTACAATTAAGGTTTTTATTGCACACAAAGTGGGTATTAGAAAAGTTTTGGAAAAGACAAACAATTTACCCAATATTTATGGAATGTCTTTACATTTATCAATTTCAACTTTGCATAAAATGAGTTTAACTAACATGAGCAGTATCAAGAGGATAATGTCAATTACTAGGGAACATGAGGGTTAACTATATTTACAGAAAACATTGGTCTACACCCCACCATTAACATAAAACTGTGAAAAGGACAATCAGACTAAGGTGTTTGCTTCTATTGTGCTTTATTTACTTTTTTAATCTATTAAAAATAAAAAATATTAGGTTATGTCTAATTTACTCCTTACATTTGGAGGGCTTTTCACAAGAATTCAACTTTGTGGAGAATTCTGAACACAGTATTGTGAATGCTTTTCACGTCTTAGTCAAACGCTACTAGAAATAAGAGAAGAAAGCTTTAGTTCACTTATACACTGCATAACATAAAGGAAACCCCTTGACTTCTCCCAGTCCCAAATGCCTAACAAATCTCATTTATAAAGTGAGATACTTAACATGTGAAGCATGCACTAAAAACACTAGATCCTTTTTTAGAGTTCTTGAGAGTCTTGAAATTTTTACATCTAAACACTGCCTATTAAAAATATAAAAAGGAAGGGCTGGAACTCAAAGACTGTAGACATGAAAGCCAAAGAAAACTACTAACAAGAAATAACATACTACAATATAGCTTAATCATACAGGTCAAATCCTATTTACAGCAAATGCCATAACAAATTCAAACGAAAAACCTCAGCATGACAAAAAGATTCCCAATGCTGTGGCTGATAACCTAAATATCTCAAATAATACTCAGTATGTAACAATGCCCCTTACCAACTGAAACAGAAAAAAAGAAAAAGGGGGGGAAAGGTAGAAATTCCCCTGTTATTTGCTTACACTGACTGACAAGGATGTTTTAATCATTCTGTTCTAAATGTTAAATCATAATCCTATTGTTGGCTTATTTTAATTACAAAAAACCTTGCATTGCATTGTATATCACAATTTTATAACAATAATAATGCCAATAAAGCACTAATCATGGGCACAAATAGAACATAAAAGTGTGCCATAAATGATAATATATATGCCAATGAAATGCAATAAAGTCTGGAATTTATTCCTGTTTTTATTTCAGAGTAACAGTAAAACACTTCAGAAAGAGTGTGAGTTCAAGGAGATTTTGTGTTGGTTGCTCAGTTGTGTCTGACTCTTTGCAACCACATGGACTGTAGCTTTCCAGGCTCCTCTGTCCATGGAATTTTCTAGGCAAGAATACTGGAGTGGGGTGCCATTCCCTTCTACAAGATTAGTGTCTTGAATATGGTTTACATTAGTCAGCACCTTTTTCCAGAAATTTTGGTTTAAAATAGTTATTATTTATTTAAAATATGGTTGAGTACACTTGACTGAGATGACTTACATTAAAGTCTGAAAAGTATATGATAAAACAGTTCAGTAAAATGTGTATTTTACCACTATCAAAAAGAGTTTAATAATGAAAGAAACACAGAAATGACATGGACTTGAGGAAATAAATGAAGGCTAAATCTGCAGTTTATTAGTTGGAGAAATCATCCTGAATATTCACTGGAAGGACTGATGATGAAGCTGAAGCTCCAATACATTGACCACCTATTACGAAAACTGACTCATTGGAAAAGACCTCGATGCTGGAAAAGATTGAAGGTCAGAGGAGAAGGGCATGACAGAGGATGAGCTGGTTGGATGGCTTCACCGACTCGATGGACGTGAGTCTGAGTAAGCTACATGAGTTGGTGATGGACAGGGAAGCCTGGCGCGTTGCAGTCCATGGGGTCACAAAGAGTAAGACACAACTGAGTGACTGAACTGAACAGGTTCAGAATGCAAAAGCAGCAGAAGTTAAACTATGAGCCAGTATCTCTACTTTCTTGAAGTCTGAGAGGAAGACACACAGAGGTTATTACTTTCACACCATAAGCACATCCTGCTCTAGGCCAATACTACAGAACACAGAAATCTTAATCTCTCTTTGGCAGTGGGTCAGAAAGAAAAAGATAAATCCTATATTCTAGGAAGGCCACAAAAATGTAGACACACATTTTTATTCATTCATCATACTTCTTGAAAGCCTACTATACCAATGCTTTCTGTTTGAAATCCTCTGGTTTTGGTCAAATGCATCTTTTCTTATAAACTGAAGTGACTTTTCCTTTAGGAACAAGGATGCTTATTTCTCAGATTTGCCTTTGGCCTACATATCCTAAAATAATTTTTTTTCTGTTTCTGAAAAGAGAGAAAGTTTAGTTCTAAACAGATGTCATATATAAATCAAAAGTAAAATGAACACTTAGTCTGCCTTCTGTACTTAAATTACCTACAGAAGTTGTTTCAAAATTAGACATGAGGGCTTGGCAGAAGATAGAATATAGCTTTAACAGAATAGCAGTCTATCCTAGGAAGGAAAGAGGGAGGAAAGAAAGGAAAGAGGGAGAGGAGGAAAGAAAGGAGCAAAGAAAGAAAGGTATGTTCAAGACTTCCAAAAAGGAACTTAAGAAAAATTTTTATATATAAATATTTAGTACACATTTAATCCCAAAGCATATTACTTAGCATTTAAATAGCCCCTTTGGCCCAGAAGTCTTTAAAAGTTTTTTTACTAGTTGACTCAAAATGCAAAGTACAGGTATGTAGCATTTTGGAAATACTATGCAGCTCATTCTGAGATTTTTTTTTTAATGCAATTTTATTCATAGTAACTTTTCCAGAAGAGAATAAAGAAAACTCCAAAAGACAGGAGGAGATAATGCCAAAATATTTGTTTTCATTACTGTCAATTTAATAAAGTGTAAAGTGCTTCCCACAATGTCAGATGCAGTCTAAAAATACTATGGAGAAACGTTGGTGAGATAAGTATGTATTCTATAGGGGCACAGTCACCTGTAAGCAAAAGACAATAGTGTGGTATAGAAGAATGGACCCCAAACTTAGTGTAAGAGATCTAGGCTATGGCTTCAGATCTTATAATTATCACTATGTACTGCATATCCCTACAAATAAGTTCCTGTTCCTTTGATTTCTCATTTGAAAATAGGATAATACACCAATTGTTTTGCTTATCCCAGATGGTCAGCTGAAATAGTGAGAAAATATTTATAAAACATTCTGAGAAAACAATTCTAAAGTATGTTAAAATATCATTATTTTTCACTAATAATACTTAAAATATTTTAAAGAAGATTTTACTCAGAAGAATGGATACCTGACCAACTACTTCATATAATTTCCATTCAGCCTCTATTTCCACATCCATAAAGTGGGGAGAATCATTACTGGCCTAACTTAGTATTATATGAGGCTTTCATAAGGATAAAATTAAAAGCTATATTTTAAAAAATTTTATAAACTATGAAAGACCTATTTCAATGAACTTATTGTTGATGTCACAACAAAATTCATACCTTGAAACTTGAATTTTGAAATATTAGGAAATAGGCAGCACTTTGGGAAGTGATTATAAATGAAGTCCAAGAAAGCCTGCCCCTTCCACCATGTGTGCAAGAAGGTACCATCTATGAAAGCTCCCCCAGGAAGTGGGCCTTCATCAGACACTGAACCTGCCAATGCCATGATTTTGGAATTCCCAGCCTCCAAAATCATGAGAAAAAATTTCTGTTGTATATAAGCCATGTACCCTATGGTATATATTTTGTTATAATAGCCCAAATGGACTAAGATAGCTATGAAATAAACACAAATGATTATTCCTATTATTATGAATTTAAGTTTCTATTCTTAAAACTTTTTGGAAGTTGCTCAAATGTTAAGAAAAACTGACTTAAATCTCAAGGCTACTTATTAACCGGGCACAGGAAGCCTAGTTACAAGGCAGCGCTCACCCAATAGGCACAGAAAAGACTCTAGTTTGTTACACCTAGAAGTCTCCAAACTCAAAGAAATCACACAAAGCCTTCTTTTCTAAAACATGTGCTCTTCTTAAACCAGACAGATCTACTGTCTGGTTTGCTATGACTAGTTTGGACAAAATTTTTATTAAATATAAAATCTTTATGCTTCAGTGGCAGCATCGTAAGGTAAGATTAAATGAGTTAAAAGATTAAATTATACTCAAAATTATTAATTATCATGAAACATATAATTAATATTTATATTTAAATATAATTTAATGTTATAATTATAAAAATTATAAAATTTCTACCTAACAAACCTCAGAAGAATCACTCGTGCTTCCCTTCAAAAGTACTAAAGTTTGATACACACAGGAGCTGTACTTCTTGTATGATGGGGTGGGCCTTAACAGACCAAGCATAAGCTCTAAACACACCCAAAAAATAACTCACTGAGCACTGAAGAGAGAGAGCGAATGCAGGTATACTCTGAGAGGTAGTCAAAATCTGGAGAAAGGGAGCAGTGAGATAAAAAACAAAAGATAAGTAAACTTTAAGAAAGGTCAACAAAAATTATCCTATCTGAAGAAGAAAGAAAAACAACTGCAAAAAAAGAAGTACAAGAACGTGGGGGCATGATACCAATATTTAGAGTACCAGTAGTAGAGGAAAGAATTGGGAAACATGAGATATTTTAAAAATAATGTTCCCAATTTCTCCAAATCTGATGAAAGACATAAATTTATGGATTTATGATCCTATGCAGGATTAACATGAAGAAAACCATGCTTATTATAGTCAAATTGTTGAAAACTAAAGTTAAAGAGAATTATCTTGAAAGCAGCCAAAGAAAGACAATGTATTACACACTGGGGATATGAACGATGATTATATGAATGATAAGGGACCAGCTATATAATTTGTGGGCGTCAGTGTAAAATGAATATTCAAGGCTCATTGTTCCAAACTATTAAGGATTTCAAGGCAGCAATAGCAGAAAATGTAACCAATCACAGATCCCTTCTAAATATGGGAGGGAGGTGGGAGGGGGGTTTTGGATGGGGAACACATGTAAATCCATGGCTGATTCACCTCAATTTATGGCAAAAACTACTACAATAATGTAAAGTAATTAACCTCCAACTAATAAAAATAAGTGGAAAAAATAAATAAATAAACAAATAAATATGGGGCCCTCTGCAGCTGCACACGTCACATGCCCATGAAATTGACTCTGAAATGATCATTCACTTTCATCAGGAATTATGGATGCCAAAGATGGTAAACAACATTCCTCGAATGCTGAAAGAAAAAACCGTCAACCCAACAGTCTGTGGTTGATGCTGCTTAATCGCTAAGTCATATCTGATTCTTTTACAACCCCATGGACTGCAGCCCACCAGGCTACTCTGTCCATATCCAGAGACAGAGTCCTTCAAGAAGAAAGCCAAAATAAAGGTACTTTCAGACAGTGGAAAACTATGCTGTTACCAACAGATATATGCCATGACAAATACTAAGGAAATTACTTCAGGTTCAAGGGAAATGAGAGCAGAGAGAAAACATGAATCTTCAAGAATGAAGAAGACTGAAAACAGTAATAAATATCTGGATTTTGTTCTTTATCCTAAATGCATCAATGAAAGTTTTTTAAAAAGTCTTTTCTGGCCATAATATGGAAAACAAGCTGTAGTTAAGTGGGTGGAGTATGAAAAAATGGAAGTGGGAAGACCATCAAGAAAGTTATTGCTGTCACCTTGGAAAAAGATGTACCTAGGACTCTAGCAATAACAAAGATGGAGAAAGCCCATGTTTGAATCCTAAGTAGGCTCTTCCCAACTACACTGGACTACACTTCGACAGGAAAAAAGTACAAAGTATTTTCTCAGCTGGAGATACTGGCAGAACATAAAGCTTAGCTTAAGCTTCATTCTGTTCTGGAAGGGCCCCAGAAATATGTTCACATCATTATATGCTTTGGTAAAATTTGCAAAAAAAAAAAAAGACTATTTTCCTTAAAAAGCTTCCGATCCCCCAAAAAAATCATATATGCTTTAGGCCCAAATTCTGAATCCACATTAGGTACTCAGACAAAGCTAAGTAGCATACAAGGGAGAGATGAAAGGTATATTAGAAATGAAAATCAAAAGCTATTTTTAAAATCTTCTTGGGTATTTAGCTAAAAAGTCTTGAATGATGAGAGTCAGTTAAAAAGCACTCCCACAAATTAAATTAGTAACATTCAACCTAATGGTCTCTAAATCAATAATGTAGTATGTTCAAGATTCATATAATTATACCTGTTAGTAATCAAGATTTTCTTCTGAGGAGTGATTTCTGAAGGTAATACAAATAAAGAGGCTTTGAGGGTTAATGCATTTAATATGCATCACTTCACTTTTACAGCAAAGGCACTGGCCAGGTTTTCCCAAAGGACTGTTTTGTCACAGTATCTCTCTGGCTACATATTCACCCAATTTCAAAAAGAAGAAAAAAAAAAAGCCATCCAATAACTTTAAATCTGTGTTAAGCTACTATCTCTATAATAGAATATTTCAAATTAATGTGGTTGGCTCTTTCACTAAAGGACTCTTCTCCCATATAAATCGACAGAAGGAATGGGAAATAGGACTTATCTTCCCGGGAAGTAAAATGTACTATGGTTTTAAATGTGATGGGTTGAGTAGCACAGAATGAAGATTAATGGAAGTAAAATTTAATTCTTGTTCAATAGGCTCAAGTGGAAAACCTAAAAGGCTCCACACAATTTGAGCATTAAAGACGAAGCCTGAATAAAAAATGAAAGTGGACAGCCAAAATCCAGGAGAGAAAAACTGTTCAAAAGAATCATCTCCTACTTCTCTGATTCTCTGAATTTCCTTTCTTCTTTCCCATCAAGTAAAAGCCAAGTATCACATGGCTTGTTTGTTACATAAAGCATAAATTAAGGAAAAAATGTAAACCTTATAAGGCAACTATGTTTAACCCATTTTATGTTTATTTACATAGTATTCTTTTGATAAGGAACTACTGTATAACTATTTTACTTTTTAAATTATACTGACTCATCGGTCCATTTGTAAACTCTTTATTAATGAAGGCTATCTATGATTATAAAAAATTAACTATTTTATAGTAAACAGTAAACTACATTATGACCTTTTAATATATTTATCTTTCTTAACTACAATAAGCCAGGAATAATTATACCCATTCATTAAGCCAATAATCATTTTAAAAATACTTCAGAAACATTTTAGTGTTTAAGGTCTAGGACCCAGATCTTTTCTACTCAAACTGTGGTTCATGGACTAGTAGTGGTGTTGGCATCATCTGATGGGTCATTAGAAATGATAATCGCAATCCCCATCCCAGACCTACTGAATCAGAATCTGTGTTTTCACAAGAGTGACAGGTGTTCTGAATGCCCATTAAATGTAGACTTCTGTCCCAGGTAATGTTTCTGACAAAAGAAAAAAAAGCCGATGGTTGAAGTTAAAACTGAAAGCAATCAAACCAAAAACAGATTTTCAAGGTCTGACTCAGTGTTTAATGATTAAATCAAAACTTGCAGAGGGGTATGGAATTGGCATCTTAGATTATATTCAAAGTTTATACTCTACATAGGATCTAAGTGACACAATGCTGGAAATTAGTTTCACTGACATATTTCCATGGGACTAAACACTCTTAGCTCAGACGGTAAAGTATCTGCCTGCAATGCGGGAGACCAAGGTTCAATTCCTGGGTCAGGAAGCTCCTCTAGAGAAGGGAATGGCAATCCACTCCAGTATTCTTGCCTGGAAAATCCCATGGATGGAGGAGCCTGGCAGGCTATAGTCCATGGGGTCACAAAGAGTTGGACACGACTGAGCAACTAACACTAAACACTCTTTAAAGACTTTGCGGTGCCCCTGGAACATCATATGAGTCTTAACCTTTAAAATTAGCAAGATAAGACACAGGCTTCTCTTGTTTTTAAAGGATGCTTCACTGCTGCAGGCATTGTTAAAGAACATCTCTATCTCCAGAATAAAAAGATATAATCCTGATTTAATTGTAACTATTCTCTCAGAGTATTAATATGCAACCAGAGGACCCTATAATCAAGAACTGTCAGTGACTTAAGACACCAACAAATTTGGTACAAACTGGACAGAATTTAACACCAAGAGAATTTCTCTTTAAATGATAATAAAATCATTTTCAGGAGACATCCACAAACAATACAAGTGAAAATAATACCTACTACTTTGCTAAATCTAAATATGACCTTTTACCTAAGAACAGTAAGTGACTTGAGTGCCTAATTTGGAACATAATCATTTTGGAGTGAGGCACAGTTTTCATCCACTGCCATGTGTACACCTAGAAGGATAGGTAGCAATATTGGTGAGCAACCCAGATAACAAACAAAATGAGTTCCACATAAGTGCTGTCATGCCTCAGCACTCAAAACCTCAGCTCTGGAAAGCCAGCAAGTTGCTTCTTAGCGTTTAGTTTCAGGAAGCAGTTATCTATTGATGAGAACTTTGATAGGCTTATAGTTTTATCACCATATAAAGAAGAAATATTCTCTGTGTTTATATGCTATAAGCAATGTTCAATGCATAACATTAAGAAGAGAGAAATCACAGATAAATTAAGGTAAGTCCAGTTTTTATTTCCAATTTGGACACGCCTTTGACTTTGGGCTGAATATTTAAACATTTAGACTTCTGCATTAAGTTGTAATACTATTACTTGAAATCAATCTATTCCACAGATAAGGCACAAAGATAAATTAATAAATGTTTCTAAATCAATTTAATGTATTAAACACATGAGACTACTTCAAATAATGTGAACATCTGAGTAAATGAGTTATTCAAATTAACACAAATCCATCTACCTAAAGTTCAAAGGAAACCCGAAACAAAAATAAGACCGGATATGAATAAAGCTATGGCTTCTGGCTTTAATACTGTTCTTGCTCAAGACATTGACTTGCTCCCATCAGACACATCACATACAATATAGGTGAGTGACATTCTGAAGTTAATAACTTTTCTCTCTTTGTTTAAACAAACTACAGGTCTAAAAGAAGTGCATCTACCTTTAAAAAGCAATTATGCCTTCATTCTTAAGATTATGTTTGCCCTGGCTAAGCATGCCATGAAGTTTGTAAATATTAGATTGTTTCGTATCAGCAAACATCTGTATAAGATTTACCATCTTGAACTACAACTGATTTGAAATAATTGCACAGAATAAATTGGTTGCCAAAAGGCTGCAATTCAAATCAATACTACAAAAGTATGCTCTGACTCTACCATGTGCCAATGGGTGGGAATGGGAGGCTGGTAAGGATACATGGAAGAGTAAGTTACAATTCTAGCCCCCACTAAGGGTAGATTTCCTGCGCTCATCTTCCTAATTCTTCCAAATACCTGCCAATTTTAGAAACTAATAAACCTCTATATGTGTATTAGGACAAAAATCAAAAGCCAGGGAGTAAAATTAACAAAAGCAACATCAGGAAAAATGATAAAGTTCTCATTAGTAGTCGATAATCAATTACGATTTGGTAAATTAAGAAATAATTGATTAGCTGGATATAATAATCATCACAAACATAAAAAGGCCTGGGAAACAAGACATATAACACATACATAAAACACATACCCTTGTTAAGTACTTGCTTGTAAACCGTAATTCTCCAAGATGATTTCAGGTAAGACAGACTGCTAAGTAACAGAAAATCCAGTATGATTTAAATAAATAAATTCACTAATTGTTGTTAGATATTTATGTTTATTTTTATCTTGTACATTGTGTGTGTGTGTGTGTGTGTGTGTGTGTGTGTTTATAGTTGCTTACATGTATCTATATACAAACACGGGGCTTCCCATAAGGTTCAGTCGTAAAAGAATCCGCCTGAGAAGGCAGGACTTACAGGAGACGCGGGTTCCACCCTTGGGTACGGAAGAACCCCTGGAGAAAGAAATGACAACCCACTCCAAATATCCTTGCCTGGAGAACCCCATGGACAGAGGAGCCTGACGGGCTACAATCCACAGGGTCTCAAAGTGTCAGACAAGACTGAGCACGTATGCAGATACAAACCCAAAAGTTATCTACTGTGATACTTTCCATATAGCATGGTTTATTTCAGGATTTAGAAAACATGGTAAGATGACAAGATTATAAGTTAGAAAGCCTTGCAGGTCAGCCAAAATATTCTAACTCCAGAATTATTGCTATTATGTAAATTTATATCTGAAAACAAGTCCATCAAAGTTTATTACCACAAAACAATCTGCTAGAAATCCTTAAATTACCCCTTTCCCATGGGAGACATAAGCAGTTAAAGAATGTTGCTAGAACCCAGAGAGCAAGTAGCTAAGTCTACAGATTCTTTCTATAAAAAGGCTGAGCAGGCAGCTGATGAGCAGTTTCCCTTTTAATTAGATTAGTTTCCTGATTAATTAGTCCCAGACCACTTAATGTAAGACTACACTGTGCCACTGGGATGAACAATTCTCCTCATGGTACTAAATATCATCTTTTTTCTAGGATCAAGCTCAACCTGTTTTCTGATCAAACGGGAAAGGATCTTCTCCCACAAAAAGTGAGTTGGAAAAAACTATAGCTACACGGAGAGGTATATCATCAGACCCAAAAAGAAAAAAAAAAAAATGTAGATTATCTAGGGGAATTCCTTCACTTCCTTAATTGAAGGTTCTCGAATAACTTCATTTACTTAGAAAATCTTGATCTTCAGTAGTATGTAATAAAGATCAATTTCCTTTTTGACTGCATGATCAACTCTATAGTTGATCTGAATGAGACAGAAATTTTGTAAATATACCCAAATCATCTTTGCACATACTTGAGCTTTGAAACCCATCAAAGCAAAGATCGTGGGGTTCTCCAGGCAAGAATACTTAAGTGGTCTGCCAATCCCGTTTTCAGTGACAATTTGTCAGAACTCTCCACCATGACCCATCCATCGTAGGGGGCCCTGAGCAGCATGGCTCACAGCTTCCTTGAGTCGCACAAGGTTGTGATCCATGCAATCAGTCTGGTTAGCTTTCTGTGACTGTGGTTTTCATTCTGGAGGCTGTGGGATTATAGTTCTACCTTCCTGATGGGAGGGACACACTGGGGAAAACTGGGTCTTGCTCTGGGGGACAGAGCTATGCTCAGTAAATCTTTAATCCCACTGTCTGCTGATGGGTGGGGCTGTGCTCCCTCCCTGTTAGTTGTGTGGCCTGTTAGTTGCTTAGTCCTGGAGTCTGCAGGCTCAATTATAGGGCTACTGGCAACCTCCAAAAATAACATGCCAACATCCACCTCACAGGACTGCTGCTTCCACTGTCCATGTCCCTTCAGCAGGCCACGGCTGACCCAGATCTCCGCAGGAGATCCTCAAACACTCACAGGCAGGTCTGGCCCAGTCTCTTGTGGGGTCACTGCTCCTTTCCTCTGGTCCTGGTATGCACAAGATTTTATTTGTGCCTTCTAAGAATCTCTGTTTCCCTCAGTCCTGTCGAAGTTCTATAATCAAATCCCACTGTCCTTCAAAGTTAGATTCCCTGGGTATTCCCAGTTCCTCTGTCAGATCTCCAGGTTGGGAAGTCTGATGTGGGGCCTAGAATGAGATGGGAATACCAGACCACCTTAACTGTCTCCTAAGAAACCTGTAGGCAGGACAAGCAGCAACAGTTAGAACTGGACATAGAACAACCGACTGGTTCAATCTTGGGAAAGGTGTACATCAAGGTGGTACACTGCCACCCGGCTTATTTAATTTATATGGAGAGTACAGCATGCAAAATGCTGGGCTGGATGGTTCACAATCTACAATCAAGATTGCTGGGAGAAACATCAACAACCTCAGATATGCAGATGATACTTTAATGGTAGAAAGCTAAGAGGAACTAAAGAGCCTCTTGATGAATGTGAAAGAGGACAGTAAGAAAGCTGTCTTAACACTCAAAAAATGAAAATCAAGGCATCTGGTCTCATCACTTCATGAGAAATAGATGGGGGAAAAGTGGAAATAGTGATAGATTTTATTTCTTTGGGCTCCAAAATCACTGTGGACAGTGACTGCAGCCATGAAATTAAAAATCGCTTGCTCCTTGGAAGAAAAGCTATGACAAACCTAGACAGTGTATTAAAAAACAAAGACATCACTTTGTCGACAAAGGTCCTTCTAGTAAAAGCTGGTCATGTATGGATGTGAGAGTTGGACCAAAAAGAAAGCTGAGCGCCGAAGAATTGGTGCTTTTGCTGTGGGGTTCGAGAAGACTCTTGAGAGTCCCTTGGACTGCAAGGAGATCCAACCAGTCCATCCTAAAGGAGATCAGTCCTGGGTGTTCATTGGAAGGACTGATGCTGAAGCTGAAACTCCAATACTTTGGCCACCTGATGCGAAGAACTGATTCACTGGAAAAGATCCTGAGGCGGGGAAAGATTGAGGGCAAAAGGAGAAAGGGCAACAGAGGATGGGATGGTTGGATAGCATCACTGATTCAAAGGATGAGTTTAAGCAGACTCCAGAAAATAGTGAAGGACCAGGAAGCCTGGTGTCCTGCAGTCCATGGGGTCGCAAAGAGTCAGACATTTCTTAGCAATTGAACAACAAAAGTAAAGATTTGAGGTCCCTAGAAAGTAAAGTAAGAGAGCCTCAGAGACTTTAATTAAATAATCTGTATGAAAAGACAGAACTTTACTTAGTGTACCTAAGTACCAACTAGAAAGATGGGTAGAAAAATTAACATAAGCATTCAATTAAAAATTACCAATTTTACTTTTTCAAACACGAACTGAAGGTTCAAGAGTTCAATGGAATTGCTCTTTTTCACATCATTTTTACAGGTATCAAGGTAAAAGCTTCATGACACTGTCTTCAAAAAATTAGTCATCTATTAAAAGATTAAGTAGCTTTTTTAAACATGTCAGAGATCATCCTCTTAAAGGGTAAAAGTGATTGAATTATTCTGACAGTAGTAACAAGTAAAGCTCTCTCTTGTAGAAGAAAATGTGCATACCTATAATATTCCAATCCAAAAATTTTAAAGTTCTGAGCAACTTTTACCTAGATCCCCTGGAGAAGGGAAAGGCTACCTACTCCAGTATAGTACATGGGGTGGCAAAGAGTATACACAACTGAGAAAATTTAACTTTCACTTTTCAGTTTTCTTCATCATTCATAGGGATAAAAAAAGTTTGTATGTAAAAAATTCAAGTCTTTTGTGTGCTTAATAGAGGTATAGTTGAGAAAATTGTGATAAAAAGTAAAAAAGTAAAGATTTAATATACAGAAAAAAGGAAACATGAGAATCATATTACATTGTTATGGTATAACTCTTCTTTCAAATCTGCAACATATTGAATTAATTACAATACTTAGTTTTAAACACTCTATGGAATGAATATATTAAGACAAAAGCCAGCTTGTACATTAAAGCTTTAAATCTGAAAAAATTTTGCAGCATCAAGAGTATCCCCAACATGGCCTTTATCTAGTATTTTCTTGAAGCAGTTCAAGAAATTTCACAAAGAAACTGAATTTTTCAAAGGCTATGATAAGCTTAAATTTACTCAGTGGTTCTTCTGGTTTTTTTCCCTTTGCTTATTTTTTTCCTATTTGATGAAAAAAGAAAATAGGAACTAGAATTGAGTCTGCAGTAAGAGACATAGTCCACATCAAATTTTCAGGTCTTTGCATGTATATCAATAATTACATATAAACTACATAATCTGGAAAGAAGTAATTATAACAAAAAAGAATAAATTAAAAAGACAACTTTTCAAGGACTAGTCTTGGGTCTGGTCCCTAAAAAGCTACTCATTAAATGTGATAAAAAAAAGTGAAGCTTCAATTATTCAGCTGTGATCTATAACTTGAAATGTTCTATTAAAAAAAACCCAACACTCAAAATTTCTAATCCAATTCTTCACATACAATGTCACAGCCACTAACTCCTACTTTTTTTACTCAAATCATGAAGTACTAACCTAAAGAATTTAATTCATATAGACATTCAACAAATATTTAGTAAGGACAAATGCCAGGCTCTGGAAATACAAAGAACAATAAAATGACAGTTTCTGTATGATGACACAATCTACTACCTTGTTAGTTTAAAATTCAACTAAAAGCCATGAAAGTAAAAACCAGCCTAATCTGAGAAATTCACCGGTAACGTGAAACCCAGCAAATAAAAAACAACAAATTTTTAAAAAAATCCCACTTTTCAGAATACATTATGACAGTTAAGAAAGGGAGGCAGGTAATAAAAAAGAATGAAATATATGATGGAGAGACAAAGAAAGTATAAAGAGACATAGAAAGAGAAGATACTGAGAAGGTCATGAAGTAATCAAGCAAGAAGTTACAAATAAAACTGTCACTAAAATACAAGCAGAAATATGTAATATGCTGGAGGAGGGGGTATCTTGGTGCCTGCCTCATGGATATTCACTGTCCTTTTTTTTTAACCTTGGCATTAATTAATAGTAAACATGTGCTGTGCTTAGTCACTCAGTCGTGTCCGACTCCTTACAACCCCATGCAACCCCAGGACTCTTTGCAACGTCATAGCCCACTAGGCTCCTCTGTCCATGGGGATTCTCCAGACAAGAATACTGGAGTGGGTTGCCATGCCCTCCTCCAGGGATTTTCCCAACCCAGGGATTGAACCCAGGCCTCCCTCACTGCAGGAGGATTCTTTACAGTCTGAGTCACCAGGGAAACAAACTTATCTAAGCACAAATTTGAATGAAAAGTAAATCAAAGCCAAAGAAAAACCCTGGAGAAAACTTATTACACTGTATTATCCAATAAAATATAAGTATGCTCTAGAAATATGTGCAGATAAGTCCAACACAGTTATTTTTAAACTGGGACCCAGGAATCACATTATAACCTCAGCCTCTTGAAAATTATGAGATTTAAGAAAAATATTAGTGCTTTCCTCTTATCCGCAATTCTATAGCTATAAATACAGTTTTTATGCCACCAGATCCATGCTCAGCAACAGCCCAAAAGTCTTCTCTCAAAACAGTATAGTCCTACTCTAATTCATTAGAAAATCATCTTTTCCTTTAATTTACCTCAAAACTATTTATTATGTTTAAAGAATAACAAAAACAACACTGAGTACTAGAACTAGAACATTATCACTTAAGTACATGGAAACAATTAAGAATATATTTTTAACTTTTTATAGAAACATATCGATCGATGCTGGGGGGGGGAATTCTAAAGTCTCAGATTCACACATATCATCATAGTTTTTATACATGTGGTTGTCCATATTGATATGAAAGAAAATGAAAGATTTCAGGTAATGAGAACAAAGAAAATTTAATAAAATTTATCCTGTGAATAACAAGCAAAGGTATAATTATGTATTAAGAAACTATCACCCTTATTATGCAAGAGAAAATAAAAGGTACATTTTCTTAAAGAATCTCAATAATTCTTAAGTTTCCTTTAATACAGACCTTCTAGCATGTACATGTTCCAGTCATTTCATTACAACACAGTGGATATTCCTAGTGTCCTTGCTCCACTTATTTTTTTGGCTAATAAATTTTAAAGAATTATAAATTTTCTGGAGAAGTTTATATAAATTTTATGGCAATATCAGTAATATACCCATACAAGAGTCTGTGACTTTTATAATACCAATGGTAGAGACTCAGCAGGAGTAAACCCATTCGATCAAAAAGCTCATTTCCTACAAATAGACAAGGTGATGACAGAGAACAGAGCAGCTATGTAATTAAGCAATGCCCTGCCTCTCAATGAAACTAGTGTTGAATGTTATCTGACTAACATACAGCATTGAATTTTAAAAAAATAAGCCATGTAAAGAAAAAGCAAATATCTACCTGGCTAAATGACATACAAAGTTTACTTTAGTTGTGGAAACTTCAAAGAAAATGTAACCGATTCCATAATTTCATTTTTCAAATATTCACTAAATTTCATTCAATCATAAAAAAAACACCAATTTAAACACTTCCTCTTGAAACTGTCCAGTAATTATAATTACAATACATTCCACTAAAATAGGGTAAAATTTTAAAAAAAAATAGGGTAAAATTTTTTCTTTAGCTACATGTTTTATTAAAAGCCATCTGCTACAGTAATACACTGGAGAACAGAGAGAAGACAGGCTTCACTCTGAGCAGTACCAATAACCTGACAAGAATAAACACAGTGAAGCTTTATCTGTCCATACAATGCTCAAGAAAGCAGAGAACTTGCAGAATCTTAAAACAGGCCACTCTTACTGTTGTTTTTTATTTATATTCCAAAAAAGATTTTTTGGCAGCAACTACCAAAGTAATACTTGCAACTTTGCCCTATTTATTCTCTGATAGTGGTTTAAGCATATGCTTTCTATACTATGTCAAATTAGATGTCCTCTTTCAAGTTTATACTGTTTTGTACTTAGTCAGTAGATGGTATTTTTCAGTTCACTGATTTTAAAATTGAAAATGCATTACCATCCTGGCACGGTACCTGACACACAATAGGGACTCAAACATTTACCAAATAGATACTGTAAAATTACTTGTTCAAATTCTATTACTTCAACTTTAGGTACATCAACCAATTATGATGATTACATCAACTCTAGGTACAGCAATTAAATATAAATATCCAAAAAATAAAAAATAAATATAAATATCCATCTTGATATGACATATTTTCTGAGGTTTTTCACTTCACATATTTATTCTAAGAAGAACAAACTTGTATTACGTTCTTTTCATTTTACCAGGGGACAAACACTGACCCATAAGTAGTGGATGAAGTTCTCCGACTGTGGTGGAAGTGAGGGAAGGAAGGAGCGCACTGACTTCACTTCTTAAGGCTTCTGGGATAATCCAAGCTAAGTCACTAAGGATCACCTGAATCATTATGTAAGCTACTCCTACCCTCTATTCCCTCCCCTATCGCACTCAGACATACTTAATTCCCATCTCAGGCATCAGCTTCCCCATGAAGTCTTCCCTGACTCACCCAAGCGGAACTGCCACTACCTCTTTCATATTCCACACACTTGATTAAAATACCTGTTATAACCTGAATCATCATATATTTGATTTATCTGCATGTAGGTCTGGCTTTCCCTAGGCCATGCTCCTCAAAGCTGTGAGCCCCTTTTGTCTACACAGGCTTAGAAACCGCACAGGGCCTGGCCCATAAAAGATGCTCAATAATAAGTTACTGAATGAATTAATTAATAAGTGAATGACACTGGTATCCCCCCTTGCAGTCTTGATTATATCATATAGTCATTAGGAGTGATTTTTAGAGAATATCATTTAACTTTATGATATACTTGAAACTGCATAATGACTAAATAATAATTCATATAATCATTATAAAGCCAAGTTTAAGGATTCAGACATTCCATGATATTCACTAGCCAGAAGGAAAAAAAAAAAAGACAAATCTGATTTTTTGTACTTCTAAAAAGAATAATGCTTAATTCTATCAGCTATTGTTCACATCAGATGCTCTCATGAAAACTATGTGGCTGGAAGTTGACCAACACTAAAGTAGCAGTATACACTGATACAAATATCCATTATTACTAATATCATACATTCATACCTTAAATACACACTATGTACCAAGCACTTTATCATTTTACTTAATTCCCACAACAATTCTAGTAGGTACTACTATTATCTGTGCTTTACAAACAATGAAGCTGAGGCTTAGAAAGTTGAGATAACTTCTCAAGATCACAAGTTAATACATGGCAGGGGTGAGACTCAAATTCAGGTCAATCTAGCACTAGAATTTAAATCCTTTAAAAAGAAATTGTGTGTGCACATATATACAAACACTTCTTAAAGAAAAGATTCACTTGGAAAAAAGCAAATTTAAGTGAGAGAAGGAAATGGCTTATGATACCATTACTTCTGAAAGCTTATCAATTAAAAGCTTATTTTGATTTTAGCAAAATATAAAGTAGGAATGTTATCGATTAGATCACTTCTACAAAAAAGGAGAGAATTATAGTCTAATATTTGCTATGTTATATAAGCAGTAATCAGCAGACTTGATAAACTATACTACACATGCCACATAATTACAAAAATTATACGTACATTTCTGTAAAGCTACATAAAATGCAGACTGCCCTAAAACACACACAATCTTCCCTACGTCAAATGGCTCATAAAGTGTGAAAATGTTGTCATTACTCAGTGGCTCCTAAAGCCAGCAATTAAGATTTAATTCTGGACTTCACTGGTGGTACAATGGACAAGAATCTGCCTGCCAATGCAGGGGACACAGGTTCAATCCCTGGTCCAGGAAGATTCCACGGTGTGCAGCAACTAAGCCCATGCACCACAGCTCCTGAACCTGTGGGCTGCAGGCACCGAAGCCTGCATGCCTAGAGCCTGAGCTCCGCAACAAGAGAAGCCACCAGACAGAAGCCCGTGCACCGCAGTGAGGAGTAGCCCCAGCTCACCACAGCCAGAGAAAGCCGCCTGCAGCACCAAAGACCCACCGTAACCAAAATGAAATATTCTGTTCACAAAGATTTAATCCTAATCTTTGAAGCTCTACATTCTGCTTGTTTCTACAAGGAGCAGCAAGGTTACAATCCTTCCATTGTCCTTTCAGATCACCTCAGGATTATGAAGAATGCTAATTTAATAGAAATAACAAGAAATCTCAATGATAAGCAATAAAGAACTTATACTTTCAGAAGTATGTGGTACAAGCCTGCCACTGATCCATCAACAGTGTTGGTGTCCTCAGCCTCTGGCAGATATCACGTAGCAGCAGACACCGGTTGAAGCCTCAAGTCAACTTTAGGAAAGATGTGTGAACACCCACTTGAAAAGGGACAGCTGGAAGTTAGGTGATTTCAGCTTTTCTATTACTGATTCTATAAAGTACTGTTAGAAATTTTCTATCATTTGGAAAGTTTAGACATGTTTTTTTCTATAAACAGAATTCCTCAAGTAAACTTTCATTTTCATACAATGATTAGCATAAAGTAGAGAAAAGGAGATAATACTGCTTTTATTTCTTTAACCATTTATTACCCTTAATGATTAATGATGGGGAAAATACAGAGAAAGAGTTTTCCCTTCCAAAGGATCTTTAAAAGACAAAACATTAGAATGCCCTATCCCTTTCACATCTATTTTTAGAGTTTTCTACTTTATGGATTCACATACTAACTCTTCTATTTAGTAACTGTGGGTCTCTCAAACTCTCTGAACTTCCCATCTCATTGATGGTAAAAATGGGAGTTCCATCTCTGAAGATGTCAGGTTTACCTGGAAATGGCATATGAAAGCACTAGACATAATACCCATCACACTTTCCACTGATTCTCTCAGCAAGTATGTTTTAGCATCACCATGAAATTAAAAGATGCTTGCTTAGTCCTTGTTAGGAAAGTTATGACCAACCTAGATAGCATATTAAAAAGCAGAGACATTACTTTGCCAACAAAGGTCCGTCTAGTCAAGGCTATGGTTTTTCCAGTAGTCATGTATGGATGTGAGAGTTGGACTGTGAAGAAGGCTGAGCACCGAAAAATTGATGCTTTTGAACTGTGGTGTTGGAGAAGACTCTTGAGAGTCCCTTGGACTGCAAGGGGGTCCAACAAGTCCATCCTAAAGGAGATTAGTCCGGGGTGTTCTTCGGAAGGACTGATGCTAAAGCTGAAACTCCAATACTTTGTCTACCTTATGTGAAAAGTTGACTCACTGGAAAAGACCCTGATGCTGGGAGGGGTTGGGGGCAGGAGGAGAAGGGGACGACAGAGGATGAGATGGCTGGATGGCATCACCGACTCCATGGACATGAGTTTGAGTAAACTCTGGGAGTTGGTGATGGACAGGGAGGCCCAGCCTTCTGCGATTCATGGGGTTGCAAAGAGTTGGACATGACTGAGCAACTGAATTGACTGACTGACTGAGAGGGCAGTCCTAGTGTTGAATATTAAGATTATAGCAATGAGCAAATCCATATGCAGTCCTTGCTGACCTAAAGTTGATGGTGAAGAGTGCCCTGTGGCTCATACTGAATTTCCTACAGCTTCTGACCATGGCAGAACTTTTCACATTGGATATGGCATTGCCTCAGCCTAAACACACCCTCCAGCTCTTTGCTCCTGGGCAGAAGGGTTGGCTGCTCCAGTGTCTGTGCTCCCCATCACCTCGCTCATATCTCTGTCACAGCACCTAACCATGTCATCACCATTCCTCTGCCTTCCAGACTGACTCCCCCAATGGACCATGCATCTCTACTAGATAAGATACCAGTGTTACTCTTCACACAGAAAACACCTGCATGTTTAATAAATTAAAGGATGAATCAGTGGCACAAGTCCATAAAAGTGTTACACATATTTCATTTTCCTTCTTTCTCTTTATTTCTCAAGAGAATGTCCTTAATCTGCACAGATATCACGAACCCACAGTAATCTCCACATTTCCCTCTTTTCCACGCTACTCATTTAACATTGAAACATACACTGCTTTATAATTTTTCTCATCCCCTATCACTAGCGAGTGCTTACCATGTATTAGGCATGCTGAGTCCTTTATGTAAACTACCTTACAATCTTATTCAATCCTCCCAAATCTATACAATATGTATTATTAAGACCACTTTATAAATGAGATGAAGGATAATTAAGGAATTTGCCCAAGGTCACGAGCTAGTAACCAAGGTCACGAGCTAGAGCTTGAAATCTGAACCCATGGTCTCCCTCCAGTTGTTGTTCAGTCGCTCAGTCATGTCTGACTCTTTGTGACCCCATGGACTGTAGCATGCCAGGCTTCCCTCCCTTCACTATCTCCCGGAGTGAGCTCAAACTATGTCCACTGAGCTGGTGATGTCATCCAACTATCGCATCCTCCCTCCAGAGTGCGCACCATTTCCTCCCGAAGTGGAGTTATAGCTTTCACCGAGGCACGCTGTGCCTAAAAGTTCCCTAATCCTGGCACTGGAGTTAGCACAACTTCTCCATGATATAAACGGCTCAGCTCACCTGGCTTGTTCTGTTTGGTCCTCAGCTCCAGATTAAGGTTAGCAGTTAGTCTGCAGCTCCTGTCCTGGCTCATCTTAAATCTGTCTAGACTTTTTCATCCTTTTTAAAACTTTGGTCCCTAAAGTCTTCTTCCTTATCAGTGACAGCTCCCTCCCCTGAGGCAAAGGTTGATATGCTAATATGATGGGGTCACAAAATCAAGCATATTTCAGGGCCTGGTCAGGTATTACAATGTGTGAAGAAAAGAGAGTAAGTAATAAAGAGCAGGAATAGTATGTCTATGAAATAGGATGTACAAGCTTGAGCGAGCAATGGATACTATTCTCTAATGTATTGTACTGATGATTACACAAAGCAGATGATAGGCTGGATCCAGTCTTCTGGCTATATGCCATCTCACCTGAAAAGGATGCTTCAGAATGTGATTTGTTTTTTCAAAGAGTGAACTAGCACACTACTACTAAAGGATGAAATGATAAACACACTAGTTTTTCTCCTAAGAGTCCAATCACATTTTCCTTCTTCCCTATATTATCTGATATATTTGGGAGGGATTTTAGCAAGTTTATTTGTTCAAGCTGAACCAGTTCATTAACTGACCTTGAAATCTTGCCATCCCTTAATAAGAGAGGAGAGATTAATGAGACCAAAAGAAAATACTACCAGCTTTGGACTAAACATGCAGGCACTTCTTACTGAAAATCCTCTAGGTATTCATACTCTTTCTCCTGAACATCTCCTAAGCTCATATGCATTCACCACCAAAGTGCATTCTTAATGTTCTTGGCTACAAGCACTTGCTGTCTGATTTCTACCCGAAAGCATAGAGAAAGAACAAAATTATTTTTTCAATACTGTCATTATTCATCTTATTTTTATTATGCTTGGCTATCAAGCAAGGAAGACAATGAAATTAAATATACCACTGCACTTCCTCTCACAGAAATGTTATGACTTGAGAGCCTGAATAAAGGCACATGATCAGAGCCACACATTTCTACATTGTTTACATGAAAATGCTTTTTGGTAAATGGCACTGTTAATGATAGAAATATTAATAACATTAAAAAGTTTATGTGGTCAATGATTTATAAACCAAAGGTGAAAATATTTACTATACTATCTTTAAATTATACATTATTAGTCAATCTCAAATGGTGATTAGTAAACATTTGCTGTCCTAAAATAAGCTCCTAGGCTTAGATGCTTTTCATAATAAATTATTCCACAACAAAAAGCTCAATCACTGTCACTATCAATAGGCAGGTGTTGCATAGAAAGGCAGGTGTCTACCTAGTATTAAGTGTCTCTTTCTTATTAATAAACTCGTATTTCAGTGGATGAAGAGGAACTGCAACATACCATTTTAAAAAAATATTTTCCTATATGCAAAACAGAAAAAGAGACTCAGATGTATAGAACAGACTTGTGGACTCTGGGAGAAGGCGAGGGTGGGATGTTTCAAGAGAACAGCATTGAAACATGTATATTATCTAGGGTGAAACAGATCACCAGCCCAGGTTGGGTGCATGAGACAAGTGCTCGGGCCTGGTGCACTGGGAAGACCCAGAGGGATGGGGTGGAGAGGGAGGTGGGAGGGGGGACCGGGATGGGGAATACATGTAAATCCATGGCTAATTCAATGTATGACAAAAACCACTGCAATGCTGTAAAGTAATTAGCCTCCAACTAATAAAAATAAATGGAAAAAAAATAAAATAAAAAAAAATTAAAAAATATTTTCCAGCATTCCATGGAGATAGTCATGTAACAGAATCCTGGTCAAAGAAATTAAGTGGAAGTTGTTGTTGTGGGGTTTAAGGAAAAGCTCTTTATAAGGGTGACACACCTGGTCCAGATCTGCCAAAGAGTTCTAGACTCAAGGAAAGTTCAGGTTCATGGAATGTAACCTTTAAATACTTGGAATTTCCCAAATGACAGAGGCATCTCTGTCATTCATGGTGGGACCCACCAATCACCTCTTACAATTTATGCTTACATTTTGGGTGATTCATGGAAGGACCATAGACAGTTTATTCTAAGAAGAGGACTAAACATGGGAGCTGGCCAAGCCAGAAAGACCAGAGAAAGATCAACCATGAAATTAGAGGATAGGAGTGTTGAGCCAGGTGATTTCAATCCAATCTCAGTGGAGAGAAGAAGACTAAAGACTTAGTTCAGCCAAATGGTTGGCAATAATTCAATCAATCACCCATATACGATTAGATTAACTCTATATATAAAGAAACCCCAATAAAAATTCTGGACTCCAAAGCTTGCTGAAATGCCTGGGTTGGTGATACATACTACTACAGATTGACGCTGGGAAGGTAAGGTGTCCCTGAGGACAATGTATGCTTCCTTGAAACCCTCGCAGTTCCAGATTCTGCCCAATGTATCTCTTCCTTTGGCTGACTCTAATGTATATCTGATGTATATCTTTTTGCTATTAAAAAAAACCCTTGTAATCATAACACTTTGCTACATGGGTGAGTCTATGGGGACCCCCAAATTTGTAGCCAACTAGTATGAAGTGAGAATGGCACTGGGGCTCCCCAACCTTGTAGTTGATTTCAGAAATCTTGGGCAGAACTTAGCAGTCTGGAGGACTATTCCTTTAACCTCAAGTTTGGATGCTTTTGTCTTTCCTTTCCTCTTTACTGGACACAACACGATGTAGAGAAGTCATTTGAGACAACAAGGTGACAAGCACAGACCAAATATATCAGACAGAGTTCAGTCAGGGACGCAGAACCTGTTCTAAACATTTCAAAATCGATTAACGCGAGGACTTAGGTTCTTAAACACTGGGAGACCAAAAGACTGGGAACATCACTGCTAGCTTTTAGGTCTGCCACAACTACAATCAGGAGGTTGGTTGGCACTGCTAATCCAGATAGGAAACTGCAGGAAAAAGGAACACAGAATGAAGGCAGGAGATTCATAAGGGAATGTCCAGAGCAGATGAAAAACTCACAAATGGCATAGGCCAGGCATCTGCCAACTATTACCAAAGAAAAACAATATGGCTTTTTCCTCCCTCCAGTCTCCACAGGCAGAAAGTAAACCACTGTCAGAATTCCAGAGTGAAAGGAGTCTAGGAATATTTTATTCAATGAAAACAATTTATGTCATTCTGTCTCTTGGCTCTTTCTCCTGAAAACTGTATATTCAAAACCACCATGTTGCTTAGTATATGTGTATAAGTATATGCTTAGTAAAACTTTTATCACACATATAGTGATATATAGTGATATAGTATATGGTCAGGAGTTTATAAACAATATTGTGGCAGACTAATTTCATTTTTCTCCCAAAGTTTGAAATCTTAAACGGTATGAATTAACAAAGCCTCTTAGTGGAGAAAAGAATATGATAGTAGCTGCTACCCCATAAACAGTCATTGAAAGTATACAATTACTTACTCATGGGAAAAAGTGATTTGATGCCAAGAGTTATGGTCTCTGGACATTTTTGCTCAGACGGGTATCATTAATAAAAATGTCTGAGCATAAACTTCCAATATATGTATATTTATTATTTATGTTTATTATTCACAAGTGCTACTGTACTAATAAAAATACTATAAAGCATAGAAACAGACTATAAAAAAGATTTTTTAAAATGAAAAATGTTTGCTTAACAAAAATACTACAAAAATGCTATTCAATATAAAATATAGGTCATTTAATTTTTTATTTTCTATAATTTTTCTAAGATAAACTTTATATGACATAATATTCACCAAAGTGTACAATTCACTGGTTTTTAGTATATTAACAATGTTGAGAAACCGTCACCTCTAATGCCAGAATATTTTCATCACCCCAAAACGCAACCCCAAACCTGTTAGCAGTCACTCCCAATTCCTCCCTCCTCCATCCCCTGACAAACAGTAGTCTATTTTCTGTCTCTATAGACATATTTATTCTGAACATTTCATATGGACAGAATCATACGCTACGACTCCTTATCTTTTAATATGTTTGTCAAGCAATTTATGAAGTGACAGTTTGAAAACCTTCACAAATCAGTTTTCTGATTCATGGTTTAATTGTGATCATATCTGGAGAACACTAACAGAGAGCAGAGGCACCTCGTTGGTTTCAGTCCTGCCATCAACCATTTTGTTGAAATAAAGCTAGGGGATTACTCATTTTCTCAAAGTATTCTTAACAAATCAGAAGGCAGTGAATTTTTATATTTCTAAAAATCGGTCTCAATTTCCTGCAACTACTTGCACAAGATTTAAATGTTCTTGAAATTTATGATTCCAGATTTAAAAGAAAGAAAATGGTAAGAGTTTTTAAATAACACAGACATGCAGTTTTCAATCACAAAAATCACAGTGATGTTCAAATTGCCAAATGTTTCAAACATCCTTTCCTATAACATGAATTTATTTCCCAAAGTAGTTGCTTTATCATCCATTATCATAATATTAGTTTTTGACTGAAGGAAAAGAGTAATGTGTTTCTCTTTTTTAATACCGTGATATGTAGCATCCTGTGACATAAATCTTTGTAAACCATTCATCTATGCTATGAAGGTTAGAACTAGATAACCTGTAAATCCACCTAACCTAATGCATGCAAACTGCAAGAAAACTGAATATTCTAAAAGTGAATACATGAGTGTGAGCACCACTGTTATTTCATTCAGAAGTATGCAAGTCCCTTCGTCCCCCACCTCACTCCTGAACCACAAGGGATAAGTGGCTATTAGCCCCAAGAACTTAGTAAGGTACGACAGCACAGCAAATATGAGTATAGCATAACATCACTTTGTATTTGCAATTTAAAATTGCAAATGGAACTTTAGATATCTGCCCTCAACATCAATCGATTATCCTACACATCCCACTACAGAAAATACTAATTAGAAATGGTATAAACAGGTGTTTAATATATGAATTGAGCAGTGACTGACTATACTAGGAACTAAGAAAACATCTGTGGAAGGATTGGAGGCAAAGAGGTAAGGGAGGGGAGAAGGAATTAGAGGGGCTAAAGAATTTTAAAAGCTTATGTAGCCTGAGTAGTAAAGTCTTACTGAACAAAAAAATTCCTTTATAATAGAGATTTTCTTTAAAAAAAAAGTTATCATTATTTTAAAATCCATGATTTACAATAGATTAAGAAATTGGGAGGTAAGACCTAAGAAGAAAGCCTAGGAGCCAGGATTACCCATGTTCTAAAATCAGGTTTTTGGACATAAGCAGAGGAATTTACATTGGAACCAGAGACTCCTGACAGGATAAGGATCTGGGCAACTATCCACATCATCTACGTGTAAGGTTACATAAGCATAATTTCATAATTTCAAGTTAATTTGACTTTAAAATTATACTAGAGTACAATTATACTGTGTACAACTGTGTATAAATCTCACACAATAAGAAAGGTTAATTGAAAGTACATGAAATATAAGTATATCCCAACTTAGTGAACAGTTATAACAATCACT
This sequence comes from Odocoileus virginianus, assembly GCF_023699985.2. Classification (NCBI taxonomy): domain Eukaryota; kingdom Metazoa; phylum Chordata; class Mammalia; order Artiodactyla; family Cervidae; genus Odocoileus; species Odocoileus virginianus. The sequence continues at coordinate 24,011,296 of NC_069684.1, forward strand.
GAAATGAAAAAAATGAAAGCCAAGGCATTAAGTGTGCATAGATGACTACAGTCCACTGTTTATCACTATTCAACAAGTGTTCAGAACAAAAGGCAGACATATTCACCAAATGATGCAGTACAGCTTTTCAAAAAGTTCAAAGCATTTATGACTTATTGGAGCTATGAAAACAGGATTTACTTAATATATCGTCACATGAGAGTAACATGAAAAGAGCTCCTACCTTTGTGATAAGAAGTCGGTACCTATCCAGCATCGCCTGGTTGTCATGGCAGCCTGCTAATAATTGCCATACCTCTGCCCTCAATGCTTCAGGAACACCACTCTTCACCAGAGTGGATAATCCCTTTGGTCGTGCACCAAGGTTATTGTGCCTGAGAAAACAAGAAGATAAATCATTCATACTCCCTTCACCACTACTGACCTGGTGCTGTTATGGAAAATATATTCATGAGTTTATAGTTTAAAAAAAAAAGTATAAGACTGAATCAGGAGGAAAATGACAGGGAGTGGCATGAAATAATAATAATAGTGTTTAAGTTTAGTAACATCTTCAACTTTTTTTCTTGATGGCATCTTCCTTATTAGTGAACCACGTTATCCCACCCAAAGGAAAGTTTTTCCTTCCTCTCATTTATTTTTTTACCATTCTATGAACTTATAATAATGAATGTGTTAACTGTATATTCCCAGGAAGCATTTCAAGGCATAAAAAGAGCCATTTGAATTCCCTGAGATGAATATATGGTATGTACAGCAAGGGCTGGGGGCTAGGGATGCTGAGAGTGGATCAGAAAAGAGGCCTATTATACCTTGACTATACCTCTAAATCCTGATCCAAAGTATCCCTGAAAGGAAGAACCTAGCCCTTTCCTACAAACCTCATATGACCTATCCAACTCCCCAGTCACATACACTTAGCAGCTTTACCCATTTCCAAGGGTGCTTAGAACCTGAACAAAGACAAATACATTGTCATGAAGCCAGTGATCACATAGCAGGTATGCAACTCTGATAATCTGCCCAACTGAACTGAAACTGAACTGCAGTTCCCAGCCTATGCCTAGCTTGAACCTGGAGCTATGTTCTACACCTTTTTGTTCAGACTTGATCTCTACTTTTATTTGCTGCTCACCTTTAATCTCTTAAGAGTTGATCCTAACGTAACCATCCAAATTTTAAAGATGTACTGTGGTTTGGTCTAACATCCCAGGTTTTGGCTTCAGGTTTTGAACCTGTGAAGTCATCGAAACCATATGTCTAATTTCTAAAATTGGCCTCCTGCCTACTTTACCTACCAAATGCAACCCAGACCTCAGTTTTGGCATGTCCTTCATTTGAAAATATGTTCCAAGCTTTCCCCGTACTCTCATAATCCAACTATCTCGGAAAAATTTTAACAACTTCCAAAACTCAAAAGTTCAAGTAAACTCATCCCATTAATATCTTTAATAAACCATTAAATTTATGACCATTCTGCTTTATTTCAGCCTCTTAAGGGAAAACTTTTATATTGTTGAGTTAGATAATCTTAAGCTGACGATACTGACAGGCTTGAAGCAAAACAGAGTAAAGAGAGGCAGAGCGTACACGATTTAACATGCCATGGCACCATTAAAGAACCTAATTATGCTGCTAAGTGAAAAAAGCAGGTTTTAAAATAGCACATATATGGTATTATTTTAACTACACATTCTCTCTCTCACACTCTCTCCTTAACACATACTATTTTGAAACCTGCTCTTGACATGCATAGGGAAAGAATATGGAAGAATGAACACCAAAATATCTATGTAATGGAATTAAGAGAAAGTATTCCTTTTATTTTTCTATACTGTTTGAAATATTTACAATGATCTTGAATCCTTTTATAATCATACATAAAAAAAATTCATTTCACGTCTTTAAATTTCCCCAGTGGACTTCAATTAAAAAATAAATTAATTTGGAAAAACACCATAGCCAAATATGCTCCATAAAATATGTCAAGTAGAGGCTTCCATGGGGACGCAGTGGTAAAAAATCTGCCTATCAATGCAGGATACGGGTTAGATCCATGGTCTGGGAACATCTCACAAGCCGCTGAGCAACTAAGCCCACGTGCCACAATTATTGAGTCTGTGCTCTAGAGACCATGCTCCATAACAAAAGAGGTTACCACAATGAGAAGCCTGCACACCCTAACTAGAGAGCAGCTCCCGCTTCACGGCAACTAGAGAAAAGCCCTTGCAGCAACGAGACCTAGCACAGACCCCACACACAAAAAAAAAGAATTAAAAAAAAAAGTTGATTTTAAAAAATATGTCAAGTAGAAAGATTATTAACTATTCCTGAGAAGACTTACATTTGAGTAAACTATATGACACATGGGTTTCCTTCCAGCTGCCTAGTCTTCACTCTCCAACAGCATTTAAAATTAGCAAAGGAATGCTGCGCCAAAGCAAGCCAGGAGCAGCTTCATAAAAGGATCTTTTTTGTAATTTTATTATTTGATTCTGATCACTGATGCAATGGACATGAACTTGGGCAAACTTCGGGAGATGGAGAGAGACAGGGAGGCCTGGCATGCTGCAGTTCATAGGGTTGCAAAGAGTCAGACATGAGTAAGAGATTGAACAACAGCAACAACATATTTTTGAATAGGAAAAACATACATGATTTGAGGGCTAGCTGAGTTTCTGAACTCTTAGTATAAAATAAAAATAACTAAAAACAACAGTGTGCCAAGGGCTAAGCGCATTTCTCATGAAATTAAATGCAAAGTTTTCTGAATTATGAGTCCCATAATGAATAATATAAGAGTAATTCAAAGTAATTAAATATACTACATGTTAAATATACTACATGTACTACATGGTTATACATGAATCATGAACTTCCAGGTGTTCAAGCTGGTTTTAGAAAAGGCAGAGAAACCAGAGATCAAATTGCCAACATGCGCTGGATCACCAGAAAAGCAAAACAGTTCCAGAAAAACATCTATATCTGCTTTATGGACTACACCAAAGCCTTTGACTGTGTGGATCACAATAAACTGTGGAAAACTCTTCAAGAGATGGGAATACCAGACCACCTGACCTGCCTCTTGAGAAATCTGTATGCAGGTCAGGAAGCAATAGTTAGAACTGGACATGGAACAGACTGGTTCCAAATTGGGAAAGGAGTACGTCAAGGTTGTATACTGTCACCCTGCTTGTTTAACTTATATGCAGAGTACATCACGAGAAAGGGTGGGCTGAATGAAGCACAAGCTGGAATCAAGACTGCTGGGAGAAATATCAATAACCTGATATGCAGATGACACCACCCTTATGGCAGAAAGTGAAAAACTAAAGAGCCTCTTGATAAAAGTGAAAGAGGAGAGTGAAAAAGTTGGCTTAAAGCTCAATATTCAGAAAACTAAGATCATGGCATCCAGTCCCATCACTTCATGGCAAACAGATGGGGAAACAGTGCAAAGAGTGGCTGACTTTATTTTGGGGGGCTCCAAAATCACTGCAGATGGTGATTGCAGCCATGAAATTAAAAGGCGCTTACTCCTTGGAAGGAAAGTTATGACCAACCTAGAAAGCATATTCAAAGGCAGAGACATTACTTTACCAACAAAGGTCTGTCTAGTCAAGGCTATGGTTCTTCCAGTAGTCATGTATGGATGTGAGAATTGGACTATAAAGAAAGCTGAGCACCGAAGAATTGATGCTTTTGAACTGTGGTGTTGGAGAAGACTCTTGAGAGTCCCTTGGACAGCAAGGAGATCCAACCAGTCCATCCTAAAGGAGACCAGTCCTGAGTGTTCACTGGAAGGACTGATGTTGAAGCTGAAACTCCAATACTTTGGCTACCTGATGTGAAGAGCTGATTCATTTGAAAAGACCCTGATGCTAGGAAAGATTGAGGGCAGAAGGAGAAGGGGATGACACAGGATGAGGTGGTTGGATGGCATCACCGACTCAATGGACATGAATTTGAGTAAACTCCAGGAGCTGGTGATGGACAGGGAGGCCTGGTGTCGCAAAGAGTTAGACACGACTGAGTGACTGAACTGAACTGAACATGTTATACTGAGCTCAATGTCAGCACTGTGTATCGACAGCTATTAAAACTCCAATAAATATCTCCCATATAAAAGAAACCTTTATTCAACCCCACATAATACTCCAAATGTCATACTGTCTTCCCCCTTTGCACATCACATCTCCCTAAAGGATGACTGCACATTCTCTCTATCTTCCCTCACACTCATTCCTCAGCTCAGGTCAGCACAGCTTCTCTCTTCTATATAAGTAACACATGACCTCTCTCCAGGCCACTAAATTCCAGAGACATTTTTCTTTTTTTTTTTTTTTTTTCTTCCCATTTTTTTTTATTAGTTGAAGGCTAATTACTTTACAATATTGTAGTGGGTTTTGTCATACATTGAAATGAATCAGCCATGGATTTACATGTATTCCCCATCCTGATCCCCTCTCCCACCTCCCTCCCCATCCCATCCCTCTGGGTCTTCCCAGTGCACCAGGCCCGAGCACTTGTCTCATGCATCCAACCTGGGCTGGTGATCTGTTTCACCCTTCATAATATACTTGTTCCAATGCTATTCTCTCAGAACATCCCACCCTCACCTTCTCCCACAGAGTCTAAAAGTCTGTTCTGTACATCTGTGTCTCTTTCTATTTTGCATATAGGGTTATTGTTACCATCTTTCTAAATTCCATATATATGTGTTAGTATACTGTATTGGTCTTTATCTTTCTGGCTTACTTCACTCTGTATAATGGGCTCCAGTTTCATCCATCTCATTAGAACTGATTCAAATGAATTCTTTTTAATGGCTGAGTAATATTCCATGGTGTATATGTACCACAGCTTCCTCATCCATTCGTCTGCTGATGGGCATCTAGGTTGCTTCCATGTCCTGGCTATTATAAACAGTGTTGCGATGGACATTGGGGTACACATGTCCCAGAGACATTTTTGAGTCCTTCCACTACTGACTATTTTGTTTCCTTGGCATCAGTGACAAAGCACTCTCTTTTCCCTCCTCACAAACCCCACTGATGATTGCTTCTTAAAGTGTTTCAAACTGTAAATCTCTCCACTCTCCCTCAATGATCTAATTCTCTCCACTCTCTGATCTCTGGGCATTACTACCCATCTCCATGAATTCTGAGCTCCAGAAATCAACATACTCAAATTCAAACTCATATTCTTTCTCCCTAAACCTGATCGTTTTCCACAGTGTCCTACCTCAGTGACTGTCACCACAATTCAACCAAATTAGAAACCTAGATGTTACTGTTCACATTATTCTCTATCCCATAATTTATTACTAATCTATCAAGAAATCTAATGCATTTTATTTTCCCAACCACTCCAAAATCCTTGCACTCCTACCTATCTCCATTGCTACCAATTCTACTCATTGTGCCTCCTAACATCCACTCATCCTATTACCATGTATTTCCAATACGGCAGGCAAAATGAAGAGAAAAATAGCTTGATTATATATCATATTGGCTCAAATTACTTTGCATAATCAATTATATAAGATTCTGAATCTGAACTTTCTCTTCTTACACAGACATACACACACACATACACATGCAAACACATACCTTAACGTTAACAGTCAACAGTCCCTAATACAGCTTTTACTGTAATATGATTAAACTCAACCAATATTCTAGCTTCTAGCTGGCCCTTGTCTATTTGGCCAGGCATAATAGAAAACCTTTTTCTCCTCTCTTTAAAACCCAGGCACTATTTATCTTCATAGTGACGTGAAAGTGGCTCACTTGTGTCCAACTTTGCAACCCCATGGGTTGTAGCCTGCCAGGCTCCTCCCTCCATGGAATTCTCCAAGCAAGAATACTGGAGTGGATAGCCATCCCTTTTTCCAGGGGATCTTCCTAACCCATGGATCAAATCCAGGTCTCCCACATTGCATGCAGATTCTTTACCATCTCAGCCAACAGGAAAGCCCTAGGACACTGGAGTGGGTAGCCTATCCCTTCTCCAGTGAATCATCACCACCCAGGAATTGAACCAGGGTATCCTGCATTGCAGGTTGGTTCTTAACCAGTTGAAATAACTTACAGACTGACATTTAAAAAGAACTGGGGAGTTCATAATACAACATGATTAACAGCTCTAAATTACTGACTATTCTGGTAATGATACAGTAATTAATTATATTGTATACAACACCCTGTACTTAAGAGATACTGCTATCAATGGCTACCAAGCCAAAAGCTATAGTATGCATCTATGACCAAAGAGGATCCAAATAAAATGACAATTTATAAAAATAGTCACTGTTTCAGTATTTCTAATAAAAATATAATTACATATGGTCATTGATTTAATACATTAACTACAGCTATCAGGAGACTTACAAGCAGGCATCTAGTTAGGACAAGTGTTGAACTCTGCACTAGAAGCAATACAGGTATCAAATGATTAAAAAAGTCACACATAAACCAGATGTGCTCAACAGTAGTAATTGGGAAGTTTGTAATGCATGAATGTAAATTCCACAAGGGAAGGAATCTCTATCTTCTTTACTTATATATCTGAAGCATCTAGAGCAGTACCCTGTTATATATAAGTATTCAATACTTTTAGATAAAAGAATAGATTTATGAGACTAAATTAACATGAACAACTAATACAGCTAAGCTAAAGAATGCTTTTTTTAAAGGCAAACAGTCTCACTGATTTAACAGCATCATAAAGCAGTTGTATATTCATCTGGTTACCTTCAAAGAGGCATCTTTTCTTGAAACTGTTTGGGCATATAAGAACTTTCTCTATTTAAAAAAAAAAAAAAGAACTTTATTTTTTAAGGCTGTCTAGGAAAGAATTTCAAAGAGGAGCTATAATTTCTAACAAAAACAGCAGAGAAATCAAGAAATGAGAAGAAAAGCCATTGAATGATACTCAGAGGTCACTTATAGAATTGGGGCAATTTTGATAAAAGAAGAAGAGGAAGTAGGTGGCTAGAAGATATGAGAATGTAAGGGCAGCAGCTTGACCCACTTTAAAAGGTCTTCTCAGAAAAAGGAATAGTTAGAACTGAAACTAAAAGATGGGGAACATCAAGTAAAGTTGGGGATTTGTCCTTCCCTCATTAATGGTAAGACCTATATATGTCAACCGAGGTCTCACTTTAAGTTAATCAAGATACATGAAGAAGTTTCAAGAAAAGAGATAGATTAAAGATCACTAGGAAAAGCAAGAGCACATACTTTGTTCTGATATGTATATGCTTTCACCGGGTTTTTTCATTAGTGGAAAAAGTTGAACATTATACTGATGTGAAAAGGAAGGAAGCTATTTATGTTCACGCTTAGTGATTTGAATTCTTCATGTTTTCCGAATTTAGATATTTTGGCGGATCATTTTGCTGATGTTTGCCTAGGTTGAGAGATCATGGATTAAGAACATATTTTCCCACTTTGATAATAAGGATAGTCATGAAGAATACAATCAAAGTGCCTATTAAATCTGTATCAATTTTCTGAAAGTCTAACAAAGGTAAATGAATAGTCTGAAGGTAGTTTTATTTATATATAGTAAACCAATACTTAAATTTTATCACAAAGTTCCGTTAGTGTTTTGGTTAGAAAATCTTCCTACCACAAAAGTTAACTTACATCTAAGTGTTCAGGGTCAGCACAGTGTTCTCCTAGTCTTCTAATAAAAATAAAGGGAAAAAGAAAAAAAAAAAAAAAAAAGAAAAACCCTAACTCCCACCATGCAGAGATAATCTGTTAATACTTTAATTCAATAATAATAGTGTCCATTGGTTTGCTCTCACAGTAAGAGTTCATACTACAGATTTTGTCACTGTAGTTTTTCTCTAAAAAATATTGTTTGATAATTTTCAGGTCAATATAATTTCAAATTAATAACTTAATTTACTCCTTCAATTTGTAGTCTAATAAAAACAGGATTCTATTCTATGTTAAAAAAAAAAAAAAAAGAAGAATCTCAACAGCTTTGATACAATTCAAAACCAGAAACAGTTTTCCAGAAATAATTCTGCCCCAATTCCTTAAATAATTATTTAATATGCAAGACATCAGCATTACCATTCTGAATATATCCAACACATTAAAAAAAAATCTTGCTACCACTTTCAGTTTGGTGTTTTCAAGTCCTTCTATCACAAGTGTGTTAGTTGCCCAGTCATGTCCGACTCTGTGACCCTATGGTCCGTAACCTGTCAGGCTCCTCTGTCCATGGAATACTCCAAGAAAGAATACTGGAGTGGGTGGGTAGCCAATCTCTTCTCCAGGGGATCTTCCCAAATTTCTATCACAAACATTTCCTCAATTCCTCTCTCCCTGACGTTCTTCCTCTCCTTTTCTCTAAATCTTTTGTTTGCTCACTTTTTTATGTAGTATTTCAAAACATTTTAACTCCAATTTCATATGAAGACCTCCATCACTGAATTTTTACTGTGTTTTCCATTTTCTTTCCCATAGTATCTTTATTTTTTTCTGATAACTTAAAATTAGTATTAGTCTTCCTTTGCTGCTACTGCTGCTAAATCACTTCAGTCGTGTCCAACTCTACGCAACCCCATAGACAGCAGCCCACCAGGCTCCCCTGTCCCTGGGATTCTCTAAGCAAGAACACTGGAGTGGGCTGCCATTTCCTTCTCCAATGCATGAAAGTGAAGTTGCTCAGTCGTGTCCGACTCTTAGCGACCCCATAGACTGCAGCCTACCAGGCTCCTCCATCCATGGGATTTTCCAGGTAAGAGTACTGGAGTGGGGTGCCACTGCCTTCTCCGAGTCTCCCTTTATATATTTCTAATAGTATATTTCATTATCTGAGTTCTGATTTTATCCATAAAAGTTTCACTTTATTTTGATATAGTGATCTCATTGTTTCACAGTAAGTTCAAAATACTTTCAACTACGTTTTATTTAAAAACCCCTTGATAACACAGGCTGTCTCCTCATAAACAAAATTTTCCCCCAAAGCACAAAATGAAGCACAATAGGTGCCCTACCTAACTGAATCACAAAAATATCTTCTTGTAAGTCCCTAACTAATATTCCTAAGACTCACTGAAATGCTCTAAACCCACAGAAACATTAATGTTAAAAAAGATACGCCAAGAGCAATTTTAAAACTTTGTCAATTCTTGTGTAATAGAAATAAACTTCTCTCAATTAGGCAAATCTCATCATTTTCACATAAACTGTCATGACACAACTACAATGAGACAAGTAAACATAAAAATACTTCAACTGTAGAAGATTCAAAAAGTTTTCTACAGGTCTAAAAACCACTTATCTAAGTTCTTTAAAAAAGTTCCCTAAGATTCTATAAATGAGTTAGCTAAAGTCTACTACAAAAAATATAATGTAGAAAGATTATATTTCTGAAAAAATGTACACTGAATGGTAGCTGAGGAATCCCATCAACTCTACTTTAGAATTCTTTCTCCATTTGGAACTACACTTTATACAGAAGGCCCATGAGTTTGGTACTGACCTCATCAACCCATTCAGTTATGTCCTAACTAGTTACTCTATTAACAATTTCTTCTGACTCCAAAATTACCTTCTAAATAATAAAAAGCATAATAAAAGCAATTTTTTAAAGGTTATTTTCCAAGATCTTTTTTAGTAGTATTTACTTTTATTTATTTGTTTGGCTGTGCCTGGTCTTTGTTGTGACACCGAGAACCTCTGGTTGAGGCATGCAAAGTCTTAGTTGCAGCATGCGGGATGTAGCTCCCTTACCAGGGATTGAATCTGAGTCCCCGGGTTACCAACTGGACCACCAGGGAAGTCCCCATAATAGCAACTTCACCTTTAAAATATTTGTTGGGAATTGTCTTTATCGTGTTTATTGTATTTTTTTTCCTACTCCTGTGTTCACTCCAACATTTTCACTGGGTGCTAACAGAAACATTTATCCATTATGTCACAATTCTCTGCTTTAATGTCTATATGCCTCTAGCGGCTTCCCTGGTGGCTTGGACAGTAAATCTACCCGCAATGCAGGAGACCTGGATTCAATCCCTGGGTCAGAAGATCCCCTGAAGAAGGAAATTACAACCACTCCAGTATTCCTGCCTGGAGAATTCCATGGACAGAGGGGCCTGGTGGACTACAGTTCATGGGGTCATAAAGAGTCAGACACGACTGAATGACTAACACTTTCACTGTCTCTGTAAGATGGTAAACTCCTTGGGGGTAGGGACTTTCTACTGTTCATCTTTAACTCAGGAGTGTCTAGTACAGTTCCTTAGAGAAAGTAGATGATATTTTTAAGTTGGCTCAAGAATCAAATGATTGTCATTTCACAGAAAAGAAACATAACAAAATGGTTAAGAAATTTGAAATAACCTCAGTTTTTCAGTTATTTTGTTAAAATGGCCTGTTATCTATTCCCACCCTTCTTGCTTGTGAATCTCAAAGGTAGGAGCTATGTGTTTACCTGTGTATCTCCTAGAGCCTACAAGGATGCTTTATATTGAAACAAGTTATAAATCTTGTGGACAAATCAATTTTAAAGAGTGAAGATCTCAACTGGCTGTCTAATTAGTCATAAACGTATTTTATTGTATTGTCCATCATACTGTCATTCTCATTATTTCTTTTTAAACTCATACTAGAAGCCTGGAAACAGTATCAATTTTCTGAGTCTATTCTCTCGCTTACTAAACCTTCTACATGCACCAATAATAACGAATCCAGAAATCTATGTACATTATAGAAATGGCAGCCTGTCCAACTGGTTAAAAAGTCCTGCCTTTGGAGCCAGACTGCCGAGATTCAAACCCTGGCTCTGTCATTGACTTGCAGCATGATCATGCTCCTAACTCTAACTCCATCACTCAACAAGTCCCATCTCTTCCTGCCTATTCATCAGCTTCCCTTGCAATTGTGTCCTCTTGTGGCATCATCAAATTTTCTCTCTCTGCAAGTCACGTACAGCAGCACACAATGTACATGCTCAAATTATCTCTCAACCCACATTCACTTACTAATATGTCCTTATTTCTTATCACCCCTTTATAGCAAAACTTCTCTCGAGAGTTATCTATCTATACCTGATGATTACCTTTCCTCCTAGATATAGTCCAACCAGGCTTTCATTCCTCCCTCTCTATGGAGAGTTTCTTGTGTGAGTCACCAGTGACATTCAAACTGCTGGACTAAATGAAATACTCAGGCTTCCTCCAACGTGACCTTTCAGCAGCTGGGCACTTCGTTCTTGATAGACTTATTCACTTGTGTTTAGCTTGACTCTCCTCCTACACTATTGGTTGTGCTTTCTGGGACTCCTTTGCACAATATTTCCTACTCATCTTTCCAACTGCCAAACTCAACTGCTGGTTGAGGGCTTGACACCTAGATGACTATCTATATTTACTCCCTAAGTTATCTCAATATAAAGATACATAAACATGCAGTTTTTTAATTAATACAACAGATGAACAATCATATAAATATAAAATTTTCAATAAGAAAAATAAATTTTTACCATCTTCCTAGCAATTCTCCCCAAGAATATAGGATCTTCTCAGGACAATCCTTAGACACATCACCTGTTCCACTTGAGAGTTCATTATCACTCTCTGCAGAAGAAACACAAAAACAACAAACATTATATAGTACATTGTATATTTATGTGTTATAAAACAATAAGCATGACTGTTTCTAATAAAACAAATACTTCTGCTTATATTACACCACTGCAAAAATAACAGTATAAACTTCAATAATATATTTTATTTCAGTGCCAAAATAAATATTTTCAAAGCACAAAGTTTTTATTAAAATTCTTGTCCACAGTTTACATGGTATGAAACTGAAAATACCTATAAATAAATATCTTTACCCAACGGAAGTAAAATTTAAAAGCTAATGGTAACATGGTTAGAAATTCCTATTTAGTATTTTATTCATCAGTTTAGTATTCTCAAATATTGTGTGTGTGTATTCAGTCGCTCAGTCGTGTCCTACTCCTTGAGACCCTATGGACAGAGGGCCACCAGGCTCCGCTGTCCGTGGGATTCTACAGACAAGCATACTAGAGTGGGTTGCCATTTCCTGCTCCAGGGGATCTTTCTCAACCCAGGGATCAAATCCATGTCCCAGTGTCTCCCAGAGATGAAACTTTCATCTTTCAAAATGACAACTTCATAAAACATTGCAAAATATAAAGTAATAGTTTTAGAAAGAATAAGACAGCTTGAGTTGTAGTTTATAATCAGTAGTGAAAATAAGTTAATTCTAAATTCTATAAATCTTTAGACTTGGTAAAGAAAGGAAATGTAATGGACACAACTCACCTACACTATAACAAAGCTTTTGACACAGTGCTACCTAAGAAAAGGCTGCAGAAGTACTGATTGAATGATAAAATAAGCTAGATAAAAATCTGTCTGGCTGATAGCACATACCAAAGTTTCACCAATGCTGTTATAGTATAATAAGGATTGGCATTAAGTGAATCTCACAGGGATCTGTGTTAAAAACAATATTGCTTAGCATGTGACAAATCCAATGATCCAAGCAGAAACTCATTCATACCAGTGGATATATTCAACACCAAAAATTAATGTGATAAATAAAGATTTATTTGGTGATGTTTAAAAGATGTGCTTATATCCACCTGAAAAGATTTTATCACATATTTAGCAAAATAAAACCAAACTATATATACACACACAAACAAATGCTTCATCATCTTTAGGACAATATCAGATAAACAAGAATGATGATGGACATTTTATTCTAAAAAGCAAGTATTATTCTGGATATTGGGAATGAAGGTTAAGAGGCTATATGCTAACATCACTGCTCTAGAAATACCTCACATAGAACTGAGAGGTTTTATTTCTTTTAAAGCTAAAGCAAATGAAGTATCACTAAGTATTGGAGGAATAAAGTAAACAGAAACAACTGAAGTCTTAATATTAGAATAGTTTTTTTCATGAAAAACTATGCCTTATAATCCTTATAATTTTTAACTAAAATGAGGCACTTCTGTGAGTAATATGAAAATGAATAAAGGAAATCTCGTTTAAAATGAAGTCAGGAAACCCTGAAGGGGCAATTCTCACACATGTATCATTCGTGGCAGCTTACAGGCACTAACAGGAAGGAAGATTTCCTCCCGACCCAGCAAGGACAAGCTGCTAGCCACCTGCAGTCAGTGAAGAACCCCTGCAGCCCTCCCCAATTTCCTCCTTTTCTCTATAAAAGCAAGCCCCTCTCCTCCATTCTCCAGATATGCCTATCGTTTACTGTTGTTTGCTTGTCCCAAATTGCAATTCTCTCCTATTAGAAAATAAACTTATTCTGCTGGTACAATAACTGGCTGGTTTTATTTGTTTAACATCAGCAGTGAAAAGGGACACTATTAAAAATTACACTAGGAAACAGGTTAAACTTACACTATCTCAGGCAAACAGACTTCTGGTCACCCTTCTTATTAATTAGCACCAAACATAAGTGTTTATAAGTTGATATTCAATTAAGCAGAGTCCAAGATGATCCCACATTATACTCTAATTTGCCACACAGTAAATAATAACACACCAAAGTGCCAAATTGTACACGCTAAGTTGGGAGATCAAAATCTAAGAACACAATAAAAGAAACAAGGCAACGAACACCGATGGACATCACTAATCCTGAATATGAAAAAACTCAAAAGGTACTACTGATATTGAGACTCTTTTGGACTCTTATTGTTCTTGCTGGGAAAGGAATCCCTAAGCATGAAACAAAATGAAGATGCTTTAAGAAAGAATAAGAAATATGACTACCTATAAAATTAAAACTTCTATGATGTAAGGTACAGAATATATTTTTAAAAACTATATTTAGAGTATATATTTAGAAAAAAATTCTAACATATGACAGGACTATTTTGTGTAACATATCAAAATAAAGAGCAGTCCAACAGAAAATTGGGCCAAGGACATGAACATAGTACAGGGCAAAATACATAAAATACAACTAGCTAAAAAAGAAAGCCCTATCTCATTGATAATTTTTCAATGCAAATTAAAACAATGAAACATATTCATCAATTAGACTGGCAGGCAGTATAAATAATAATAATATCTGGTGTTGATAAAACGGGAAACAGGAAGGTTGATACTTAAGCAATCTTTATTAAGATTCTAAGATGAATATACCCATTTGGTCTAGTAACTTCACTTCTAGAAGTTTATGATCCAGAAACAGATATGCCAAAAAAATATGTAAAAGGATTTTCATTGTATCACTGTTTGTGAAAAAAGAAACTGAAAACTATCAGGAATCTGTCAATAGGACTTTTATTACCTAAATTATGGTCTATCCAGTCAAAAAAATACTATCTAGCAGTTTAAATGAATAGGTGAATCTTTATATGCTAAATGAAAATCATCCAAAATATATTGTGATGAAAAGAAATAAAAGAGCAATTTTAAGTATGATTTTATTTTAGTAAATATTATTCCTTATATGATTCAAAGATCTTTAAAAACAGCTGTAAGAATATACACCAAACTATTAACAGCAATTACGTTTCAATAACTAATAGTATCTTATCACATAGTAGGCACTCAATAAATATTTAGGGAATGCATCTTTCAGTTCTAAGTTTTATATTTCTGTAATACTTTTATCTTTTAACATAAGTTATGTGTAACTATAAAAAGCACAGGGAAAGGATTTTAATCTTTTAAATGACCCCTATGCTATATGAAACAAAAACCTATTTTATTTAATCCCTACTGCTATGTCATAAAAACATGAATGATAACAACCATGTCTTGTCTTCTTGACACTCTCCCAAGTTACTGTCCATCAAAAAAGGAAATCAGAACTGTAAGCAACTAGATTAGCAATGGAGAAGTCCAAGGAGAAGGAAAGAAAACGGGCACACTGAGGTAAAACCAGACCCCTGATGAACAATTAAGGCAGAAACAACAGAAGGTCAGGAGCCAAATATTTGGATGAAAAGTAGGATTTAGCCAAGTAAGTTAGGAGGCTTCCTCAATGGCTCAGTGGGTAAAGAATCCATGTGCAATGCAAGAGACCCAGGAGACGGGGGTTTGATCTCTGGGTTGGGAAGATCCCTTGGAGAAGGAAATGACAATCCACTCCAGTATTCTTGTCTGGGCAAACCCAGGGACAGAGGAGCCTGGCTGGCTATCATCCAAAGGGTCACAAAGAGTGAGACATGACTGACTGAATAAACAAACAAACAAAATAGACTCCTACAACAGTATCTTTAAGACTTCCGTGAAAACATGCCTTTTGGACTGCCTGGTGGTGCAGTGGTTTAGGAATTTGCCTGCCAATGAACATGGGTTCAATCCCTGCTCAAGATTCCACATGCGGTGGGACAGTTAAGCCCACGCACCACCAACTACTGAACCTTGCCTGCCCTGGAACGCAACAAGAGAAGCCACCACAATGACGAGCCTGTGCACTGCAACTAGAAAGCAGCCCTCACTCACTCCGACTAGTGACAGCCTATGTGCAGCAATGAAGACCCAGTGCAGTCAAAAATAATAAATTTTTTAAAACCATGCCTGTTTACATTATTTAGTTATATATTTAATATCTGTAACATTCATGTCCTTCTCTTGAAGTCCAAGCTCTTAGAGGGCTGGGATTGTATCTTATTTGCCTTTATAAGTAAACTTCTGCACATAACACTGGACTGTGGAATGAATAAAAGGATTATTTTGTTGCTGCTGTATTTTGAGAATATGTTCATATATATAAGGCAATTGGGAAGGAAAACCCTGGAGCAAGAAAGATGAGAAATCAGGCAAATTTTCTGTAAAGACATGAAATTGCCCAGGTTTCGGAGTACTGATTGAAGAGGAGGACAATTCGTATTTTGACTGCATGAGAGGCTTTGGAGAAATATGACAATGTTAAGACAGTTAGTTGAGGGAATTTGTAGGTAATAGTTTCATCTTCCTCTTTATAGAGGAAGCTTAACTTTAGGAGAGGTCTCTGGCAGACTCTGCTTAACTTACATAGCAAGATTTGGTAGAGACTCTTCTTAATATGCCTAATCTCACTTCCTTATCGTGAACATTTTCCTCATCAATTTCAATTTCCCTGCAGTTACTGGTGTCCTTTAGAAAGCAGGACCATGAAGAGCATTTCAGATGTCACTGGATTCATACTGTAGGACTACTACTTTCTTTAAACATCAGTGAAATGGAAATAATATCAATCAGGTAGCATTGTAAAAATTAAATGAAAATGCATTTGAGGTACTACACAGGGTGCCTGGCACACAGTAGCACTCAAGTGCTAGCTATCATTTTTATTCTCAAAGCACTTAAAAGTAACTTAAAAAGGATTCCAGGTTTGTTCTGTCTTATCCACTGATTTCTAGTATGCAGAGAGCAGAAACCAATTGTACAATGCCAAAAGAAGTTATAATAGATGTAAATTTTTAGATCAAACAAAATAAATATGTATGATGCTGCAATCAAAATAATTTAGTTTCTTAACTTTGTCACCACTCCCTGCTTTGAAAAAGAACTATGTTTCTATTAGTGATGTTTTTCATCCTAATCATAAAAGGAAATTTTCAGAATTAGTATCAACAAACATCATAAAAGGAAAAAAAGTACAGACACAGATATACAAAATACTTTTTTTCAAATAAAGTTAAAAATAAATAACAAAATTAGGGACAAATAAGCACAAAAATCTCCTTTTCTTTTCTACTAAAGAATTACTCATAAAATAAAAAGCTGAAAAGTAAGCACAGATAAAATGTGACTACTGAGGGTTTTCAGATATTTCTCCCCTTAGTTTTAGTCTTTCTTAATAAGTAATAAATATTTGTTGAAAGAAATACAGGCTATCACAGGTTGCTAAAACCTTTCATCTAAACACACTCGGGAGAAAAAAAACGAAAATTTTACTAACGGTGCAAAATGTGTAGAAACAGGTCTGTAAAATGACATCTTCCAACCTGGAGTAGTAAAACAGTGATTCATTTTGATTGCCTGCTGTCTGCTAAATCACTTAAGTCATGTCCGACTCTTTGAGACCCTATGGACTGTAGTCCGCCAGGCTCTTCTGTCCATGGAATTCTCCAGGCAAGAATACTGGAGGGGGTTGCCATTTCCTACTCCAAGGGATATTCCCAACCCAGGGATCAAATCCACGTCTCTTTTGTCTTCTGCACTGGCATGTGGATTTTTTACCACTAGTGCCACCTTGATTAATTAGTTGTAAAGAATATCATTTTGAAGGCCAAACCCTATAGCCACATTTTAATGACTTTGAATATAATATAATCTCTCAATTTTCACATCACAGAATATACTTGTTTTACATAGAAACTTACACATAAATGTAAATCATTAATGTAAAACAAAATATATTCTTTAGTTTCTAAAATGTTCTAAGATTTCCCACTGTTCAAAGCAAGTTGATTTACGATAGAGAAAAGATTCAAGGTAGAGACCACAAATTGCTCGCTTCTTTCCAACTAAATTATCATCACTGTCATTCTGAATCTAATTACAAGTTTAAAATTAATAATCCCTGTAGCTCCTAAGCATAAGTGATTAATAAAAATGTATCATTAATTGCTGAAACCTGTCAACCACACTCAAGAGAACTAGGGCAACCAACACACCTGACTTTAAGGACAATTAACAATGTTAAGCAAACTGTTACATTTTATATTTTTCTGGGATAGTAATGACTCAGAATTTATTTAGTTATGTATTTACACTTTGAATTTCAGTTCTTTGGAAATGCATTTTAATTTTATTCCATTTTCCTATTTTTAAAATTGTATGTATGTATGTACAAGTGACATACAAAAAACTGTAGATATTTAGTGTATAAAGCGTGATGTATTTGTAGAGGTTAGCATAGCCCTAGAATAAGAAATTTGAGTAATGTCTATCTGAATGTGCTATCTATGACCCTTTCCAAAATAAACTGAGGTGGTAAAAGAGGAAAATAACATCTGGAAGATTTTTTAAAAAGAACGTATGATTTAATAAAAAATTGTTTTAAAACACATTCAAAGAATTATTTTTTTAAGGCAGCTATCCAATTAAGAGGGAAAAACTGAGCAAGAGTTGGAGATAATTAGAAACAAAGAGTAGCAAGACAAGAAAGAACTCATAAGGCTAGGTCAAATCTAACTTAAGGTAGAAAGGGAACTCACTGACATCTACCATGTGGTACACAACATACTCAAGAGTCCTCTGAGCAGATGACCCTCTTCAACCAAGTGTGTAATTAAAAGGGAAAATACTCACAAATAAATAAGAAAAGAAGGGGAAATTCCCACAAAACTAGCCAAAGAAGCCACATGAAATAAGGCAGTCAAAGTAGTAACAGTGAAATCAGGCTCATGTCTGCAGTTGGGTTTATATATTCCACTGAGAGACTATACCTCAGGATATAAATTCAGTTGAGTTACTGAGAAAATCAGATAACTAGACATGATGAAGACTGAATAACGATCCATCCACCTACCTATATATATGTATGTGTATATATATATAAACATGTATATGTGGACACTTATGAACACATATGTGAGTGTGTACATATGTACACACATGTGTCTCTCTGAAATGTGTATGTATGAGGAGAGGAAGAGGAAGGAGGGAGAAAGAGAGATGGATAAGTAACCAAAATACAGAGCAGTGACAAAATCTGGAGGAAATGGTTCTCTTTAAGAGAAAGCATATTAAGTATATGAAGAGATTGCCAAGTAAAGAACACAATAGAGGGGAAAGCAAAAATTGACAAAATAGACTTAGGTTAGCTTTTAACATGGGCATTCCTGGTGGCTCAGATGGTAAAGAATCTGCCTGCAATGCTGGAGACCTGGGTTCGATCCCTGGGTTGGGAAGATCCCTTGCAGGAGGGCACAGCAACCCACTCCAGTACAGATGATCTCATACACACAAGGATTCTAAAATTCAAAAGTCAAAAAAAAAATTTTGTGAAAGCAATAGAAAATAACAGATTTTTGAGAAAAACTCCAGTTTTTGGAATTTAAGTTCCATCTGTTGGGCCTGCTAACATTCTCTATGTGGCCCATGATCACACATCTTCCTGCGATGTCCTGAATACTTGTCTGCCTTCCTTTCTAGACTAACTTACTCACTTTTGTTAGAAACTGTGTTCTAGTCATCACTATATTCCTACCTATCAAAGTACTGGGCGATTTGGCTGGCAACATCTGTATAGAGACACGAAAGACCACAAACAATCAAAGCAATCTTCAGGAAGAAAATCAGAGCTAGAAGAACCAGGCTCTTTGACTTCAGACTATACTACAAACCTACAGTCATCAAAACATTATGGCGCTGGCACAGAAACAGAACTACAAATCAATGGGACAGGATATAAAGCCCAGAAATAAACCTACACACCCATGTTCAATTAATCCATGACAAAGGAGGCAAAGACTATACAATGGAGAAAAGAAAATGTCTTCAATAAATAGTGCTGGGAAAACTGGACAGCTATATTTAAAAAATGAAATTAGAACATTCTTTAACACCATACACAAAAATAAACTCAAAATGGATATGAAACATAAACATAAGACCAGATACTATAAAATTCATAGAGGAAAACATAGGCAGAACAATCTTTCACATCATAAATTGCAGCAATATCTTTTCTGAGCCATCTCCTAGAGTAATGGAAATAAAAACAAAAATAAACAAATACGAACTAGTTAAACTCAAAAGAGTTTGCACATCAAAGGAAACCACAGACAGAATGAAAAGACAACTGACAGAATGGGAGAAAATATTTGCAAATGATGCAACAAACAAGAGACTAGTCTCCAGAATTTACAAACAGCTCATGCTGCTCAATAGCAAAAAAACAAACAACCTAATCAAAAAATGGACAGAAGACCTAAGTATACATTTCTCCAAAGACAACAAATACTTGTATTTGCCTGATTTCCTATCCTTCTTTAGCTCAGCTCAGTTCAGTCCAGTCGCTCAGTCATGTCCGACTCTTTGCGACCCCATGGACTGCAGCACGCCAGGCCTCCCTGTACACTGCCAACTCCCAGAGTTTACTCAAACTCATGTTCATTGAGTCAATGATGCCATCCAACCATCTCATCCTCTGTCATCCCCTTCTCCTCCTGCCTTCAATCTTTCCTAGCATCAGGGTCTTTTCAAATGAGTCAGCTCTTCGCATCAGGTGGCCAAAGGATTGGACTTTCAGCTTCAACATCAGTCCTTCCAATGAATACCCAGGACTGATCTCCTTTAGGGTGGACTGGTTGGATCTCCTCTTCAGTGTTTTCATAAATGATATCACTATCTATCCAGTTGCTCAAACTGCAAATCTACACGTTGTTCTTGAAACCTTTTACCCTCATCACCTACATTTAATTACCCAACCCTGTGCATACCACCTCCAAAATGTTGTCTCAAAACTATCTACTTTTCTCCCTTTCCAAATACAACTCTAACTCTAACCTCTAACATTTTGACAGATCTTACTATGAGGGTCTCCCAAACGATCTTCCTGAACTCATGCTCTGAACTTCATGCTCTACTGAACTCCATTCTACATGTATCCAGCTGCTGTGGCATTTTGAAATCATGAACCAAATCTTTGTCTCTCCAGCTCAGAACCCTTCAAAGTCTTCAAAAATGAGAAAGCCCTCACTGTGGCTTACAGAAAGTAACATGATGCCCCCCTGGCTACCTGTCTACATCTGTTGTACTACTAAGTTGCCTGTCCCCTGCCGTTTGGTCATCTGTCCTCCCTTCACTTCAAAAATCATCAGGCATACTTTCACATCTGAGACTCTGTACCACCTGGCCTCCCTCCTGAAATACCCTTTCCGCATCTTCCAACAGCTGACTCTCTCTTGTCATTCGGATCTCAATGTAAATGTCACCTACTCAGAGAAATTTTTCCTGACCATCTAATCTAAAGCAGCTACCCAAACCAATCAAGCATCATTAGTTCTTCACATTTTTCTTATTTATTTATCATCTACTATCTTCTTCCCAATTAGAAGTAGAAAAAATTTATCTATCCTATTATATCAGAGGTTTTCAAGATCAACTCCAGGTTCAATGATTCCCTAGGAGGACTCACAGAAATCAGCAGATAGTTACTTAATACATGATTTACTAGTGACTGTGAAAGGATACAAAGAAAAACCAGCAAAGGAAAAAGGCATGCTGGGTGAAGGCTAGTGGAAAGAAAGCAGAAACTGCCAAGAATCCTCTCCCAGGGGAATCCTCTCCAGGTGCTCAGTGCTTAGTCATTCAGCTGTGTTCAACTCTTTTTGACCTCATGAACTGCAGCCTGCCAAGCTCCTTTGTCCATGGGGATTCTCCAGGCACGAATACTGGAGTGAGTTGCCATGCCCTCTTCCAGGGAATCTTCCGAACCCAGGGACTGAACTCATGTCTCCTGCATCTCAGGAGGATTCTTTACCATCTGAGCCACCGGGGAAGCGCTCTCAATTCCTCCAGTGATGAGCTGTGACACCATGTGTGAAACACCATCTACCAGGAAAGCTCATCAGAGACTCTGTGCCAGAAGTTTGTTCTGAGGCTGGTCATAAGTACTCTATGCTGAGCATGTACCAAAATTTCAGAAGCCAGAAGAAAAGCAGGTGTTCAGGACAAACCATACTGTAGTACAAACAATTCAGGCAGAGTTAGTCACTCTTCTCAGTTAGGGAATGTGGCAACCCTCCTAAAATCTAAGTTTACCAATACCAGCCAGAGGCCAACCTTGCAAACAGGCTCTTCTAAGGACGGAAGTCTGAAGTTTGTTATGTTAACTCTTTCCTGCACATTTATCCACCCCTATATCACCAATTATAACTTTCATTAACAGATTTTAAAAACAAGAATATGTTTTTTTGTCTCTGAATCGAATATTTCTAAGAAATTCCCACTCATTAAACAAATATTTACCTAACACTTGCTACATGGTAGGCATTGGGAGCTCAAAAAATAATAAAATACCATCTGCCCCTTAGGAACTCACACTCTAGAAGGTGACAGAAATTAATTTAAAAGACCATATTTATAAGAAAGCATTTTAAAAATTATTAATAGTGGTGTGTACGAAGTGCCATTAGAGCATGATGATGGAAAGACTAACACTACCCCAGTATATAACAAAATCACTTCCAGGAAAAATTAAGAGAGGAAAAAGCCTACTTCAGCTATAAGATTATCTGAAGGAGAAATATTTGAGCCTGAACTGAGATCTAAATGATAAAGGAAATGCAGCCAGCACAAGTTTTGATCAAAGTTCCTTTCAAACAAAGAATAACATACACAACAATAGGAAAGGTCAATTTGAGGGAAAGCTTTAAATACTTAGAATACTGTAAACATTCAATAAATGGCAGCTATTAGTATAATACCATGTTCTCTTCATACATTAAGAAATGGATGATTTTAGAGATTAGATACATGAAACCCATACCTCTAGTACATTTGTATATCATTTATATTTACTCTATTCATCTACCAAAAAAATTAATTGTAGACAGAAGTTAAAAATAGTGCAAGTAAAATGAAGCAAAAATTGATTAGCTATTCATTCATTCAAATATTTACTAAGTACTCACTACATGACCAAACTTAAGAAGGTGAAACAGACATGCCTCCTAACTTTGAGGAATTTATGTTCTAGGAGGAAATAAATGCTTGGACATAGACACATGAGAGGAAAGCAGAATATGGGCTATAACAGAAACAGGAACAGAAAAGTCAATGGTTGGAGTAGGTTAGTAAACATGCCTTAGATCTGAAGACTTATGCTAGAGCAATAGGTAAATGAAAAACTAAGCCTTACCCTGCTCAAAATGAAGGGCAAGTTAGGGGGCAGCACAAATATGGAAAAAAACTTAAGGGTTACATCATTAATAGACATATATTTTCCTAAGCTGTGTAAGCAATTTATTTCCTAAATTTTTATACAAAATATATCCTGAATAAAATAAATCATTTCCAAGATGACATGTTTAACACAACTGTAAAATATCTCTTACACCAACCTTTGATTAAATCAGAAAATACAAAATCGGCATGATGTAAAAGACCCTCCATTATTCAACCTCTACAGTCTCTCTAATCTCATTTGCCACCCTTACAGATGAACAATGTATATTTTATTGCGCACATAATGTGGTTTCCCATCACCTTAAGCTTTCCTCTGCCTGGAAGGGCTCCCGTATGGTAGTGTCCAAACATTTCCAGCTAAATAATAGCATTAATCAAGACTGAACTCAGAGGCATAATTTTCAAAATGTCTTCCCAGAATTTTCAGGCCAAACCAAGTTCCTTTAGTCAGCTCACATCATCCCCTGTTCTCATCTTACTAAAGTTGGCCCACCTGATCCATAGGGTCTGCACTCATAGACTCAAACAATCATGGAGCATCTCTAAGGGTACCTGGGCACCTAAGGATTTGGGTATCAACAGGGAGTCCTGTAACCAATGCCCCCAGACACCCAGGGATGACTGTACTGCATCTACTGTATTTTACTAAAATTATCTATTTATGGGTCTTGTTCTTCAACCAGACTATAAGCTCCCCAATGGTAACAGTCACATCTTATTTTTGTGTCCACAGCAATGAGCAGAGCAGTGGGTGCCCACTAAAAGTTTACCAAACTTTTAAAACTTTGATAAAAATTACCAATAACAAATCTGAGTTATAGATGGCTTTCTAACCATTGTAAATGATCCAGAAATCACACTTGAAAAACGTAAAAAAATAAATCATCAGTTTTCTTCAGAGGGAACATCCTGAATATCAACTATCTACATTTTTCAGTATATAGTACAGACTCTTCAAAACAGAGATCATCAGCAAGTGCCAAAAGCATCTGTGGTTTGCACTGTGATTGAGAGAAGACCCAGCTGCTCTGTATACTTTTTAGGTGAATGAGCAGTAAAATGAAAATGCACTGCAGAAGTCAAAGAGTCTTCTGTGTATTGCCACTTGGATTGAGGGCCACTGAATCTCAGAACAGGTGGTTTTCCATGATCAATGGTTCTCAATTCTTTCTACCTCTGTATCATTCACATATGTAGCACATTCTCATGAAATCTTTTTTTCAACACAGTGAATTCTCAACTTAGGACATACACTTCTAAAGTAACAAGACACTTCCATATATTGAGAATTACTGATCTACATATATTAATTGAATTTGAAAGCATCACATAGGAACTGCCAAGTTAATTCTTTTATAAGTATATTTATGAGTATATTTATATTTCTTTTTCTAAAAAAAAATGTGATAAAGGTCAACATACAAAATGTGACTCACGTGAAGGTCAGTCACTTCATTAAAGTCAAACTACAAAGTCTCTGCATCTCTGCCCTTAAAATCCAGTTGATAGTCATACTGAAAGAAATGGAAATTTGTTGCATCATTCTATGATTAAGGCATATTATTCTTCTTACGCAAAACAGCATACTATTTTCAAAAAAAGTACTACGAATGAAGCTCACGGTGTCTTAAATTATGAAGTTTTAATCCCTTAACCTTAATATGATATAAATAGTCAACAGAAATCTTACTTTGGAAATGATCATAGGTACAAAGACTTCAAGAAGTATCCAAATTCTCTTAGAATTCAACTAACCTTTATCTGAGTGCCTGTACCTTTAATATCTTGCATTTATTTTACACATCTATTTCCATCTCTAGACTGTAAGCACCAAGAAGACAGGAACAGATCTTAAGCATTTGATACAGCACTTAATATGTGCCTAGAATATAGCAGGCTCTAAATATAACTAAATATGAGAAGGATGAATAGGGCATTGGGAGTTGAGAGACTCAGATCTCTTACAATGACTGGAGGGAAGCTGAAAAGAAGCTGAACTTTCTGAAAAAGTGAAAGTGAAAGTCACTCACCCATGTCCGACTCTTTGTGACCCCATGGACGCTACAGCCCATGGAATTCTCCAGGCCAGAATACTGGAGTGGGTAGCATTTCCTTCTCCAGAAGATCTTCCCAACCTAGGGATCGAACCCAGGTCTACTGCATTGCAGGCAAATTCTTCACCAGCTGGAGCTTACTGAAAACTTACTGCTAAAAATATCACACTGGGCTTCCTAGGTGGAACTAACAGTAAAGAATTCACCTGCCAGTGCAGAAGACATAAGAGACATGTGTTCAATCCCTGAGTTGGGAACATTCCCTGGAGAAGGAAATGGCAACCCACTCCAGCATTCCTACCTGGAGAATCCATAGACAGAGAAGTCTGGTCCATAGGGTCACAAAGAGTCGGATACAACTGGAGCAACTTAGCATGCAAGAAGGATGAAAGAATAGAAACTGAAAAGGAAAGATAAGTAGGACAGAGCAAAGACTGGGAATGATAGAAGCAAGGAAGGGTAAACTAATACTAGAGAGTCATAAAGGTACGAGAAGAGAGATGATTAGGAAGACTATTAAGCAGGTTATAGCTGGGCAATTCTGAAGAGACATAAAAAATCTAATACCCTTATTTCTCTGATGTAAAATTTGTTTGTGGTTTTTGTACAAAGAGAAAGGACAAATTAAAGCTCTAATTATCTAAAGTCAAACTTCTGTTTTATTATTTAAATATCACTCAAAAAATTTTAATGTGCTCAAATGGGTATCACTTAGAATTTTTATTGAGTAATTTGCCTATCTCTATTTACAGTGTAATGAAAACACTAATACTACTGTATTATGTAGACCTTCTGCTGACATACACTTTTCAAATATTTACTCGAGTCCAAATATTAAAGCAAGGGTAAAATTTTTAGCATTAAGTTTTCAGAAAGCTCAGCTTTCCTCCTGTCATTATAAGAGATCTGAGTCACTCAACTCCCAATGCCATATTCAAACCATTAGAACACCACACCCCATGGTGTAACAAAAGCCATAATTTCTCCAATGGAAAAATTAAGTCATTTCTTTTCAGATACTAACTGCTGCTAAAGAGAATGGCATTTGAATTAGTTCCATAAACATTCTGCAAATAGTTAATAAACTCTCAGTCTTGTTTCAGTTAAAGGAGTTAACTGTTTACAAAAGCAATTATAAAGTAATCAGGAGAATACATTCTGGTCCGGCCACTGTCACTTAACCTCAGGGTCTCAGTTTCCAGAACCATAAATGAGATGGTTCAGTATAATTAAATTCAAATAACATTTATTGAGTACATTCTGTGTACAAATATACGATGCCTAAACTGTTGCAAGGTTCCAACACTGAAATCTGTTAATGATTTGAGGTTATCAAAATTGTTCTGATTGAAACAGACTGTATAAAGAGAATCCAAAAACTAGCAGCCTCCTCCTCGGACCTTTTCCTGACACCTACTTTCCCAATCCCTGCCCTTGGGAGCCACAGATGCTCATAGTAATTTCTGGCTTCAACCCAAAGCCCAGCGTGAGGCTGATAAAGAATGGCAGTCTGCCATATTCAGCTCCCACCTGAAAAGAAGGTAATGCCTGAGGAGGAAAAGGGAGATTCAAGCAAGGTGTTAGCCTGAAAAACAAATGAAAGATTTTAGCATGAAAACTACTCATAAACTCTGTAACTCTGAGCAAGCTGCTTAATCGGACTACACTTCAATCTTTTTATACTTAAAGAAAAAAAAAGATGATAAAATACCACCTAATAGGACTGGTGTGAGAATTAAACAGATAATTCATTTACTTTCCATACATATGCTTCACTATTATTCAGTTCAGTTCAGTTCATTCACTCAGTCGTGTCTGACTCTTTGCAACCCATGAACCGCAACATGCTAGGCCTCCCTGTCCATCACCAACTCCCGGAGTTTACCCAAACTCATGTTCATTGAGTCGGTGATGCCATCCAACCATCTCATCCTCTGTCATCCCCTTCTCCTACTGCCTTCAATCTTTCCTAGCATCAGGGTCTTTTCAAATGAGTCAGTTCTTCACATCAGGTGGCCAAAGGATTGGAGTTTCAGCTTCAACATTAGTCCTTCCAATGAACACCCAGGACTGATCTCCTTTAGGATGGACTGGTTGGATCTCCTTGCTGTCCAAGGGACTCTCAAGAGTCTTCTCCAACACCACAGTTCAAAAGCATCAATTCTTGGGCGCTCAGCTTTCTTTATAGTCCAACTCTCACATCCATACATGACTACTGGAAAAACGACAGCCTTGACTAGATGGACCCTTGTGGACAAAGTAATGTCTCTGCTTTTGAATATGCTGTTTAGGTTGGTCATAGATTTTCTTCCAAGGAGCAAGCGTCTTTTAATTTCATCGCTGTAGTCACCATCTGCAGTGATTTTGGAGCCCAGAAAAATAAAGTCAGCCACTGTTTCTACTGTTTCCCCATCTATCTGCCATGAAGTGATGGGACCGGATGCCATGATCTTAGTTTTCTGAATGCTGAGCTTTAAGCCAACTTTTTCACTCTCCTCTTTCACTTTCATCAAGAGGCTCTTTAGTTCTTCTTTACTTTCTGCCATAAGGGTCCTGTCATCTGCATATCTGAGCTTATTGATACTTCTCCAGGCAATTTTGATTCCAGCCTGTGCTTCTTCCAGCCAAGCAATTCTCATGATATACTCTACATATAAGTTAAATAAGCAGGGTGACAATATCCAGCCTTGACGGACTCCTTCCTATTTGGAACCAGTCTGTTGTTCTATGTCCAGTTCCAACTGTTGCTTCCTGACCTGCATATAGGTTTCTCAAGAGGCAGGTCAGCTGGTCTAGTATTCCCATCTCTTTCAGAATTTTCCACAGTTTATTGTGATCCACACAGTTGAAGGCTTTGGCATAGTCAATAAAGCAGAAATAGATGTTTTTCTAAAACTCTCTTGCTTTTTTGATGATCCAGCAGATGTTGGCAATTTGATCTCTGGTTCATCTGCCTTTTCTAAAATCAGCTTGAACATCTGGAAGTTCACGGTTCATGTATTGCTACAGCCTGCATTGGAGAATTTTGAGCATTACTTTACCAGCGTGTGAGATGAGTGCAATTGTGTGGTAATTTGAACATTCTTTGGCATTGCCTTTCTTTGGGATTGGAATGAAAACTGACCTTTTCCAGTCCTGTGGCCACTGCTGAGTTTTCCAAATTTGAGTGCATAACATATTGAGTGCAGCACTTTCACAGCATCATCTTTTAGGATTTTAAATATCTCAGCTAGAATTCCATCACCTCCACTAGCTTTGTTCATAGTGATGCTTCCTAAGGTCCACTTGACTTCCCATTCCAGGATGTCTGGCTCTGGGTGAGTGATCACACCATCATGATTATCTGGGTTGTGAAGATCTTTTTTGTACAGTTCTTCTGTATATTTTTACCACCTATTCTTAATGTCTTCTGCTTCTGTTAGGTCCATACCATTCCTGTCCTTTACTGAGCCCATCTTTGCATGAAGTGTTCCGTTGGTATCTCTAATTTTCTTGAGGAGATCTCTAGTCTTTCCCATTCCATTGTTTTCCTCTATTTCTTTGCACTGATCTCTCATTATTATTAGTAACTAGAAAATAGAATTAACTGCCTTGTGAATCGGTTACTCAACCTGTTTCCAGAGACCAGTCTACCTACCAAGTGTTAAGGGCACTCTACTTTGCCAACAAAGGTCTGTGTAGTCAAACTTATGGTTTTTCCAGCAGTTGTGTATGGATATGAGAGTTGGATCATAAAGAAGGCTGAGGACCAAATAATTGATGCTTTCAAACTGTGGTGCTGGAGAAGACCCTTGAGAGTCCCCTGGACAGCAAGGAGATCAAACCAGTCAATCCTAAAGGAAATCAACCCTGCATATTCACTGTAGGACGGATGCTGAAGCTGAAGCTTCAATACTTTGTTCACCTGATGAGAAGGGACAACTCACTGGAAAAGACCCTGAAGCTGGACTGAGGGCAGGAGGAGAAGCGGGTGACAGCACTTGCTTTACCTGGAAAAGACCCTGATGCTGGACTGAGGGCAGGAGGAGAAGCGGGTGACAGCACTTGCTTTACCTGGAAAAGACCCTGAAGCTGGACTGAGGGCAGGAGGAGAAGCGGGTGACAGCACTTGCTTTACCTGGAAAAGACCCTGATGCTGGATTGAGGGCAGGAGGAGAAGCGGGTGACAGCACTTGCTTTACCTGGTGTGGTGGCAACAGACCTTATCAAAATGCATTTGTGTTAGATGAAGACATCTTCATCGTACCTCAACTGACTGAAGGAATTTAAATGTTCTGGAGAATGATGTCTACTGTAATCGGGAGACACTTCAGTTTGTCAAAAATATTAACATATAAAGATGACGTAAGCTTAAGTGACGACAGTCCTGACACAGTGCAGACACTCAATAAACACCTGGGAGGGACAGAATCCAAAGGGAAAGCAAAAATTCTTTCCCTTCAAATAGAATGGATTATTGTTTCTGGGTTCCTAGTGGTTTTGATCTGTATATCCATAGTTTGATGGGATCCCAAAACAATATACACCTCTTAACAGATAAAAATGCAAAAGAAGTGGCTGTGAGAGAAGCAATAGTTTTCCATGACTCTCCCCTGACACTAGCACAATAATACTGCTTACTTTCTTTCCCATTTCCCTTTAGACAAATATGCAGGCACATAAACCAAACAAGATTTTTAGAATTTGCTATAGGTATCATGAAATACTAAGTCTCTGACAGGAAGAGCAGTTTGTATTAGATTTAACAATCAAATTCAAATCTATTAGCAGAATAAGCATATAAGACATGCTCAACTTCATTTATAATCATGGAAATGTAAACAAAATGAGATGTCAGTAAGAATGGTAAATATTTTAAAACTGATAATATCTCCCATTGGTGAAGGGAATCAGTGAAGGGTGCTCAGATACACTATTGGAAGAAGAAAACATTTGCAGTCTTTCTAGAAAACAATTTAGCATTACCTATCAAAAACCAGATTGCACCTCAGAGTATATATACAAAGAAGACTATTCTTTATAACAGCTGTAATAGCAAAAAATAAAAATGGTAATTGCTTTTAAAACCTTCAAAAGAGAAATGGAAAAGTAAGTTATGCTATACCCATGCCACAAAATACTATGCAATTTTAAATAGTGAAAAACTGTTTAATGAAGTGTTCATAAGAGATTGCTTCATGAGAAAATCGAGTTGCCAAGCATGATATACACAATGTTCCTTTTGGAAATGAATACATAAGCTTCTTAAATGATTTCTCTTGAGAATTACTATTGGTGGGTAATAGGAGTACATTTTACATTTATTTAAAATTTTTAAATATGAAAAACAGAAAATTTCGTGTATTTTTGTATTTGTTTTTTAAGAAATAAAAAGATGATTATCTTCCCAAATCATAAATAAATGATTAGCTTTACACAGAAAATTTTTCAGTCACACTGTTAATTTATTTAAATGTCTTAAAGATTTGATTAAGTAAATGATTATCTCAGTCAAAATCCATTTTAGTTGATTCATGTGCTTGGTTAAATTGAAATGACAAACATATCAATAATATTTGCAAGGGAAAACAGAACATGCTATTATAAGTTTATCTCGAATTCACTTGGGGGTTTTTCTATTACATTTGATTCATCATTTTTTGTCAACAACAGTAATTATTTTAAGAATTCTAGCCTGTTTCTAACCAATCTCCTCTATTTATCACACTACCATTTAAAATGTTATTGGTATCATATTAAGCTGAAGCCACTAGGAATAAATACTCTTATATCCCTTAGTATGCTGGATCAAAACAACCTTTTCAAACACATGCTTGACTGAACCACTTTGGAAAATATAATTACACCAAAAATGTTATTAGAAAGATAAATAAAGTCAGATTTCTACAAAAACTGCGCTGAATTTAGCCAGTTGTACTGACCCTTCAAGTACAAAGTTCATTTATCCACTCTATAAAGGTCAGCCCTACTATCAACAATGACATTTCTAGGATTAAATTAGGGCTTCCAATTTTTTTTAAAGTACCAGTATAAACTCTGTTTGGTATATGATTGCCATGTACATAAATATGTGAGATTTATTTTATCAAAACAAAAAATCCTCAGGTCATGAGATAATTACATACCGTGAAAAAGAAACAAGAAAGGAATTCTGTATTAATTTAAAATTTTAGATATCAAAGATTTTCCCTCAGTTCTCAATTATTCTATGAATTAAATTAAGTATGAAAAGGAAGTCTTAATGAAGGGGGGGGAAATCCCATTTCAGTTAAACTTCTGCAATTTCAAAGAAAAACATCTTTCTATGTACCGTTAAAAATATCTATGTAACGTTAAAAACATCTATGTAACGTGAACTCTGAATAATATGATAAGAAACATGAGTAAATGCTCAAATTTTCATCCACACTTGATGCAGCACTAGCCTTGTGCTATATCAAGCAATTTGCATAATCAGATTTTATAGAACTCAATCTCGCTCTTATTTTCTAATACTTTCTCTTCTCCATTCTCATCCTATTCTATAATATTTATAGAAATTGTTGATAGTGAAATTGCAAAAGTAGCATTGGGACAATCTCTCTAAGCATTCTAAATTAATTTTAACGTTCACCTTTCAAGAAGTTTGAGACATGAAAGCAGGCAATGAAGTAACACATTAGTTGGCATTCAGGAGAATTTACAGGGAATTGGGAAAAATGAATTTATCACACTGAAGTTAGAAAATGATTAAGGACAGTTGTATGCACATCAGACTGACACGAAAAGAGCACTGATTAAGGAAGAACTAAGGATAAGTTTCTATGGGAATACTGGCTAATTCAAAATTAATTTTCTAACTTGTGAAATAAATATTTTAAATAAGTTAGAGGCTTCTCTGGTAGCTCAGATGGTAAAGAATCTGCCTGCAATGCAGGACACCCAGGCTAGATGCCTGGATTAGGAAGATCCCCCGGAAAAGGATATGGCTACCCACTTTAGTATTCTTCCCTGGAGAATTTCACAGACAGAGGAGCCTGGCAGACTATAGTCCAAATAAGTTAGAAAGAAAGAAAAGGGCCCATGATCACTTAATGTTTGACTGCATATTTTTACATTAAAAATGTTTCAGATAATATAAACAGTGTATCTACAAAGTACTAAATGAACCAAATTTGACACCAGCATGAAAACAGAACACCAAAAGAATAAAAAAGGGACACCAAGAAAAACCAAACCTGTAGAAGTTTAATAACCAAATCGGAGTATTTTAAAATAAAATATTTATCTAACTAATCCTTTTCTAAAAGCACACAACACAAAAAGAAAAAAATTAACAGAAACATACCATATAAAAATCCACAATTCATATTTACTATATTCATAATCTTATACTTCCTATAAGGTTAAAACTTCATGCAGTAGATTTATATACTTTGGAATAAAATGTCTAAGAGTGTGATTTTCTTATCAGAGATTCTGCACTGTATTAACCTTGAAGAGCAATCCACCCTGATCAATATAAAAAGATATTTTTATGATCTTAAGATGTATTTTTTCTATTAGATTATTCACTTATAACAGTTTGAATTAAATATACATTTCAGACATGCCAAAACAACCACAAGTATAATTGTACCTTGAATATAAACAAACTGTGTAGGCACAAGTACAATTGTACCTTGCATATTGAGAAACTGTGTAGCCACACTTAAGTTACTAAATGAGGATGGGTGCTTACCATCACACCTATATGATGAAAACACTAACTCTAGTAGTACTGCTTTTCCTTTTTTTCTTGCTATTTACATTTCCTTTCAAATATATTTTCTATTAAGAACGAAGTTAAATCATGAAATTTGTTTTGCTCTCCTTAAAGTCATTTCAAAATGCAAAAAGAAAAAAATAACTTATTTTTTAGATATATTTCCACTAGAAATACACTAAAACTTTACTATAATATGCCATACATAGCAAAAGTCCTATAACAACAGCTTATTTTGGAACACTAATAAAAAGGGCATTTATTATGTAATAAAATATAACTAACAAAAAGTAACATCAGCTATATGGTGGCCCCATTTTTGTACACAAAAGACATCATAGTAATACCAAAACATTCCACAGAATTTCAGAAATTACATTAAGTATACTTAAACTGTTCACAAATATGCTCTAACTGTTCGGGTTGGCCAATTTTTCCATAAAGGGCCAAAGAGTATTTTTACTCTCACATATTGTTGTTTCTTTTTACTTTTTTGGTGCGGGGAGGGAGGGGGGACTGGGGGAAGTTGTTATTACAATCCTTTAAAAATATAAGAGCTATTCTTTGCCCAGAAGCCATATAAGAAAAAATAACTTGTGGGGCAGATTTGCCAGTAGGCTACAGTTAACACTTTCAGAATAAGTATTCATTCTTATTTGCTTCAAAATATTAAAGATGAAAGAATCTTTTAAGTGCACGGTAATACATTTTCCAAAGTAATTAATTTCATTAAAAAGTACGGGTATACTTACAGTAATATAAGAGAGTAGACTATATATTTTATAATTTAAATATAATAGAAATCATTCCCATACACAACGAACATGTTAGAATCAGATTTTGATCTGCCAGTTCCAAGAATCTTATCACTTAAAACAAATTGAAACACTAGATTCCAGTGAAGCTCCACAAGTTAAAGACAGAATAATAAACCTTCCAGGCACAATAACATTGCAGGAAGTGAATTAAGACATACTCTTTGTTAACTGAAAGGTCAATTACTGTTTAAAGCTGCATAAAACCTTTTTTGTGAGGAGGGAGTAAAAAGACTCACAGCTTAGACACATGACAATACAGTTTACTTATACTGAGTGGTACAGATTTTCACTCTTTGGAGGTATTTTAAAATATAAAGATTACCGTATGATTGAGGGGAAACAAAACTAGACCTTGACAGATCTTATTCATGAACCAAACACTGTGAAGTTTGTACTTTAGATTTCTAAATGAAATACAAATCACAGGGGAGGAAATTAAATGCTTGAGTTCAGTTGATATGGAATCCAGTCACACTCAGTCATCCCATGGTTAGATCTCAGTGTTCTCTGAAACACCACCAGTTATTTGTAAAGGAAAAGATCAGAAACCCAAACAACACTACTAATCTTAAATGAATATTGTAATCTTGATTATATTCAGGTAACTGCAATACACACTGTGATGTGTCACAGTACTACTTAATTGCTGCAATGATTCAAAATGTTTATTCCCACCTAAAACATAAGTAACCATAAAGGAATTTTTCACCCTCAGAACCAAGCTTATTGCTAAAATATCTAGGTACACACACACACAAACTCATACTAAGGACGTGTTTTTCATCATAAGGGAATAGAATGCAAAAGCAGGAAGTCCAAGAGACACCTAGAGTACCAAGTAAGTTTGACCTGAGAGTACAAAGTGAAGCAGGGAAAAGGCAAAAAGAGTTTTGCCAAGAGAATGCACTGGTCACAGCAAACACCCTCTTCCAACAACACAAGAGAAGACTCTACACATGGACATCACCAGATGGTCATTACCGAAATCAGCTTGATTATATTTTTTGCAGCCAAACATGGAGAAGCTCTATACAGTCAGAAAAAATAAGACTAGGGGCTGACTGTGGCTTAGATTAACTCCTTATGGCCAAATTCCAACTTAAATTGAAGAAAATAGGAAAAACCACGAGACCATTCAGGTATGACCTAAATCAAATCCCTTATAATTATACAGTGGAAGTGACAAATAAATTCAAGGGATTAGATATGATAGACAAGGTGACTGAAGAACTATGGGCAGAGGTTCATGATCAAAACCATCCCCAAGAAAAAGAAATGGCCTGAGGAGGCCTTACAAACAGCTAAGAGAAGAAGAGGAGCAAAAGGCAAGGGAGAAAAGGAAAGAAATAAGCATCTGAATTCAGCGTTCCAAAGAACAGCAAGGAGAGATAAGAAAGCTTTCCTCAGTGATCAATGCAAAGAAACAGAGAAAAACAATAGAATGGGAAAGACTAGAGAGCTCTTCAAGAAAATTAGAGAAACCAAGGCAACACTTCATGCAAAGATGGGCACAATAATGGACAGAAATGATATGGACCTAACAGAAGCAGAACACATTAAGAAGAGGTGGCCAGAATAAACAGAAGAACTACACAAAAAAGATCATGATAACCACAATGGTGTGATCACTCACCTAGAGGCAGACATCCCAGAATGTGAAGTCAAGCGGGCCTTAGGAAGCATCACCAAAAACAAAGCTAGTGGAGGTGATGGAATTCAAGCTGAGTTATTTCAAATCTTAAAAGATGATGCTATAAAAGTGCTGCACTCAATAGACCAGCAAATTTAGAAAACTCAGAAGTGGCCACAGAATTGGAAAAGGTCAGTTTTCATTCCAATCCCAAAGAAGGGCAATGCTAAAGAATGTTCAAACTACCACACAATTGCACTCATCTCACATGCTAGCAAAGTAATGCTCAAAATTCTCCAAGCCAGGCTTCAACAGTACGTGAACCGTGAACTTTAAGTTTCAAGCTGGATTTAGAAAAGGCAGATGACCCAAAGATCAAATTGCCAACATTCGCTGGATCATTGAGAAAGCAAGAGAGTTCCAGAAAAACATCTACTTCTGATTTATTGATTACGCCAAAGCCTTTGACTGTGTGGATCACAACGAACCGTGGAAAATTCTGAAAGAGATGGGAATACCATGCCACCTGACCTGCCTCCTGAGAAATCTGTATGCAGGTCAAGAAGCAACAGTTAGAACTGAACATGGAACAACAGACTGGTTCCAAACTGGGAAAGGAGTACGTCAAGGCTGTATATTGTCACCCTGCTTATCTAACATATGCAGAATACATCATGCTAAATGCTGGTCTGGATGAAGCACAAGCTGGAATCAAGATTGCTAGGAGAAATATCAATAAGCTCAGATATGCAGATGACACCACCCTTATGGCAGAGAGTGAAGAGGAACTAAAGAGCCTCTTAATGGAAGTGAAAGAGGACAGTGAAAAACCTGGCTTAAAACTCAACATTCAAAAACTAAGATCATGGCATCTTGTCCCTTCACTTCATTGCAAATCGATGGGGAAACAATGGAAACGGTGACTTTAATTTCTTGGTCTTCAAAATCACTGCAGATGGTGACTGCAGCCATGAAATTAAAAGATGCTTGCTCCTTGGAAAAAAGCTATGACCAACCTAAACAGTATATTCCAAAGCAGAGACATCACTTTGTCAACAAAAGTCCATCTAGTTAAAGCTATGGTTTTATCCAGTAGTCATCTATGGATGTGAGAGTTGGACTATAAAGAACGTTGAGCACTGAAGAATTGATCCTTCTGAACTGTGGTATTGGAGAAGACTCTTGAGAGTCCCTTGGACTGCAAGGAGATCAAACCAGTCAATCCTCAAGGAAATCAGTCCTGATTATTCATTGCAAGGACTGATGCCGAAGTTGAAATTCCAATACTTTGGCCACCTGATGCAAAGAATGGACTCACTGGAAAAGACCCTGATGCTGGGAAAGATTGAAGGCAGGAGAAGAAGGGGATGACAGAGGGTGAGATGGTTGGATGGCATCACCGACTCAATGGATATGAGTTTGAGCAAGCTCCAGGAGTTGGTGATGGACAGGGAAGCATGGTGTGCTGCAGTGTATGCAGTCACAGAGTTGGACACGACTGAGCGACAGAAGTGAACAAAATGTCAGACCACTATACTTGTCTCCTGAAAAACCTGAATGCAGGTCAAAAGACAACAGCTAGAACCAGACATGGAATAGTGGACTAGTTCCACATTGGAAAAGGAGTATGTCAAGGCTGAATATTGTCACCCTGCGTATTTAACATATATGCAGAGTGCATCATTCAAAATGCCAGGCTGGTTGACTCACAAGTTGGAATCAAGATTGCTGGGAGAAATATCAACAACCTCAGATATGCAGATGATACTTCTGCATATTTAATATTTAATGATACCACTTGATGACAGAAAGCAAAGAGAAACTAAAGAGCCTCTTGATGAGAGTGAAAAAGCTGGCTTAAAATGCAACACTCAAAAAACGAAGATCATGGTATCCAGTCCCATCACTTCATGGCAAATAGACAGAGTGGAAACAGTGACAGATTTTATTCTCTTAGGCTCCAAACTCAGCAAATGGTGACTGCAGCTGTGAAATTAAAAGATGCTTGCTCCTTGGAAGAAAACCCATGACAAACTAGACAGAGTATTAAAAAGCAGAGACATCACTTTGCCACCATTACTTTGCTACCAAACATCAGTATAGTCAAAGCTATGGTTTTTTCAGTGGTCATGTAAGGACGTGAGAGTTGGACCATAAATAAGTCTGAGTGCCAAAGAATTAATGCTTTCAAACTGTGGTGCTGGAGAAGACTCTTGAGAGTCCCTCGGACTGCAAGGAGATCAAACCAGTCAATTCTAAAAGAAATCAATCCTGAACATTTGCTGAAAGGGCTGATGCTGAAGCTGAAGCTCTAATACTTCAGCTACCTGATGCAAAGAACTGATTCACTGGAAAAGACCCTGATGTTGGGAAAGACTGAAAGCAGGAGGAGAAGTAGGCAACAGAGGATTAGAAGGCTGGATGGCATCACTGACTCAATGGACATAAGTCTGAGCATCCTCCAGGAGATAGTAAAGCACAGAGAAGCCTAGCATGCTGCAGTCCATGGGGTTGTAGAGTTGGACACAACTTGACAACTGAACAACAACACAAATATTTCTTAATTATTGGGTGAAATAAATTAATATAAAAATATGTCCTCTTCCAGGGTGAACTAACCTAGCACTGAGACTTTGAATATGGCAATTAAAGACAGGTATGATGCAGTCACATTTCCCTGCCAATTATTTCTCTAAAATTGGTCATTTTCTATTTACAGGACCAGCATCCTAGTTCAGGCTTTATGTCCTCGACTTAGACATATATATCAAAGATTCTTTGCTATTCTTAACTGCATTTTACATAATATACTGCCAGCTTAATCTACCTAACTCACACCTAACTCAAACCTTCACTCACACCATGACCAAGCTCAAAATCCTTTTAAGACTGTCCACTGCTTTACACAAAGTCTATGCTGTTCAATGTTTCTAGTCACTTTCTCCAAGGAAGGCCTGCTCTCAATCCCTCTGACCTCACACTCGCTGTCTTCCGGGCATACTGAAGATTCTGCTCATGTCTTTACTTTCCGCTTTCACATATGTCAGAATGCTATGCTTCTTCCTTTCTACTCTTTCAAATACCACTAACTCTTTCAGACTTTCCCAGGTGTGGTCATTTGAAAGTGAATTAAAACTAGTGTTTACTGGAGACCCACTGTGTGGAACTAACTGACAAACCCACTAAGATGAATAAGAATCTGAGCTTCTCACTGGAATTTACAGTCACAAGGGGGAAAGAAGACACATGGAACTATAATTTAATATGGAGTACCATAAATGACACTAAAGATGTGTAAATATAGTGGAATTCTGCAGTCAGTGAACAGGAGATCACTTCTGACTGGGGACAAATAGAGCAATCATGAGAAAAACATTTAAGTTGATCGCTAAACCCTGGTTTCTAAAGGCAGAGATTGTGAGGATGCCACATGTAATGGAAATTGCTCAATAAAAGACACTAGAGACCTACAGCAATCAATACTCTTATAATTCATTTGGAAATTCATCACATACTGTTTTCAAGTTCTGGATCATTTTTTGTTTACCTAGTACTGCATATATGTATACCCTTAACAGGACCTCCTCTAACAGGAGAAATAAGATACAAACTTGTAAAATAAGAGTAACAGTAATTATCTTGCATGGTTATGGTAATAACTGAGGTAATGTGTATGCAAAAGTGGTTGTCATCAATATATAACAGATGCTTGAAAAAGGATTGTTTCCTTCACTTCTGGTACATAACCCTTTGTTACAGGCAGTTCTAAAATGACCACTAAGATTCCTGCCTCCTGGTATAAACACCCTATATAATCCCTACCCTTGGGTGTGAGTGGGACATGTGAATAAGATGGATGTCACGGCTGTGACAACGTTGTGTTACATGGCAAAGCTGAAGGGATTGTGCAGATATGAAGTCCCTAACCACTTTGGCTTTAAGTTAATCAAAGGGAGGCTATCCTAGAGGAGCCTAACCAAATCAGGCAAACTCTTACTTCCTGCCAGTCCAGTGGTTAAGAATCCATGTTTCTCACTGCTGAGGGCGTGGGTTCAATCCCTGGTCAGAGAAGTAAGATCCTACAAGCTGTACCACATGGCCAAAAAAAATTAAAACAAAATCAATAACTATCATTAAAAAAAAAATGGGGGGCCTGGGCCTTCTCCTGCTGGCCTTAAACCAAGCCCCTCTGAGTACTATAACAATGAAATGAAGAGAGCTCTGAAGAGAATCCCAAATTTCAGATGAGACCGAAGCCCCAGCCAAAACTCTGACTGCAGCCTCAGGAGACCATGAACAGAGGACCCAGCTAATCCAGAGCCACACTCATGATCCATGTGAGATAATAAAAGGGTGTTAAGATACCACATTTTTGAAATAACTTACTACAGAGCAATATAAAACTAATACACTCTACTTTCTCTCAAATACCTACCCTTATTGAATGCATTTTTTGCTAACTTTCATTTGTTTAAACAGATTCAAGAATCAGTCAACAACATGATGAAGCCCTTTCTTCCCTCTTTCACATATACACAGCAGTGCACACACACATCAATTTTATAAATATAAAAAGTACCTGAGTGGAAAATAAATAGTATCTAGCATGCCAGTGTTATTTTGTTGAAACATATTTCTCATCTGTAAAATGAATATAATAATAGTATTGACCTTATGGGGTTTATATGAGGAATAAACAAATTAATGTGTGTAGGCAATTTAAATTCTTGCTACTCAAGAGTGTAGTATGACCAGGAGCAATGGCATCTGACAGATTTTTTTTTAAGTAAGACTTCATTTGAACAAGATCTCAAGGTAATACACACACACACTTAAAACCTGAGAAGCACTTCTTTAATCAGCACCTACCACAAATAAGTGCAATATGATCATCGAAAGTTTAAGTCACTCAGTCATGTCCGACTCTTTGTGACACCAGTCCATGGAATTCTCCAGTATAGTCCAGAACTATACAGTGCATGGAATTCTCCAGGCGAGAATACTGGAATGGGTAGCCTTTCCCTTCTCCAGGTGATCTTCCCAACCCAGGGATCAAACACAGGTCTCCCACAATGCAGGCAGATTCTTTACCAGCTGAGTCACAAGGGAAGCCCAAGAATACTGGAACGGGTAGCCTATCCCTTCTCCAGCAGATCTTCCTGATCCAGGAAATGAACCGGGGTCCTGCACTGCAAGTGGATTCTTTTTTTTTTTTTTTTTTTCATTTATTTTTATTAGTTGGAGGCTAATTACTTTACAATATTGTAGTGGGTTTTGTCATACATTGACATGAATCAGCCATGGAGTTACATGTATTCCCCATCCCGATCCCCCTTCCCACCTCCCTCTCCACCCAATTCCTCTGGGTCTTCCCAGTGCACCAGGCCCAAGCACTTGTCTCATGCACCCAACCTGGGCTGGTGATTTGTTTCACCCTAGATAGTATACATGTTTCGATGCTGTTCCCTCGAAACATCCCACCCTCGCCTTCTCCCACAGAGTCCACAAGTCTGTTCTGTACATCTGTGTCTCTTTTTCTATTTTGCATATAGGGTTATCATTACCATCTTTCTAAATTCCATATATATGTGTTAGTATACTGTAATGTTCTTTATCTTTCTGGCTTACTTCACTCTGTATAATGGGCTCCAGTTTCATCCATCTCATTAGAACTGATTCAAATGAATTCTTTTTAATGGCTGAGTAATATTCCATGGTGTATATGTACCACAGCTTCCTCATCCATTCGTCTGCTGATGGGCATCTAGGTTGCTTCCATGTCCTGGCTATTATAAACAGTGTTGCGATGAACATTGGGGTGCACGTGTCTTTTTCAGATCTGGTTTCCTCGGTGTGTATGCCCAGAAGTGGGATTGCTGGGTCATGTGGCAGTTCTATTTCCAGTTTTTTAAGAAATCTCCACACTGTTCTCCATAGCGGCTGTACGAGTTTGCATTCCCACCAACAGTGTAAGAGGGTTCCCTTTTCTCCACACCCTCTCCAGCATTTATTGCTTGTAGACTTTTGGATAGCAGCCATCCTGACTGGTGTGTAATGGTACCTCATGGTGGTTTTGATTTACATTTCTCTGATAATGAGTGATGTTGAGCATCTCTTCATGTGTTTGTTAGCCATCTGTATGTCTTCATTGGAGAAATGTCTGTTTAGTTCTTTGGCCCATTTTTTGATTGGGTCATTTATTTTTCTGGAATTGAGCTGCAGGAGTTGCTTGACCTATACATAGAAAACTATAAAACACTGATGAAAGAAATCAAAGAGGAAACAAACAGATGGAGAAACGTACCATGTTCATGAATTGGAAGAATCATCATAGTGTCAAAATGGCTATACTACCCAAAGCAATCTATAGATTCAATGAAATCCCTATCAAGCTACCAATGGTATTTTTCACAGAACTAGAACAAATAATTTCACAATTTGTATGGAAATACAAAAAAACTCGAATAGCCAAAGTAATCTTGAGAAAGAAGAATGGAACTGGAGGAATCAACCTGCCTGACTTCAGACTATACTACAAAGCCACAGTCATCAAGACAGTATGGTACTGGCACAAAGACAGAAATATAGATCAATGGAACAGAATAGAAAGCCCAGAGATAAATCCACGAACCTATGGACACCTTATCTTCAACAAAGGAGGCAAGGATATACAATGGAAAAAAGACAACCTCTTTAACAAGTGGTGCTGGGAAAACTGGTCAACCACTTGAAAAAGAATGAAACTAGAACACTTTCTAACACCATACACAAAAATAAACTCAAAATGGATTAAAGATCTAAATGTAAGAACAGAAACTATAAAACTCCTAGAGGAGAACATAGGCAAAACACTCTCCGACATGAATCACAGCAGGATCCTCTATGAACCACCTCCCAGAATATTGGAAATAAAAGCAAAAATAAACAAATGGGACCTAATGAAACTTAAAAGCTTTTGCACAACAAAGGAAACTATAAGCAAGGTAAAAAGACAGCCCTCAGATTGGGAGAAAATAATAGCAAACGAGGCAACAGACAAAGGATTAATCTCAAAAATATACATGCAAGTGGATTCTTTACCAACTGAGCTATCAGGGAAGCCCTAGTATGATCACTGTATTTCTTAAAATAAAACTCATTTCTTTTCTATATTCTCCATTGTATTTTCATTCAAATATAAAGAAATCACATTTGCAAACTGATTTCTACAGTAAGAGCTTTAATCAGACTATGAATTAACAAATTAAAGGAAAATAAACCTCTAGTTGAGTTTGAGACTGTTTTACTCTGCAACCAAAATTAATTAGAAGTGGTATTAGTCGAGAGTACCAGTCACTGAGATCAAAGGGAATATTTTCAGTCTAGATAGCATGTAACCAATCCTAATACAAAAACAAAAAATGCAGATTACAGTAAAGTTTAGTTTACAAGCAAGTGTGAAGCTTGCCTCATATTACTGTGAATCTGGTCTTTTACAATTAATTGGGCATGCGTCTTAAAGGAAATCACCCTGTATTTGCCAAGTATTATCTTCTTATAATTTACCATCCATGTTATAAGTAACTAAATACAAGTCTGAGGTCAACAAACAGAAAGTCAGCTTGAAAACCAAATGAAGCAGTATCAAGTGTACCTCAAGTTTCAAAAGCAGGAGCAATTCAGAACATGAAGGAGTATACAAAGGTGGCAAGGTAGTTTAAAAATAATCCCTATGGCAGTTATATTGATGGACCTAACTTTCAGCAAAGATTCCTTGCATTCAAATTAATTCCCTTTAACACACTTCATTTTTTCAACAGCATTTGAAAAATATGCAAAGATACTTTAATTCATTTTACTTTAGATCTTCCCCAGGAAATTAAGAGCAATTTTAGTCCTTTAAAGTCAGCATCCCTTTTTAGTTAAATTACAGGCTAAGGTAAGAAAATTTAGTGACTTGAACTTCCACTTTTGCTTTGACAGGCAAATTGCTGAAAATAATTAAATAAAAGAATACTCCAAATCCCCCCAGCAGGAAAACATTTCTATGCCACCTCCAGCTCTAACTTTTGATATCTGCGTTGACAGAAATGTCAATTATAGAACTAATAATAAAGTGTATTGAAAATGTATGAAATGTCTCATCTATAAAAGAAACTATTACTTCCTACTCTGTGATTTCTGTGGCTTTTTTAATATGGGTGATGGCTAATAGATTTTCAAAAAAAAAAAAGCTGACATCTCAAATAGTGAAAACTTGTTAAGAACAGAAGTAAAAATTTTGAGGGAAAAATAGAAATCTGATGACTTGCTCTTATTCAAACCATATATAAGAATGAGAAATTGAAAACTTTATTTATGTTTTCATATTTTCAAGTGCAATTTCAGAAATGTTACTACTGCTTTTCTAGTCTTTCTCAGTATGAAATCATCTTGAAGCAATGTAAAAGAAAACATATTCATTTATTCTATAGTTTTTGTGTTAAAATATTTCTATTTATTCCTTCACTTTTTATTATTCATGCTATTTACTCAGAAGGCAAAAATCTCACTGAGAAGGTGGTACTTATTAGAGAGGAAGGAGAGACCCATTTGGCAATCCAGGAAACAAGGTGTCCTTCCAGGGGAACAGCAAGTGCGACAGCAGCAGTGGCAGATTATAGCAGTGTCTGTGAAGGACACAAAAAGTGAAGAAGGACTAAACAGCCTATGATGAAAGTGAAAGAGGAGGGTGAAAAACTTGGCTTAAAGCTCAACATTCA
Organism: Odocoileus virginianus; assembly: GCF_023699985.2. Taxonomy (NCBI): domain Eukaryota; kingdom Metazoa; phylum Chordata; class Mammalia; order Artiodactyla; family Cervidae; genus Odocoileus; species Odocoileus virginianus. Next base: position 24,055,171 of record NC_069684.1, read on the forward strand.
GAAAACTAAGATTATGGCATCCGGTCCCATCACTTCATGGCAAATAGATGGGGAAACAGTGGAAACAGTGGCTGACTTTATTCTTCTGGACTCCAAAATCACTGTAGATGGTGATTGCAGCCTTGAAATTAAAAGATGCTTACTCCTTGGAAGGAAAGTTATGACCAACCTAGACAGAATGTTAAAAAGCAGAGATATTACTTTGCCAACAAAGGTCCATCTAGTCAAGGCTATGGTTTTTCCAGTAGTCATGTATGTATGTAAGAGTTGGACTATAAAGAAAGCTAAGCACCGAAGAATTGATGCTTTTGAACTGTGGTGATGGAGAAGACTCTTGAGAGTCCCTTGGACTGCAAGGAAATTCAACCAGTCCATCCTAAAGGAGATCAGCTCTGGGTGTTGATTGGAAGGACTGATGCTGAAGCTGAAAGTCCAATCCTTTGGCCACCTGATTCGAAGAGCTGACTCATTTGAAAAGACCCTGATGCTGGGAAAGACTGAGGGCAGGAGAAGGATGACAGAGGATGAGATAGTTGGATGGCAGTACCAACTCAATGGACATGAGTTTGGGATAGGCTCCGGGAGTTGGTGATGGACAGGGAGGCCTGGCAAGTTGCAGTTCACTGGGTCACAAGAGTCAGACATGACTGAGCAACTGAACTGAACTGAACTGTGAAGGAGAGCAAAGGGCAAGGGTGGAATTTGTGGGGCAGAGGGTGACAGCTAATGAGGTCAGAAAGGTTAAAATCAGAAAGCAAAATCACATACAGCCTTGTAAACCATGGTAAAGAACTTTGGCAAACAAAATGAAAAGCCGGTGGAGAATTTTCAGAAGAGAAGAAATGTAATCTGACAAATTTCAAAAGGGTGACTATGGCTAGTACAGAACCACAGACTAAGGGGGAGTGAACAAGGGTGGAATGCAGGAGACCCATTAGGAGGTACTGCAACAATCCAGTCCAAGAAACGACAGCAGCAGAGAGAGGGTGGATTCTGGATCCTGAGATCCAGCGCCGAGGAGCTGCCACTTGCTCACAGGGGAAGCCTACAGGGAAGATGAGCCTTCGGCCATTTATTCCACCTGGAACACGTTGTCTTCGAAGAACTGAAAAGAAGCAAAACCACTGCACACGTGCAAGGCCTCAGGTCCAGCATATATCTGTGAATAGCTAGGACCCTCTCTAATCTGCCTGAGTGTGTGTGCAGCCCTGCATGTATACACAGCCTCCAGACCACCAGGGATATGCAGAACTAATGAGGCCAGTCATTCCTTAAATCTCCTTTTGGAAGGAGTTTTCTTCTTTCCCAACCAAAATTACATCATTCTACATAAAACACTGGCCTTCCCATTCTTTTGCCATTAAAAAATATATATATATCGCTATTGTTTCCAATAATGTTTCAAATCAAGTGAGTCCCTTCCAGGGGTGAAAGCAAAGCTACCAGTTTTCATAGCTCACCCCATCCTAGCAAAACTACCACGATAATAAGCCAGTGGTGGGAATCAGCAGAACAGGAGATGCCTCAAGTACTAAAACACCATTCGCAATTCTCACTCAAGGCTCAGTAGTTTTTCTTGAATAAATGCTTTCTCCATATGTTTATATAATTTGATCACCTTCTCAAGTCCTTCACTGCCTGTTTTTTTGACGATTTTGTTGACATTTATGATTACTTTTTCATAAGCAGATTTGCCAAGCTTCTTATTCAAGCCATTCCTGCATTGAATACATTTTAAACGCAATTTGCCTGAGCAACCTACTAAAATATATCATAGAAAATATTTTTAAACATTGCTAAGTATGGAAACTGCCTGTATGCTAAAATCACTATTTTCTTTTGACTGTTAACATGCCTTTGTTGAAGAGCTTACTCAGGGGGCCTTAAGTAGAAAAAGTCTCTAAGCAGAGTAAATAGCATTTGTAAAGACACAGGAAGCCTGCTAGGAAACTGCACCCTTAAGTGTTGGGTGGGTAACTATTTTTAGCTCTCCTTTCCCTATTACAGATTAGCTCAAATCTCTTACACCCTAAAAATGCCCTTTTGTGGCCACATGCAATGCAATGTTTTAAAGTCCAGTCTCTTTCCTCTTCTTCTCCATTGACTTTCTTGAAAAAATAGTCTGAAAAGTATTTAAAACATCCCTTTCTCACCTCGAGTCATTCCTCAATCCAGTATAAGAAGGCTTCTTTTCCAACTTTATTAAAATGACCTGCAGAGGTACCCAGTAGCCTCTCAGATTTACCAATGAACAATGGTAAATGAATCCAATAAACAATCTTTGGTCCTTATCACACTAAATCTCCTTGTTCCATTTGTCAATACTGCAACATCATTTTCTTCTTTTGAATCTCCACTCCTTGGTCCATTACTACCTTGTCTTAGTTCTCATACTGTTCTGACCATTTCTTCTGCAGATCTTTTAGCTGGACTTTTTCTCTTCCTGCATCTACCCTTAAATGTTAGTGATCTCTCAAAACTCTACTGTTAACCCCCACCTCCCACATTTTCTCTCAAAAGAAATTTCAGCCAATTATCATTGCTTCACACTGATGACCCTCAAACCTTTATCTCCAGTTGTTAAAACTTCTCTCACAATATAAGACCATTTCTAATCACTGAAAAATAGCTGTACTTCAATGTTCCACAGTGAGTTCAAATCCATCACTATCTGAAACTGAATGTATCATACCCCACCTCAGACCCACTCTTCCCAGGTATTCCTATCTCGTTTGCTGGCATTAACATCATCCAGTCCACCTAACCTAGAAACCTAGATTTAATCTATGATTATTTCTCTTCTCTTCTCTTCTTTCTGCTGCCCATGACATCCAATTCAGCTAAAAGCCTTGCTGCTTTTACCACAGGCATATTCTCACATCTCTTCTGCCCTTCCTTCCTTACATGCTGAGGCAGCCACTTTGACAGACCTGTACCAAACGAACTTTGTCAAAAGGGCAGCATCAAAAATGAAGTTGGAGCCCAAGTCAGCTCTCCTGCTAAGACTAGAAAATGATGGCCTTCCAATACTTCGTACAGGACTTTCAGATTCTAGCAGTGAATGTCTCCAAACATTTTGCTGATTAATAACAAGCCAAAATTGGGATCATTTAGTTTGCCATTTACTTCTAAATGTATCAGTTTTCTAATTATGTTATTTTCCATAAGCAAACGGTTCTTCCCTTACACTGCACATCTACACAACTTTCAAACCTCATGAGCCCTACCTTTCCAAGACTTGGATGGCATGGAGTAATGTCAGACAAAATGCACGGTAAGTCTATGAAATAGCAACTACACTGTATACCACAAAGCAGATGAATACTATGGAAGTGATATTCTGTGACTCCAAGGCTAAGATATAATAGGCATTGCAACTTCCACCTTAGTTCCCTGGACTGCTGTCTGGGGAGAGTTCACCATTGTACCACATGGACACCCAAGCACCACGAGTAGGAAGCCTTTGTGGAGAGAAAGTGAAGTATCGCGGCCAACGGCCAGCATCATTTTGACAACGATTATGAATCAGCCCCACTGGAAGCTTCTCCAAGCTTTCAGCACCATCAGTGTCATCTTCAAATAACTAAATCCCCCAGATAATATCTGACTCTCCATAACAAACACAAAGCCACAACTGACCAGACAAGCCTAATTCATGACCCACAGAAACCATGAGATAATAACTGTTTTCTGAGTGGGGTGTGGGGGGAAGAACTCTACTTCCAACTACATGTAAAAATTTAAATCGTTCACAGACACATCATTAATGGAAAAAAAAAACCTGACAGGGAATTCAGTGGTTAGGACTCTGCACTTTCACTGCAGGCAGTCCAGGTTCAATCCTCAGTCAGAGAAATAAGATCCCACAAGACACAGCAAAAAAAAGAAGAAGAAGAAAGAAATTGACAAATCAGACTTTACAAAAATTAATCTTTTGTTTCTCAAAAGACATTGTTCAGAAAATGAAAAGGCAAACTGCAGAGTGGGAGAAAATATCTGTAAAACACATCCAATAAAGGACCTCTGTGTGTGTTAAGTCACTTCAGTCGAGTCCAACTCTTGGCGACCCATGGACTATACAGCCTGCCAGGCTCTTCTGTCCATGGGGATTTTCCAGTAAGAATACTGGAGTAGGTTTCCATTTCCTCCTCCAGGTAAAGGACCTTTACCAGTGTATTTAAAGAAATCTTAAAATCAACAAGAAGATAAATAACCCAATGTCAGAAAGGGCAAGAGATTTGAATACTGTCTTGACAAGAAGGATAAAACAGATGGCAAAAATGATATAAAGAAACTTTCTTTTAATAAACCCTATCCTATAAGCAGGTAATATAAAGGTTAAAAGTAAAGATCCATCATTTAGCTCTAGTTTCTATAAAAAGTACTGAGCACAAAGCCAAGTGAAGTGTGACTCTCATGAGGTTGGTTAGCAACTCTCAGCAGCATTCATGTAGTAAAAAAAGCAGATAATCACTAGTGTTTCAAAAAAGTGAATGGTAAGTGATAAGGCAACAACAATAAACAAATCAAAACTGAATCAAGTCAAATGAGGAGTAGGACATAGCATTAACCACTGAAATTCTAAAAATGCTGAGAATTTGAAACTTCTCATTAAACACTTCAAACGTGCAAGACAGCAAAGTTAAGCTGTCAAATTTAAATAATTGTGTAAGTTGCACTTAGGAGTATGCAACCAAGGAACCAAATGGACCAAATTCTCTTCTGCATCTAGTAGAATCTAGTCTAAAAGTAGCAGAGACTACGAAGAAACACCACTCCTCCCCCTACTGCTTAGAGAGGCACGCATGCACACATGCACACACGTGCGCGCGCACACACACACACACACACATCTGTAAGGATACAAGTAAAGCAGCTATGTAAAGACAAGAAACTGAGTACGTTTCATTTCTTACCCTCTTCTGCTTCATCCTCCTGGGGTGACAACGGGCCCCCTCCACTAGTAGGAGTGACTGGTTCCTCCTTCTCAGACTCTCGCTGTAGACTCACCACCTCATATATTGCATCCCCAGCATTGGTATGGCCTTTTCCCTCAGACTGAGAAAGATATAAAAATGTGCTTAAACATTAGAAATTTGAAGTAAACACTGAAAGATGCTGTATTTCAATGGTCATTAAAAAGAACTAAAATGAAGAAGAGCAGCAGGTCATGCTTGATCTACAGCATGTCTGAAGTTGAGAAAAATCTTTCAAGTGCAATGTTCACATAACATTCTAAATGTATGGTTCTTTTAGTATTATTTTAACCAAAACAATAAAACATATTAACCATCTGAAAAATCTCAAATTTCTTTTATCAGAAAAACCTAAGAAGCCACAGATTCCAGGGTAGACAGAAAAGCAAGTGATGCTGGATTCTTAGGACTGACTACCTTGCTCTGAGATAAAGAGATACCAGCTATATCCATCAACTAATTCATGGAAGTAAGTAGTTTTCACCTTACAAATGGCTTACATTCTAAATGGTCTTTTTTTAAGGAGTAAAATTTCCAAGGCAATCACTAATTAACCAACTTAGCATGGCCTACAAAGTCCTAGATAAATTGAACCCTGCCTCTCTCGTGAGCCTCATCTCATATTCAAAGACTGTTACAATACTATACTTCAGCTACTCTGGCCTTGTTTCAGTTCTGAGAACTTTTTCTTTTTTTCCCTGCCCAAGGTGGTATATCCTTTTCTCTCTGACAATACAGCTTTTCCTCCTACTGTTTGCTAACTACCATCAATATTGGATCCTTATTTCTTAACATTACTTCTGTTGTTCACTTGCTTTGTTGTATCCAACTATTTGTGACCCCATGCACTGCTGCATGCCAGGCTTCCCTGTCCCTCACTATCTCCCAAAGTTTGTTCAAATTCATGTCCAATGAGTTAGCGATGCCATCCAACCATCTCATCCTCTGTCACCCCCTTCTCCTCCTGCCCTCAATGTTACTTCTAAAAAGAATCTAAACTAAATCCCCAAGTTTTCAGTTCTTATCATAACTTTTCCTTCTCCCTCAATGCAGTTACTATAATATAACTACACATTATATTTTTATTATATTTGTTTAATGGGTATCTCATCCACAACAGAGGAAGTATCATATGGGCAGAGATCATGTTGACTTTCAATCAGAAACAATATGGTACCTGACGCATAGTAAGTATTCAACAAATATCTGTGGAATCAATGATTAGATTAATGGTAAAACATGAATTTTAAAGTCAAACAGACCTGAGTCTGAATTCAAATTTCACTACAAATAAGAGTGTAGTCTTGGACAAAATACTGTGCTGAGGCACAGCACCTCTATCAATAAAATTGAAATAAACCATCTCAATTATTAAGGAGATTAAATATAGTAATACTTAGAACATAAAATTAGAGTGACTAAAACAAATTTTTATTACTATTATTATCTCAGTTTTTACACCATTTTACCACACTCTAAAGAACACAAAATAACAATAGTATAGGCATATAGAGAGGTATAATTATCTCAAATATCCACCTTTAATTAACTTAAATTACAAAAACATAACTAATTATTCATTCTTTTCAAGAATTTCTTCTGAACAGTAAATCAAATTTCAGGCACATTTTCAAGCCATTTAGCCAATAAAAGGTAAAATTGTCCACTGCATTAAACATAGAGGGGAAAAAAAAGAAGACAGCCATGAAAAATTATGTGGTTAGGTTTAAACCAAACATTTTTTTTGTAGTTCTACTATATTCAGGAAACAAAGATCTCAATTCCTAAAGCAACAACTAAAGTAATTGTATAAAGAAATACAATAAAAATGAAATACTAGAATACAAGCTTGCAGAGGAGTAGGTGGACATGGAGTATATCTCTCTCCATGGATACATCAGGAATATACCTTCAGACACAGAAGTCCACGCAGAACACCAGCTGAGAGCAGACAGGAGTAGCTGAGCAGCAGAAAAGAATATACAGAATCACGCAAAACTCGGTAGGATGGAGGAACTAGGGGGAAAAAACAGGAGTACTACGAGGACTGGACCTGCCCTTGGTGGGTGGAAGAAGCGAAGCAGGGGTCTGATCCCCATATCAGGGCAATTGTCTGAGTCAGAGGAGAAACATTTAAGGCTGAGAATGAAACGTCTGATCTGTGGCAGCCTAAATAGAATGAGAATCAGACAGTCCTTGCTGCAGCCATACATAGCCTGGAAAGGGATGAAGGTCCCCTAGAAGGGGCAGCAGCTGGGAGCTGGAGTTTAGGGATTGTGGAGCAATCCCAGGGCGAGGGCTACTCTTGACTGTGGAGAAATCACTAGGTATAAAGGACACTACACTAAAAAGATCTAGTCACCAAGAATATATAAGAATCTTATAAACATATGTAGCTAACAACAGCTCTCAAATAAATGAAGCAAAAAATTCACAGAAATGAAAGGAGATGGACAAATCCACATTTACAATTGGAGACATCAACACTTCTCTCACAGAAATGAAAAGAAGTATACGAAAATTTAGCAATGTTATAGAAGAACTGTACATCATCAACAATAGTATCTGATATTATATATCACTCCATTCAATAACAGAAGAATACACATTCTTTTCAAATGCACATGGAACATTCACCAAAACAAACCATGTCCTGGGTTATAAAACAAACTTTAAGAAATTTTTTTAGACTTAACTAAATTATGTTTAGTGACCATAATATAATTAAACTGAAAATCAACAACAGAAATGTGTCTGAAAAATCCCCAATACTTGGAAATAAAATAACACACTTCTAAACACTCCATGGATCAAAGAGGAAAACTCAAAGTAGAAAATATTTTTAACTGAACAAAAATGAAAATACAACAAGTAAAAATTAGTGGGATACATCTAGGATTTAGAAATATAAATATATGTATTTCAGATGAGCCATCCAAAAATCAATAATCTAAACGTGTACCTTAAGAAATGAGGAAAAGAAGTGCAAAATAAAGCAAACAGAAGTAAAATAATAATAAAAAAGATAACAGCACAAATCAATAAAACTGGGGACACAAAGTTTAAAATCAATGAAACCAAAAGGTAGTTTCTTTACAAAGATCAATAAATTGATAAACCTCTAGCTAAATTCACAAAACAAAAAAGAAAGAAGATACAAATTATCAATACCAGGGACAAAAGCATGGGTATCACTATATACTCCATGAAATCAAATGGATAATAAATAAATACTGCAAACCGTCCTATGCATATTAACTGTACAACTTAGAAAACTGCACCAAATTTAAGCTGTACACCACAATAATCTGATACACTGTATATACTGCAAAATAGCTACCACAATAACATCCTTCACATGACATAGTCTTAGTAATTTACTAACAGATTGTATTCTTTCAGTAGAAGTATAGTTGATTTATATGTTTCACATATACAGCAAAGTGATTCAGTTTTATGCATATATATGAGTGTATATATATACACATATACACATATATATATTCTTTTTCAGATTCTTTTCCATTATAGGCTATTACAGAATATAGAACACAGTTCCCCATGCTATACAGTGAACTGAAGTGAAAGTCACTCAGTTGTGTCCGACTCTTTGTGACCCCGTGGACTATACAGTCCATGGAATTCTCCAGGCCAGAATACTGGAGTGGGTAGCCTTTCCCTTCTCCATGGGATCTTCCGAACCCAGGGATCAAAGCCAGGTCTCTTGCATTGTAGGTGGATTCTTTACCAGCTGAGCCACAAGGGAAGCCTGTGCTATACAATAGTTCTTTGCTTTTTATCTAATTTATATGTAGTAGCATCAGCTAATCACAAATTCCCAACTGATCCCTCCCCTAATTGATCATACTTTAATTTAAATAGGTTTAAATCAACATGCATCCTCAAAAGGGAAACTTCCTCTTATGCCTTTTAGATCTAATAACTGATAAAAGGCTTTGCCTCCAAGTGAAAAGAATGTTAAGGCACCTGAAAGCAAAGAAGAGATTTGGGAGGAGGGCAAAAAATAGTTATTTTAACATTAAACCTTTATTTAGTCCAGAGCCCATAACAAGCCTAAAGGAGGCCTGAGCTAGGAAAAGATTTAAGAAAGGGCAGCTACTTCCACCTCCAGTCTGGATCATGCTCTCCTAGAGAATAAATAAGAAACAGCTCCCTTCCTTCTAATAAGGGTCAAGCCACAGGAGCTTCTGAGAGCAGGTAAGACTATGATGAACTCTTGTCATGCCCTAAATCTACCCTTTTTTTCAGGCAAGCCTCCTCCCTCTAAACGATGTCAACTAAAAACACAACAGGATCGTAGCCTCTGGAGAACAGCTTATCAAGAGAGAAGTTTTCTGCTCTCCTTAACAGTGATCTCCAGTCTTACCTCTTGGACATTATCACTCTGTTTCTCATTTCTCTGTAACTTCCCTCTGTAGGCCAGCAGAATTTACCACCCCAAAATGAGCATTTAGATTATTTACAGTTGGAAGCAATCAAGGCCCAAAAGACTGAGGAAGAAGCTTTGACCTTCCCCCTCACTGCCTAAATTTAGATAGCAGGCCTGTTCCTGGAACAGAGTTACAACAACCTGCAAAGGATATGGGCTAGGTGTGACGGGGAAACTCAGCAGGGCCTAGCGATCAGAGTTCCCTCTGTCCCACTGTCACTGCGTAGCACATCAAACATCTGTTTACCAAACATTTGCTTTCCCAGCTCCATATGAACTACCATTTTCCCCCAAAAACATTCCCCCCAACATACTCTTTTATCTTCAACTTAAGATGGTATTCAAGGTGAGGGATTTGGCCATTTAGGTGAATTTACTCAATTTTCCTGGGTCTCTCCAATGTGTGTGCTGTGCTAAGTTGCTTAGTCATGTCCGACTCTTTGTAACCCTATAGACTGAAGCCCACCAGGCTCCTCTGTCCATGGGATTCTCCAAGCAAGAAAACTGAGGTAGGTTGCAATGCCCTCCTCCAAAGGATCTTTACAGTGCAGAGATCGAACCCACATCTTTTATGTCTCCTGCATTGGAAGGCAAGTTCTCTACCACTAACACCACCTGGGAAGCCCTGATGTACACATGCTATTAAACTTTTTATTTTCTTCCTTTATTCTATCTCATGTCACTTTAATTCTTATTAAGAATTACCATCTAGTCAAAAATATGTTTTTTCCAGTAGTCAATTATGGATGTGAGAGTTGGACTATAAAGAAAGCTGAGCACCGAAGAATTGGTGCTTTTGAACTGTGGTATTGGAGAAGACTCTTGAGAGTCCCTTAGACTGCAAGGAGACCAAACCAGTCAATCCTAAAGGAAATCAGACCAGAATATTCATTGAAAAGAAGAATGTTAAAAAAAAAAGAAAGAAAAGACGGATGTTGAAGCTGAAGCTCCAATACTTTGGCCATCTGATTCAAAGAGCTGACTCACTGGAAAAGACCCTGATGCTGGGAAAGACTGAAGGCAGGAGGAGAAGAGGGCAACAGAGTATGAGATGGCTGGATGGCATCACTGACTCAATGGACATGAGTTTGAGCAAGCTCCAGGAGATGGCAAAGGACAGGGAAGCCTGAAGTAATTCAGTCCATGGGGTCTCAGAGAGTCAGACATGACTGAGGGACTGAACAACAACAAAGCAGAATCATAGGAGATGGTTCGTGGATATGAGCCATCTTCTCCGCAGGTGCCAGTCTCCTTATTAAAGCAATCTTTCCTTTCCCAACAGTGAGTACTGGCTATTAAGAGGCAAGCAGCTAAACATGAGTTCAGTAACAAGCATAAGGATTACTATTTTGAGCTAAACACAATCAAAACTCAGCAGATTCTTGAAAGCTCTTCTACCTCTCCCTCAATTGCCTAAATTGACTTAAGAAAGGGAGAGAGCTATTAAGAGAGATATCCTTTTACTTAAGAAAGGTATCTGCATAACAGGACTACCTCCTTTTTTTAATTTCCCAAATATCTCCTCCCACTTCCTGTGAATGACCTTCCTCCTCTTTGCATCCCCAGATCCCTCCCCTTTCCCTGACTCAGGATGGAATATAAGCTTCAATTACCAGCTGCCTTTTGAGCCTTCATATCTTTCTGGGGCTCCCACAGGCACATAATTAAATTTCCCTCCTATTAATCTGTCTTGTATTTATTTATGTATTAGGCCAGCCAAAGAACGTAAAAGGGAAGAAGAGGAATTTTTGTCCACCTTTATAATATTACTTCTCTGCTGTGATCACAGAACGTGACTCACATAGCTCATCAAAGGGGCTTCTTTTAACCACCACTTTCTTTCTTTCTACTGCTATGGCCCCCTTCCTTTTCTAAACCCCACAGAATTCTGTACATTATTTTTATCTAGTATTAATCACAACCCTCCAAGTAAAATGGCAATTTTTATACATTTCCTTATTAATAGGAGGTGACACAAAGTTCCTTTGGGGATAAGGTTGTTATTTGAAATATCTTATTATCACTGTGCCACTAGAATAGATATTATAAATTAACTTGACTACAACAGTCATGGAATTATTTGTACTAAAAATCATTTATAGTCACTAATCCAAATGTCACAGAATTTTAGAAAAAAATTCAGTAATACTAGTAACCCACATTATTAGTTTATAATAAGAAAACCAAGGCTGCCAGACATAAAAGGAGTCCCAATAGGTTTATTTTTTTTAACTATTTACTAAGAAAAAGCTTCATCTGTCACACTTATTTCATATAAAAATTCAAAACATTTATTTCATGTACTAAATCCAAAATATATGATATACACTACATCTCTATACCAGGATTAAGTGACCCCTTCTCAATCAAATGTAAATTTCACTATGTCATTTAAGGCCAGATGCTCCAAAAACTAAACAAAACTTAATTTGTTACTATTACAAGAGTTTAAAAATCTCCATACTAATCAGCAATCCTTTTTTTTTTCTTCAGAAAATTTGTTCATCATAATAATCTGATGTACTTACAGAAATTTCAATTTAAATTATTTAAACCTTATTAATTCTACAACATATGTTTTGTATTTCAAGAAATGTCAAGCTACTTTAAAATATGTTGTACTGGCCTCAAAATGTTCTGCATTTCCTGAATCAATCTAATGTAAATAACATTTCTTAAGATTACCTTTAAAATGAATATAAGTATTTCTTTCTTCATAACACTATTTTTCCTCCATAATTGCCTCCGATTGCTCTTTATAGTTTATCATAAATCTACAAATGCAGCAAGGATTTTAAGAACCACCCCCTACATGTTTTCAGTGCTGCTGACTCAGCTGACCCCTTGAGAACTGAACTCTATTTTACAACAACTTCACCTAATCAGCAATTTTTCTTGAAACTATCTTATTTATAAATATGCCTAACTTATGAAATAAAAGATTACTGAATTCACTGAAGTGCTGCTTTTTCCAAGCTCCTATCTTCGTATGCCTCTACACTTTTATGCCTAATATAACTTTATTCATCAATTTTTACTAAATTTTGACACCAGCACAGAGTAGAAAATATTTTTATGAAGGACAACACTGCTAAGAATGTTGCACACCATTATTGGCAACAAAATCAATTATCTCAGTCCATAGAAAATAATTTCATTTCAACATTTCAAACAAGTAGTATTTTAAGAGTAATACCATAGTCTTAAATGCAAGAATATTATCTATACCTTAAGAAAGTATATTTGACTATGAAATAAGCAAAATTTCCTTATTTAAATACCTTATCACATCATTCTCCAAGTGAGAAGCCTTTTGTTTTTATTTATTAAATTTTCAACACACTAAAAGAATATAAATCTTTAGATAAGAGGGTCATTTATTCCTCACTAATAGGCCACTTGATAACATGGCTTTGGTAATGTGTGATTTCTTAAACTCCACACAAATGACAGACAAGGGAGAGGTGCTAGTACTTAATGAAAAGAACCCAAGTCACGGTGCTTACCATCTTGCTTTGCTTCACAACTGGCTTCTTACTTTTTAAATGCATTGCAAAACAGTATATGTATATTTAAGGAGTCTCTCCTCTCTGGCTTACAATTTCAAAACTTAAAATACTAATTTTTCATACCTGAAAATACTAATTTTTCAGATCTTAAAAACACTAATGTTTAATACCTTGATAATGGGAAAGACTGAAGGCAGGAGGAGAAGGAGACAAGAGGATGAGATGGTTGGATGGCATCACCGAATGAATGGACAGGAGTTTGAGCAAACTCCAGGAAATAGTGAAGGACAGGAAAGTTTGTGACATGGGATCACAAAGAGTCAGACACGACTTAGTGACTGAACAACAACAACAACAAATTTTCAGAATAAATCCTTTTAACTCAACTATTAATTCAAGTTTTTGATGAAGGCCTATAATAAACAATCTATTCTCATTTCAGTACCCAGAATGAAAACCTGCTTTATTCAATTTTATTTCCTTTGATGTAGTCTCATAGTAAGATACACTCTATAGCACAATACAAACCAAACCTGAAAGTAAATGGTTAACAGCTGAATGTCTTATAGTTCTTTATGCAAAATAGGACCAGCAGAATATAAAATTATTCAATGATTTTAGCAAGCATAAAACAAAACAAAAACAGTACTACAAAGGTTATATTCTGATAACCTTCCTATCAAAGAATCCTGCCAATAAACACCTATGGATGAGGGAATGCACAGCATTTATTTTTAGTAATAAGAAAAAAAAATAATATTCATCAAATTACTTCTTAAGCAGTTTATTAATGTAGCAGTAGGTGATGTCACCATAGTTTAAAGACATGAGTATCTTCAATTAATTATGAATTCTATCTTCAGGTATTTTAAAACTGCCATTTAAGGGAATTCCCTGGAGGTCCAGTGGTTGGGACTCCACACTCTCACTGTTGAGGGCCTGGGTTCAATCCCTGGTTGGGGAACTAAATTCCCACAAGCTTCACGGTGTGGCCGAAAAAACACAAAAACAAAAGCAAACCAAAAAAAAAAAAAAAAAAACTGTCATTAAAAAATCACTCTGAAATAACACAGTAATAAGCAGATAATATTTTAAGCATTAGAACCTTCCAAAATTCTCATTTTGCTTCCAGCTGTTTTGGAAGTCCTCCCATATATTAATAATTTTTAAAAAAAAAGAAAATACCAAGTGATGCATAATTTCTATTTTAATGAGATATAACTGACATATAACATTGTGTAATGTATTGACTTGATACATTCATATAGTGCAATATGATTACCACTGTAGCATTAGCCAACAGCACACAGCATTATCATTTCTTCCCTGTGGTGAGAATAATTATGATCTAATCCCTTAACAACTTTTAAAATACATAGTACAGTACAGTCAAACCTTAGTACCTATGGAAAGACTAGATTCAGGACCTCATTGTGGACACTGAAATCTACAGATGCTCACGTACCTCATATAAAATGGTAGAGTGCAGTTGTCCCTGCGTATCTGCAAGTTCTGCATCCACAGATTCAACCAACCAGAAACTGAGCCATGGACTAATCCAAAGACCAACTAAACACTGGTTGAATCCACCCTTGAGGAACCCATGGAAAAAGGGCCCACTAGATTGTTGACTACAATTACTAAGTTTTGTACTAGACCTCCAGAATCTTTTTTTATCTACTAACTTACAGTTTCTACATAGTTTCTTAACTATAGCATTTCAGCAGAAAGAAATCAGTTCACTTTTACAGTATCTTCTATGTCATTCCTCTAAATGTTGGCAACAAAAGGTTTTCGGCACTTGCATCCATATTTTGATGAGGTATTCACTCAGCAAAATCACTAGCAGAGGGACAGACGTCCAAATCCAGAAAAAAACAGAAAAAAAGACTGAATTTTCTAAAAATTTTAACTTTGTATTTAAAGTAAAGTAAAATGTATCATATTTCATCCGTACCCAGCCTCTCTCTGTCCCCAGTTACGGGGGGTGAATTATCTTGTCTCCCATTCAATCCTCAATTAACTGCAGTCTGACTTCTTCCCCAATACTCCTCTCAAGTTGTTCAGGTTTTACAATCTAAGATCTTTATCTCTTATCTACTAGTCATATCCCAAGCTAACCTCCCTTCAGTACCTAATGCTACAGGCCTTCTCTCCTGCTGGAAACAATCTTCCCCCTTGCTTTTCTGGCCTCACACTCTTGTGATTTTATCCCAAGATCTGTGCTTATCCTTCTACATTCACTTCACTCAATACTCTTCCTGTACCAGTCTTTGAAATGTCTCCTCTTTCAACACTTGGTCTCAGGGTAATTTCACCTACTCCTATTCACAATTCTCAAGCAATAACCACTTTTAAAATTTTATTTCCCAAGCGTAGGATACAAATATATGACTGCCTAGTAAACCTAAACGTCCCTTTGAAATGTGAAATTCAGCATGTCTAAACCTCCGCTAGCTTGCCTCATGAGCCTGGAAACACTTCTCCTTGAGAGTCTGTTTCAATCAAAATGATCTACAACCACCCAGTCACGTAGAACTAATCCTAGGTTTTGCTTTCCCTCAACCTCACATCAAATCAAACACCAGATCTTGATTCTTACTTCCCTAAAGTCTCTCAAATTCATCTTTTCTACTACCCCACTGCAAAATACCAGGTCAGATGAATCACAAGCTGGAATCAAGATTGCCAGAAGAAATATCAATACCTCGGGTGGTGTACAGATGATACCATCTGAACGGCAGAAAGCAAAATAGAACTAAAGAGCCTCTTGATGAAGGTGAAAGACAAAAGTTAAAAAGCTGGCTTAAAACTCAGAATTCAAAAAACTAAGATGATGGTATCCAGTCCCATCATTTCATGGCAAAGAGATGGGGGGGAAATGCAAACAACAGCAGATTTTATTTTCATAGGCTCCAAAATCACTGTGGACAGTGACTGTAGCCACGAAAAAGATGCTTGCTCCTTGGAAGAAAAGTGACAACAAACCTAGATAGAGTATTAAAAAACAGAGATATCACTTTGCTGACAAAGGTCTGTATAGCCAAAGCTATGGTTTTTCCAGTAGACATGTATGGATGTGAGAGACAGACCATAAAGAAGGTTGAGCACTGAAGAACTAATGCTTTTGAACTGTGGTGCTGGAGAAGACTCTTAAAGAGTCCCTTGGACAAGAAGAAGCTCAAACTATCCAATCCTAAAGGAAATCAACCCTGAATATTCACTGGAAGGACTGATGCTGAAGCTGAAGCTCCAGTACTTTAGTCTCCAGACGCAAAGAGCCAACTCACTGGAAAAGACCTTGATGCTGGGAAAGACTGAGGGCAGGAGGAGGAGGAGGCAACAGAGGATAGGCTGAATGGCATCACCGACTCAATGGACATGAACCTGGGCAAGCTCCAGGAGACAGTGAGGGGCAGGGAGGCCTGACATGCTGCAGTCCATGGGGTCGCAAAAAGGCAGACATGACTTAGTGACTGAACAACAATTATCCCCACTGCCATCGCCTTTCTTCAGGCATTCATCATTTCTTTTCTTGGCCACAACAGCCTTCCTACTTCATATTCACTGCCTCCAGTGTCAATATCCTTAACACCACTGTCAGACTGAACCTTTCCCAATTAAAAACATATTGTCATTCACAGCTTAAAATTCTCCCAACCTGAGGACAAAGTATTAAGCATGACAATGACCTACTTATGCAGAATAATTACCCACCATGCCCACTGATACTTCAGCAATACAGCAATAACTAATCTCCTGAAGATCTTCAACATATCTTGTTGCATCAGAGCTGTATGAACTGACTCAACTATTGTCTCTGACTAAAATGTCCTTCTCTGTCTTATCACAATTCAAAATCCTGACAGTTCTACAAGAGTTAGTTATTCACTTATTGGTTAATTTATTCATTCATTTATTTTAGGCTTAAGATACAAAAGATTCTGTCCAAAAAGAACACAGACTAGATAGAAGACAAGTATTAATTAATATTAATAATAATAGCTAACACTTATTGAGCACATACCAGGTGATAAGCACTGTCCTAATGGGTGTGAGATGAATTCATATTTAATCATCATGAGAGCCATGATATTGTATATAATAAGAAATACATATTTTGGTCTTCATCCTGGCTCCACAGCAATAAAGGTAAAAGAAACATCTTTTGTTATAATACTTGGTTTTTATCCATTTTCTGAAATAGTTCCAGGGAATCCCCTGATGGTCCAGTGGTTAAGACCCCACGCTTCCACTGCAGGGGGCATGGGCTTGATCCCTGGTCAGGAAACTAAGATCCCACATGCTGCAAGGTGCCACCAAAAGAAAAAATATATATGTCTTGAACCATGAAATAGTTCCAGAGCAATAAAGGTAAAATGAGCATTTTTTGTTATTTCTAATGAGCTTCTTTCGACTACAGCTGAATTTATATTCATGAGGTGACTTTTAGAAAGCCCCTAAATGCATGAGACAAGTACTTGGGCCTGGTGCACTGGGAAGACCCAGAGGGATGGGGTGGAGAGGGAGGTGGGAGGGGGGACCGGGATGGGGAATACATGTAAATCCATGGCTAATTCATATCAATGTATGACAAAAACCACTGCAATGTTGTAAAGTAATTAGCCTCCAACTAATAAAAATAAATGGAAAAAAAAATTAAAAAATTGAAAAAAAAAATAGAAAGCCCCTAAGCTGGGAACAGGGCAGGTGGATGCCAGGAGAATCTATCACATTGATTTGAGGGCTGGAACTTACAGCCCCACTCCACCAGCCTGCAGGGAGGGGAAACGGACTGGTGCCTGAGTTAATCGCTAACAGTCAATGATTTTTTTCAATTATGCATACAGAATGAAGCATCCAAAAAACCCCTAACTTAGCTGTTCAGAGAACTTCTGGGCTGGTAAACATGTGGAGGTACTGAGAGGGTGGCAAGACTGTATATCCCCAATACCTTGCACTATGCATCTCTGCTAGCTGGCTGTTCCAGAGTTGTATCCTTTTCTAATACACTGGTAATCTATTAAGCAAACTGTTTTCCTGAGTTCTGTGAGTTCTAGCAAATCATCAAACCTGAGGAGGGGGCTGTGGGAACCTCCATATTACAGGTGGTTGGTCAGAAACACAGGTGACAACCTGAACCTGCAGTTGGTATCTGAAGTAAGGAGGAGGGGGACAGTCCTGTGGGACTGAGCCCTTAAACTGTGAGGTCCACGCTAACTCCAGGTAGTGTTATCACTGAACTGAAGGGTCAGTTGGAGAATTAATTGGTATAGGAAAAACACCCACCTGTCAAAGAGTCAAAAATGAAGTGGTGGGAACAGTAGTAAAGGAAACAGAGTTTTCTTTAAACAAATCTGAGGTGTATAATAAAAATCTCCACTTCGGAGATGAGGAGTATCTTGCCTAAGGCTAAATATCTAGGCCATGGGGGGAAGCTGGGTTTCAATCCTAGGAACCTGACTCCAATCCAAGGTGACAAGTATGATTAGTGAGTGTCACTTCTGCACTTTGCATACACTTCTACTGTTGCATGAATCACCAGTAAGATAATCTTTTTACTATTCTATTCTTCACTCTTTAAAGACAAGATAACATGTATTATTCATTCACATATCCCCAACACTATCACGCTATAGGTACTCAATAAATATTTAATAAACAAAGCACTGAAAATCATTTCTAAAATGAATAGTGGTATCTCAGCAAACTAATTTTACTTATTATGATACAGGCCTTTGACCCTCTCAGTTTAGTAACACTTCATATCAAGCATGAATGCCCTCATGATTTCTGGATCTTGACCCCTACTAAAACCTAGCTGAAGGAGAGCATCTTATTAAACTCATTAACAATGAGGTCAATAAGACTGGTAAAAGTTATTAAGGTCTATTTCCTGGTAACATGCAGCAAAGCTTTAAGACAGTGGAATAAGCATCCAATAGTAAAATATGGGGTGTTCATTAACAATAAAAAGGCTTTTAGAGCAAAGGATCTTTTTGGCAAGCCATTTTCAAGTGACTCCATGTAAGCAGAGTGCTCTTCTCAGATCAGCATCATACAAAACAAAGTTTCAGCAGCGAACAGCCCGTTTTCTTAGAAAAGGAATCAGTCGCTGCACTTCCAAGGTTTCCAATGTTACAAATCCTTACATTTTCTCATAAAGTCTTCATATACTATATACCTAATGTAATCAGTGATGTCAACAAAGATGATACAAAGAAAGACAAGTTAAGTGAAATACAACAAAAATGATCAGTGCTCATATAGAAAATTTTTCAGGAAAAAAATACTAGTTTTAGTGTTACAGCTAGCATATTTTCCATTTCTCATAGACATTTCACAAGGACAAGTTTTAGGGCAAACTGCTTAGGCTTAATTCCTGATCTATCACCTAATAACAACCCTACTGTGCCTAAAAGTTTATCTAAAAAATGGGGTTAATAAAGCTACTTACACCTCAATGGTGGCGGGCTACAGTCCATGGGGTCACAAAGAGTTGGACACAATTGAGCGACTAACACCACACTACACCTCAACAGAGCTGTACTGAGGAGGTGCACCATGTAGGACTCTCTTTAAATGATGTCTGTTATCATTACTATTGCTCACAGTAACAGTCAGAAAAGTTGCTATTGTTCTTTCCAACAAGAACGGAGAGATCTCCTTGAATATACAGAATACTGAATAGAAAACACAGAAAAATCTCATCATAGAACTTAACACAGTTGACATTTATAGAATATTCCACCCAACAAATGCAGAATACATATTCCTTACAATTACTCTTGGAACATTCACCAAAATAGGCCATGTCTTGGGTAAGTAACTCTCAACAACTTAAAAAGATTCAAATTTCAGAGTATGTTCTCTGTTCAAAATGAAATTAAAAATCAGATTAAGAAAGTTATGTAAAAATTTTGTATATATCTGGAAATTAAGCAACATATTTCTGAAGAACTCACATGTCACAAAAGAAATAACATGGGAAATCAGAATATACATTTCAAATTTATGAGCGCTCAAAAGATCAAGTTTTTATGGGTACAGCTAAAGCAGAAGTTAGAGGAAAATTATAATCTTAAAAATTAAAAGATTTTAGGGAAAAAATATATTAGTAAAAAAAATGTTTTTTAAAATCTTCACATGTAGCAACTAGACAAACAAGTTAAATCCAAAGGACAAAAAAAGGAAATAAAAAAGAAAACAAAAGGAACCAACAGAAGATAAAACAGAAAAACAACAGAGAAATGAATGTGTTCCAAACTTGGTTCTATGGGGAAGAATGAAAATCAATAAAACCAATATACTTCAAGCTAGGCTGATTAAAAAAACACAAGGGAGAATATATAAATTACCAGTATCAGAAATAAAAGCAGATCATAGAGATTCTAAAAACATTAAAAATAAAAAGGGAATATTTTAAGCAATAAATTAAATATCCTTGATTAAACTGAAGATTCCTTGAAAGAAGAGGATCACCAAAAAATGACTCGAGGAGATAAAAATAATAATAAAGTAACATATCATCTACTAAAGAAATTAAATTATACCACTAAAGTCAGAATCTGCCTGCAACTCAGGAGACCTGGGTTCGATCCCTGGGTCGGGAAGATCCCCTGGAAAAGTGCATGACAACCCACTGTAGTATTCTTGCCTGGAGAATTCCATGGACAGAGAAGCCTGGGGGTCTACACTCCATGGAGTCGCAAAGAGACAACGACTGAGCAACTAACGCTTTCACTTTCTTTCACTTTTCAAAGTTAGAAGGGCTTCCCAAGTAGTGCAGTAGTAGAGAATCTGCCTCCCAATGTAAGAGACATGGATTCTATCCCTGGGTTGGGAGGATCCCCTGGAGTAGGAAATGGCAACCCATTCCAGTATTCTTGTCTGGGAAATGCCACAGACAGAGAAGCCTGGCGGGTTACAGTCCATGTGGTCTCGAAAAATAAGACACAACTGAGCGACTGAGTACACAGTTAGAAACCATCTTCTTATTTTACATTAATTTAAATCAGTTTCACATTTAATGGAGCTGAGTACTACAAATGAGTCTAATTTAATCTTTTTAATTCACATGAAATGATGTCAAATAGTTTTCTTTTTCCTCAAATAGTATTTTTCTTATTACTAAGAAATCTTATGGTACTTACCACTCAGTAACTCAGTATCACCAATTTTAAAAAATATAAAAATAACAGTCATAAAATCCACTCATATATTCTTTACATTTATGTAAATATAAATTCCAGTAGTCTTGCAAGATAAACAAGAGTACTGGAATTTATATATTTACATAATTAGATGTATATGTATAGCATATGAAGCCAAACTGAGCAATGATAAGTTTTCGTAATATGAAAATGGTTAAGTGGTTTCTGTATTTGTTTACTGCACTGATGCTTGCTTTTACATTACTTTTTACATATTACAGTATATGAAGCAACAAGCATTTTTAAATTTGGGAGAGAGGGAGCACTAAGCAGGATATAAGGAATTCTTATCACTCAAACAGAATATTTCATTCTGATTTCATACAATGGATACTGCTAGAATTCAAATTATTTTCCACAGTAACCTTCTTCTTTCATTTACAAAAAGGGTGTTTTACATACTAACACTGCTTAAGAACTTAAGAATTTCAGAGAAACCCTAATTTTGTTCATCTAATATTAAAATAATTGTATAACCTTACTGATAAGTCAAACTACACATTCATATATTATATAGGTAAAAGGAACTATAACAATCAGTTATTACTTAGAAACTTTCTCACTATTACTTTCTAAAGATATATTTCTGTGCTCTTTCTTTTTGGTTTCATATAATCATATATAACAGAAAAGTTTTTGATGCAGATTTAATATTTCTATTAAGTATGTTGATACTTTACAGGTACCATTACAGGTTTCTAAAACAAATTTCTATTTAATTTTACTAGCTGTTTTTTTCAACTGACACTAATCTTACATATTCACTGGAAGGACTGATGCTGAAGCTGAAGCTCCAATATTTTGGCCACCTGATGCAAAGAACTGACTCACTGTAAAAGACCCTGATGCTGGGAAAGACTGAAGGCAGCAGGAGAAGGGGACAGCAGAGGATGAAATGGTTGGATGGCAGCACCAACTGGATGGACATGAATCTGAAAAAGATCTGGGAGTTGGTGGTGGACAGGAAGGCCTGGCGTACTGCAGTCCACGGGGTCACAAAGAGTTGCACGTGACAGAGCGACTGAACTGAATCTTACATATGCATTTTACAAATACTCCATTGTTAACTCTAAATATCATTTGATTATCTGAAGAATTTTATTGCTTTTTATTGCTATTTAAGGAATTACACTGGCATTAAAGAAAAAATAGTAGAAAACAATATATGAAAAGAACAAAAAGATCCTACCTGTTTCAACCTCATGAAGAAAGTCTCCGTGAAAGTTTTTCTGCTGAAATACCAAAATCGCTCATTTGCAGGGTACACACGTACTACTGTCTCCAGGAGAAAGCGGACTGGCTCCACCACTTCTGTGACTACCATATCCACTGCCACGGTCATGTATACTCGTTTATCTGCAGTAGAAATGTTCTGTGTTTTATGCTAACTTTATTACTACTTGACTGAGAAAACAAAGTTAAAGAACTTAGGTTCTTTATACTCATGTTACCCTCTATGTTTAAGTGTTTTACTGACACAGAGATTGACAAAGTAATCGTTTCCCAAGTACATTTCTCAATTCTCCTAGTCCCACCTTATGAAAAGACTAAATCTTTTCTGACAATTTTAATTTTTCCTTCCCAAAATCAGGCCCTCAATAAAAAATATAAAAATTTCAAATGTCTTTTACACTAAAACTATCTTTCAGGTTGCCCCTCACAAAACAACAACAACAACAAAAAACACTAGAAATAGAAAATCACAAAAACTTGCCCTTTCATTCTATTAAAAAAAGATACTAGAAATTATTAGGTTTGTTTGATGAGTTGCATGGGAAGGAATGTCAAATCAGAAGAGACACTCAACCTTCGTTTTGTTCAATTTGCTTGGAAAATTTTTATTAAAATGATTCTCTCAATGTTGCATGCTTTAAGGGAAGTCTCTGAGGATTTCTTAGTACCCACAATTTCCAAAATAAATATTAATCCTCAGGAAAATCACTGACCAAAGCTCTAGTGAAATAGCTCTGTGTAATTTTCATACTCTCGGCATACATAATGTATAAAATATTCTCTCTGTAAATACTCCATGTATACACACAGTATATTTATACATACTATAAATATAAATATATTACAAATATACATATACTATTTATAGTACATATACACTACAAATATATGTAATTTTCAAATATATACTCTATGGTGAAAGTCTCTCAGTCATGTCCAACTCTTTGCGAACCCATGAACTATACAGTCCATGGAATTCTTCAGGCCAGAATACTGGAGTGAGTAGCCTTCCACTTCTCCAGGGGATCTTCCCAACCCAGGAATTGGACTCAGGTGTCTGGCATTGCAGGCAGATGGACAGAGGAGTCTGGCAGGCTACAGTTCACAGGGTCACAAACAGTTGGACACAACTTTGTGCCTGAGCACGTACTATAAATATATATATAATATATATCAAAGCCCTGGCAAGTGCTTTTTTAGACAACAGTATACTGTTATAAGTGAGCATTTCAGCTACCATTTAAAATGCTTACTTGCTACAGCCTCCTTTAAATTTTAATCTAGAATCTTCTAGGCCAGTGTCTATTGGTTATCTTTAGTTTCACTATGATAGGTTGATGGTGGACAGCTGGGAGTTGGTGATGGACAGGGAAGCCTGACATGCTGCAGTCCATGGGGTCGCAAAGAGTCGGATACAACTGAGCCACTGAACTGAACTGATGATAGGTTGATATGGACTTGATTTACCCTTTTGAAATTCATTGGGCTTTTGGAATCTGTGGTTTCATTATTCCAATAACTGTATTATTTTTAAATTACTTTTAAAATTTAAAAATTTATTTCGTCTGCAATTTTCAGTTCTCAGTTAAAAGGAAAGTTCAAATAACCAAGCTTACCATTAGAAGAAATCTTCAATAGTTTCTTTTTAACCATTATACAACATTTAAAATCATCAACTATACTTCTATTAATATAATTAAACTCAATAAAAGATGTATTGCATTTGTACTAAATGCAAGCACTCAATCTGCCAAGTCAAGGAAAACTGGGATTCTCTCAACATTGTATCAGGATGTCATGTTGATATACAATTATATAGTTTAACTGAATAAATAAATTTTTAAATATATTATTTTTAATTGACAATCAAATAGGTGTTAAACTACAAAATGAAACTGAACTATGTTATAGTAAAAACATATAAAAACTGCTTTTATAAGTTATTGTTTGAAATGTCTGTATTTTATTCTTCAAAATTATCAGCTGATTTATTTTTCTTCATTTTCATGTTGATTTTCTGAATGATTAAAAGGAAGAAGTTTATAGACTGGTATTCACAAGTCTGTATCCAGAAATAACAAACTGTGGGTGTAAAGATTATTTATTCCTATATATGAAAACCTAAATTTTATATAATCATCATTATCTTTCTCTTTTTAGCCCTCATTTTGAAACAGCTTGATGTGTGATCAAATGCATGCAATTTATGGAAGTGGTAAATACTCCTGAGAATAATTATCATTTACTGTTCTTCATTAATATCTTTCCATATCCATATTCACTAATGCTCCTGTCTTTAACCAAAAGTCTATTGTGGATATAAAGTAAATAATATAAAACTAAGAATCAAGCAAACTGATCCATATTTTCTCAAGATAAATTATTGTGTTGAATCATAGTAAAGCATTTAGTAGAAGATTATAACTCATGAGGGGCTTCCCTGGTAGCTCAGTTGGTGAAGAATCCACCTGCAATGCAGGAGACCCTGGTTCGACTCCTGGGTCGGGAAGATCCTCTGGAGAAGGTTAAGCTACCCATTCCAGTATTCTTGGGCTTCCCTGCTGGCTCAGCTGGTAAAGAATCTTCCTGCAAAGCAGGAGACCTGGGTTCAATCCCTGGGTTGGGAAGATCCCCTGGAGAAAGGAATGGCTACCACTCCAGTATTCTGGCCTGGAGAATTCCACGGACAGTGTAGTCCATGGGGTCTCAAAGAGTCAGACACAACTGAACAACTTTCACTATAACTCCATGAGGTGAAACTAAATTTTAGTTTAAAGGCAGACAGTAGACAAGAAAACAACAAAAAGCCATATGGGCAATGAACAGATATCTAGATAAAGTAGGAGTAAAAACAATGGGAAAAATGAAAAATGAGCCTATTTATCATCTATAAATTCTGTTCAATACTATATATAGTAAACAAAATGAAAAAATTAAAAACTTTAAAAAAATATTTGCCACAAATGAAATCTTAAATATACATTACTAAATTCCCAAAGGTCAAAAGGCTGGAACAAACAATTAGTAAATAAATATATATATATATATAAGTAATCTGTAATATAAACAAAAAAAGTTAAAATAGATTATCAAATATATGTAAAAATTCCAGAATTTTCTTTCATTTCTTTCATAGTCTGTCTTTTCCCCTACAAATAAAACAACTCTATTATGATACATGAAACAGTAAGCCCAAATACTTTCCTAAAGAATGTAATAAAATTAATCCACATATTCTTGGAGGTCTTTCTTCTGAATAGTTATAGGAGGTTATCCCCATTGACACATAAAGTATGAAAAGAATAACTCCATTTAAAATAAGTACCAAAATATTTTTTAAACATGGCAAAACAATATTGTCCATAATGCAAATTTTATAATAAATACTGAATAATCTTTTAGGAAAAGTCACCTTTTGGGGTTTCTTCATTAAGTGCCAGAAATGTTGGTGCATTGGGGTTCCATATGCCAGTGATAACATAAGCTCTCCCATCACAGCTCTTTCCCATGGATTCCTATGACATTTCAAACAGAAATCACTGAGAATATTTACACCCCAAAAATCATCATTTTAACTTATATCTTACTTTAAGCAATCCAATTAATTAAATTTGAATTTATACTCAGGGCATTTATTTTCTTGGTAAATTTTTTTCACTCTACAGAAGCATTTCTTTAAATATTAAATTCTCCTGCAGCTTTCTCCAGCATTTCTATTTAGAGACACAAACTCTAAGATAAAAGGTATGTCCTCTGATGCTGACTCACAAAAACAGTATTGGTATGAAGTTATATTTAACTTTATCTTAGGCTGGTTATCAAAATCTCACATACCCAGACATACAAGGATATATGAAGTAAGAATTAAGCTAATCACAGGAAAACATTAAAATTTTTATTCTAATGTTCTAATTTTTAATATATTCTTAAAATAACTAATTTCCTTTGTCACAATTAACACCTTTAAAGTTAATACTTTCCTATTGTCTATATGCCAGACATATGGACACTTTCTTACAATCATAAATCAATATTAGGAGACTAATACTGGTTTGTAATCTATACCCAAGGTTGTTAACTATCTTCCTCTACCCTTATATTTATTCTCCTTCTTCCATTCTCTCCTCCTCTTCTCTTCTTGCTCTTCACTTCCTCCACTCCTTAAGACTTTTACCAAGCCAGCTCTTGACTCTCATTAAAGCAGAAACTTCTATAGTTAAAGCAAGGCCACATTCAGTTATGTATATGTATGTGTGTATGCGGTGTGGGGGAGCTTAGAGGTTGTCCCATGGGAGAAAACCACACAGTATACAAATACAAGCATTTGCAAAAGAGTATTATTATCTACAATACTTTTAATTTTCTATACCAATTTCCTCATATGAATGGAGAGCACTAAAAATGTCAGGCTAAAAGACAAAAACTTTTTTTTTTCCAGTATTTCCCACACACAGATGCTTCTTTGAATCCTTATGAAACTATTTCAGTCATTTGGTAATTACTATGTACATTTTTCTACTGTACTGGTGATAATTCACTGATCAGACTGTAAAGCAGAGTGGAAAAACACTCAAGACCATGTAAAGGAAATCCACTCAGTACCTCCAACACACTTATATATTCATATTCATTCTCTTTCCCTGTCTCCCTCCCTCCCTTCCATGTGCCTATCTTCTCTCTCTACTGTCTAATTAGACCCCCATTCAGAGCAAGAATGAGCACCTGACCCCAAAATATCTCGTTCATTTCTGGACAAAAGCGTATGCTATGCTTGAGTCCAAAAAATGAGCTAGACCAATCAAATTCTCTCTTTCAATTAACAAATACCAAGGAAAGTGGGCAGTCAGCAGTGGAGCTGAAAGGTTTTGATATGAAAATGACAGACCACAGGCAAAATGAAGTAATAACTGAATTTAAGGTAGGGGAAAATACATAAAGAACAGCAGAGTATTAGGAAACTGCTAAGTGTTAAGCAAGAAATGGGGAAAACAAACACACACAAAAATCCTTAAAAATATGAACCATGTAGTCAAAAAACAAAGGCACATACAAAGGAGGTGAGTTGAAGGAGCAGAGAGTGGGGAACCTAGAGAGAAGGGCAGAGAGAGAAAGGGCAAGGAGGGAAAAGGGCAGGAGAGGGAAAAAAGGAACGAGGTGGGCAATGAAGGGAGCAAACGAGAGAGAGAGAGAAGAAGGTGCAGAAAGAGAAAAGGGGGCAGAGCACCAGAGCTGCGACAACGGGGGCAGCTCCTAGGAAAGGGGCTCACTGAAAGAGCAAGCCCGTGCGGAGAGGGGAGGCAGACCGGAAGAAATCAGAGACCATTCTTCAGGTTCAGGTACAATTTCATCAAGGTCAATAACCTCTTTTGTTCTTCAGGTGCTCTAAGTGAACCTTTGTTCCCTGTAAGCAAAACAGCCTAACCAAATCAAACATATTTTTATTTCTTTCCAGTCTTCACAACCACAAAAATACGTGTCTCATACATTAAAAGCCTTCAATAAAAGTTTCCCCTCGAGTCATTTCTGTTATTGTACTAGATATTTCTATTACATAGCCTGGCTTGCTCCCATCCCCTTGTGAAGAGACTTTCACAATCTTTGCTCTAGAGTTCTTTCCCAGCTCCTCTGCAGACCTTCCCTCCCCCAAGAAGGCTGACAAGATCAGGGACATCAGGGAAAGGACATCTGGACAACAAACACCTCTGCCCCAAAGAGGCCAGGCTGGAACCACCAGATGCCCTCCTCTTAAGAAAATAAACCAGGAAATAGAAACAGAATATGGCACTTTGCAATGGAACATAAGCTGAAGAATCACATACAAAGCCACGAATGAACTACTGTCAGGTTATGAGGTACCTGAAGCTGTGAGGTCAAATAGAGACAGCAGGGTAAAGCACATGGATGTTATTAGGAGGAGGAGGTAACACACGAAGAAAGAAAGAACATAAGTTCTCGCTAATCCATTCATTCCTTAAGCAAATATGAGACTACTATGAGTCACACTCTATGCCCGTGAGTGTCCAGCAAAGAAAACAAGGGAGAATGGTCCTGACTTAATGGAGTTAACAGGCTAATGATTTCCAAACAGCAGTTTGTGACCCATCTGTGGATCATAAAATCAATTTAGTGGATTATGATCAGACTTTTTAATCAAGTAGAAGAAAAAAATAACAGATTTCATCAAACATGAATTATTTCATAAATTTCACTATTTCTTAAATTTCATAATTTAAGAATTATTTCATAAAAATTTTACTTCAGCTTTTTTTTTTTTTTACCATTTATAAGTGTACTAGATTACAATGTAAATTTTATTTCTGTGAGTCCAACTACTGGCCTAATAAATAGTTAATTATGAAGATTCACAAACTTTCTGGACTTCCCTGGTGGCTCAGAGGGTAAAAGCATCTGCCTACAATGCAGGAGAACAGGGTTCAATCCCTGGGTCAGGACAATGCCCTAGAGAAGGAAATGGCAACCCACTCCAGTACTCTTGCCTGGAAAAATCCCATGGACAGAGGAGCGTGGTAGGCTACAGTCCATGGGGTCACACAGAGTCAGACTCGACTGAGGGACGTCACTTTCTTTCACTTTCTTTCACAAACTTTCTGAGGTACCTCTAGGATTCTAAGTTGTGTTCCAGTTGCACGAAATCTGAGTCTACTGAGTTTTCACCTCTTTTTGGTACTTTCCTGTTCAGCATTTCCTAGGTATCAATGGCTGTAAATCAAAAATTCTTATTTCCTTATTCCTACACTACAAGTATCTTCAAAACCTTTCTCACTACTGGGAAAAAATTCAGAGTCCATTATCTGCACCCCCCTCAAAGAACTTAATTAATTTTATTTATATGTGATTTTATCTACTATGTATAATATATATAAGTAATTCAGCTGACTAAAAATATATTTTGTTTATAAATAGAGCTTTTTTATGTATATTTTATATTAAACAAATTTATAAATGTATAGAGAAGTCTCAGCTCATACTGCTTATTTAGCATTCAGGGAACAAAGTAGGCACTGCTCAAAAATTATTCAACTCAAATAGAAAAGCCTCATAAATTCTGATGTTAAAAAAAAAAAATTCTGACGTTCAGTTGTACCCTTTTTCAAAGTTTGTCAGAATAAAGTGCAAGGGGAAATCTGTTTTCAAAGAGTTCACGTATGTGCATATGTCATAGAAGTATTAATATCTTGCTCTAGAGGGCAGAACTAAGACACATTAGGCAAAGTTACAAGGAATATGATCTCAGGTGACTACAAAGGTATAACCTGTAATAACCACAACTGTCCCATAGTCTTCATTATAAGGTAATGAGTTCCTTTTTATTAGATGTAGTCTGGTTAAAGCTCAATAACTGTGTGTTAAGATATCATGAAGATTAATAGCACTGGGTAACAACAAATCACAACTGCTGATAATTGTACATACAAGCTCTCCAACTTGATCAACTATTTGTTGTACTGGTAAGCCCACTGCTCCCTCCAGGAGCTTCAGTGCTGACAAGCCTTTGATTTCAGTATGAATTCTTCAAGGTGGAGGGATGCACTACAAGTGAAGGGGGATCAGAAGCTCACGCCAGGTCTCTAAATCTCCGCCAGTGATTCATCTTAATCTTTTAAACTCTGCAAGATCATTACCAATTAGGATCTAGGAGCTGATAAGTATTTAATGTCCTTGAAACTCCCTCCTCACAGAATTTTCAGGGCTCCAAAATGCTATCTCTTGCCTTAAGCAAAACCACCTGCATTACTGATATGCTGTAAAAATGGATGGAAGAGAGATGAACCAATAGCTTATTTGCTTTCACATTTAATGTAATTGGTTGTCCTTACCTTACCTACCCAAGCAATGCTTCCTCGCTATTTATGTGGCTCACTGCACTGACTCTATGAGAGCATTTAACCCAATGATATCATTACAGATGTAAAAATCTGTTTCCATCACAAGACTATGAACCCAAAGATGTTAGAACGTCATTACCATATCTATAATGCCAGCACTCCACACAATACTTGGCATACAATTAGGTACTCAAAAATGCTGAATAAACCATCCTAATAGTAAAAAAATCACTATGGTATTATCATGAAATAAAGAAAAAGATGATATAATTTGTGATATTTAAATGACATTTGCAAAATACAGCTGAAAGGAGAACATGTAGTGCTACCTAAAAGAAAAATCTCATTTAAGAACTTTATATTTATACTAAAATAACTATTTCTTATAACATTTCTAAACCATAAACGATGTTTTCATTAACTGCACTATTAACAGGCATTTCTGTTTAAAAGTTAAGATGGCTTGCCATTTTTACATCAAATACCAACTCTTAAATATATATTAACCTTCAAGGGCATTCATTAAATGAATACCACTCCCACAGTAAATATACTTTGCTAATGAAAGGTAATCAAGAAGCAAAAACTCAGAAAGGGAAATGCTTTAAAGAAAACAAACGCATCCATCACAGTACTCAAATTAACATCAATACCATTGCATTAAAATAAATGAAAGGAACCATATCCACTCTGGATACGCCTGTTATAATCATGTACTTGTTATGTTTGGCTCAAAGAAAGGATATTTTCCTAAGAAGTCAAACAGATGAGTAGATGGACTTTTTCATAACACTATCCTTTTATCTGCTTTCAACGTGCATATGATTCTTTCTACAAAAGTTTTTTAACTCCTAAGTTTCTCGCTCATTAGAAATTTTAAGTATGGGGTTCCAAATTAAATGACTACTATCACACGGCTGAAAGTTAGACGTAATTTTGACAAAATGACAAGATTTCAAAATAGAAAATACTTTAAAAACATAAAATAACTATCTACTATACTTGGTTAAGGTGCTAAAGTTTCATTACCATATCCAGTAAATGCATGTCACTGTTCTTCACGTTTCGACCTGGGCTTAATAACATTCCAAAACATCTGAAAATATTGGGGGGAAAAAAAGAAGAAATGAGGTATCAAGAATATATAGAAGCCCAGTGAGCAAAAGCCTTTTAATAGTAACTATACAATCTGTCTAGCTCTATACTTACAAATAACTTTTTTTAGAGAAACATCACAAATAAGAATCCATCAAGATACATAATAAAATCACACAGAAATAAATTATTTAAATTCCCAGATCTCTATTTCTGCTTCTGAAAGATTACCAATGAACAGAAACTGTGATAAAAATAGCCACAAATTGTTAACTGAAACAAAATACAGTACTGAGACATGAACTAATTTCTAGGTAAAAATTAGAGATTGTTTGCCTTAGAGTTATTCCAAACATATTGATCAAGATCAACTAATATAATTAAAATAAAAGAAAACTTAGAAAAAAATTAGAATAAAACACTGTACTCTCTCTTTGCATCAAGCCAGATTAATACAATCAATCACCTGGCCCTCAACAGTCATGTTCACTGAGTGGACTATCAATACTATATCTTCAGTTTGAAAAAAAAAAAGTCATATGAAACTCATTACTAAAAAATGCTATTATACTAGTGAAGATACTATCCAGCATATAATCTATTATTAACTACTTATTCTGTGCCTCCTGATGCTGAGGAAGTTTTAGGAATCCAATTAACACTATCACTTTATTTGTAAAGGGTTTTCATCAACTATAAAATTCAGTTAAACCTAACATTTCTTTATATTTGTTATGATATCATTATTTTTTCTTTATTGTTAGGAAACATAAACTCCAGAAAAGTTAATTTACTTAAACTCATATGGCTATTACATACCTCTTGTACTCAAGAAGCAAATGTGATCTATCTACAGTGCACCTCTCTCTGCCAACAATGTATACCCACACTTACTAGAATAGAGTAGTTTTTATTACAGTTTTCCAAACATTAAAAATATGCTATGGAGCATTTTACAAAAGGAGTAAAGAATATAAACAAACTAAATATAAGATTTTTTAAATTTCAAAATAATGGCAGCTGAGCAGTCAATACTAAACCTGATCCTTGTTTTCCAAAGGTTTACTTTTCCAATGGCACGGTTTTTCCTTCCATAAACAAGACAAGAGAGTGGTCCTATGCAAATATGAGCTTAGTAAGTGGTAAAACAAAAAAAAATTTACTTCCTGTAAATATTTGAGGATACCTTCCAGAAGTCATGTAAAAATGATCAAATATATAAACAAAGATACAACAAAGTCAGTAAGTTTTGAGGAAAACCTTCCAAACACACTATTGTAGCAGTGAGCAAAATATAATCAATGAAAATAGAGATAATTATAACCTAATACTCATAATTTTAATATGATTCCTATACATTGCTATGAACTATCTTTGAACTCAAAGACAGTTTGAGTTTGAACAAACTTTGAACAAACTTGGAACAAACACTGTCTATACAAATTAAATATTAATCAGCCACTTTATTGTATTATTTCTAATTGTGCCTTAAATTATTTATAACTACAGAAGACAGTGTAGAGATTCCTTTAAAAACTAAGAATAGAACTGCCACACAACCCAGCAATCCCACTGCTGGGCATACGCCCTGGGGAAACCAGAATTGAAGGAGACAAATGTACCCCAATGTTCACTGCAGCACTGTTCACAATAGCTAGGACATGGAAGTAACACAGAAGTCCATCAGCAGACAGTGGATAAAGGAGTTGTGGTACAAATGCACAATGGAATATTCCTCAGCTGTAAAAAGGAATGCATTTGAGTCAGTTCTAATGAGGTGGATGAAATTGGTGCCTATTATACAGACTGAAGTGAGTCAGAAAGAGAAAAACAAATACTGTATATTAATGCATGTATATGGAATGGTTTTTTCCAGTAACCATGTGTGGATGTAAGAGTTGGACTATAAAGAAACCTTAGCGTCAAAGAATTGATGCTTTTGAACCGTGGTGTTGGAGAAGACTCTTGAGAGTCCCTTGGACTGCAAGGAGATCCGACTAGTCCATCCTAAAGGAAATCAGTCCTGAGTATTCACTGAACGGACTGATGTGGAAGCTGAAGCTCCAATACTTTGGTCACCTGATGCGAAGAACTGAGTCATTGGAAAAGACCCTGATGCTGGGAAAGATTGAAGGCAGGAGGAGAAGGGGAAAACAGAGGATGAGATGGTTGGATGGCATCACTGACTCAATGGACATGAAGTCTGAGCAAGCTCTGGGAGTTGGTGATACACAGAGAAGACTGGCGTGCTGCAGTCCATGGGGTCACAAAGAGTCAGACACAACTGAGCAACTGAACTGAACTGAACTGATGGAATTTAGACACTCCTACAGGCAGGGCAGCAAAGGAGACACAGATGGAAAGAACAGACTTTTACACTCAGTGGGAGAAGGCAAGGGTGGGATGAGTTGAGAGAATAACAGTGAAACATGTACATTATAGCGCAAGTATGATGTATGAAGCACGGCACCCAAAGCTGATGCTCTGGGACAACCCAGAGGGATGGAGTGGGGAGGAAGGAGAAAGGGGAGTTCAGGATTGGGGGACACATGTATACCTGTGGCCAATTCATGTTGATGTATGAAAAAAACTATCACAATACTGAAAAAGCAATTATCCTCCAATTAAAATAAATTCATTAATTTAAAACAACTTAGTTTCTCCAAGTCAGGTCAATGAGGACAGAGACATGTCTCACATTCTCTACATATTTTGTTTCAGCTTGCATCTCTCATGGGTGTTTTACAAATGATTTTTCCTATTATAGGATTTGGGGTTGGTTTATTTATTTACTTATTTATTTTTTTATTTGGTTGTGATATATCTTACTTGTGGCATGTGGGATCTAGTTCCCTGATGAGGGATCGAATCCGGGCCCCCTGAATTGGAAGCAGAGAGTCTTACTCACTGGACCACCAAGGAAGTCCCAATTATGGGTTTTTAAGTTACAAAGGGCCTTCCTTGTAGCTCAGCTGGTAAAGAATCTTCCTACAATGCAGAAAAACTGGGTTCGATCCCTAGGTTCAGAAGATCCCCTGGAGAGGGGAAAGGCTACCTACTCCAGTATTCTGGCCTGGAGAATTCCATGGACTGTATGGTCCATGGGGTCGCAAAGAGTTGGACACGAACGAGCGACCTTCACTTTCATTTAAGTTACAAAACTATCATATAGTCACTGTAAAAAGCTAAAGAACACCAAAGTGTGTAGGGAATTTCTCCTTCGTCTCTAATCTCAGCCACCTCAGGAACCAATACTAAGAGTTTAGCAAGTATCATCCCTACTTTTCTTTTGCTTGTTTTAAAAATTAAAGTTCTATACCGTGTTTGTCAGGTTTCCCTGATAGCTCAGTTGGTAAAGAATCCTCCTGCAATGCAGGAGACCCCAGTTTGATTCTTGGGTAGGGTAAGAGCCCCTGGAGAAGGGACAGGATACCCACTCCAGTATCCCTGGGCTTCCCTTGTGGTTCAGCTGATCAAGAATCCACCTGCAATATGGGAGACCTGAGTTCTATCCCTGGGTTGGGAAGATCCCCTGGAGAAAGGAAAGATACTCACTCCAGTATTCTGTCCTAAATAATTCCATAGACTGTATAGTCCATGGGGTTGCCAAGTCAGACACAGCTGAGCAACTTTCACTTCACTGTTTGTCAACACGAAGTGACAACAGTGTATAACCTTAGTGAAAGCACCTATCCGCTTGGGCCTTTGCTTCCTCTTCTACAAAACAGAAGACGTACAACACATGAACTCTAAGGATTCTTCCAGCATTAAACCTGTATAATTGTTTTCTATCAAGCTATAATAGTCATTTCCAAAATTATATTTCATTAAAGCACAACAGGTTTCCTATGGAGACAAGCTGGGTCTATTAGGAATAACATCTCAGTAATTAGATATTATTAGTACCACAAACACCTAATGTGAATATTAAGTGCTTCATTAGGGAATTCAAAGCATTCAACCTTCTCTTATTAACTCTATAAATAATGTTTTCAGCAAACTGCTATTACACCTATTTTTTTCAAGGAGCTCACAATCTAGTATGGGAGGAAAATAATAGACAATTACAACCTGTATGGTAAGTTCTATGATAACTGTTAGTACAGAAGGACAGAGAAAACACAACTAACATTATTTATTGACCCAAAATTTGAAATCAAACCTCCTGAGAATAAGATGATGGTGTTATCATATTAATAATTACCATATTATAGCAGTTGTTTATTGAATGTTTTCAGACATTTACTATATTGTTGCATTCACATTTTAAAACAACCTCCATACAACAAATGATAAAATTTGTTTCCAGAAAGTAGAAGTGATTTGCTCAAAAAACATAACTATTGGGCCATGACTCTGACTCCAAAACTGCATAGTCACTTAACGTTATAATTTGTCACTTTCTGGCCTATCAGTCAATGTTGTTCAACTGCTAAGTCATGACCAACTCTTTGCAATCCCATGGACTTCAGCATGCCAGGCTCTTCTGTCCTTCACAATCTCCTGGAGTTTGCTCAAATAATATCCATTGAGTAGGGGATGCTATCTATTTCATCCTCTGCTGCTACTGCTGCTGCTGCCCCCTCTAATTTTGCCTATCATAAAAAAATTATAAATTCCTAGTGTGATCCTTGGCAAGTCACACACTTCAAAGCCTCACTTTCCACATTTCTGAAACACAAATATACCTGCCTATAGTTTCACTATGTTAACATACAGTTAAAATGAAAAAATTTCACAGGGAAAGGACACTGCAAACTCTAGAGTAGTTGCCAATTACACATTATATGGAACAATGGATTGGTTCAAAAATGGGAAAGGGGTACGTCAAGGCTGTATATGGTCACCCTTATATGCATATTACAACATGCAAATACCGGGCTCAATGAATCACAAGCTGGAATCAAGATTGCCAGGTTCAGTTCAGTTCAGTTCAGTTGTTCAGGTGTGTTCGACTCTTTGCGACCCCATGGACTGCAGTACGCCAAGCTTCCCTGACCATCACCAATTCCAGGAGCTTGCTCAAATTCATGTCCATTGAGTCGGTGATGCCATCCAACCACCTCATCCTCTGTCAACCCCTTCTCCTCCCACCGTCAATCTTTCCCAGCACCATAGTCTTTTCCAGGGACTCCGTTCTTCACATCAGGTGGCCAAAGTATTGAAGTTTCAGCTTCAGCATCAGTCCTTGCAATTAATATTCATGACTAATTTCCTTTAGGATTGACTGATTGGATCTCCTTGCAGTCCAATGGACTCTTAATAGTCTTCTCCAACACCACAGTTCAAAAGCATCAATTTTTCAGTGCTCAGCTTTCTTTATAGTCCAACTCTCACACCCATACATGACTACTGGAAAAACCATAGCATTGACTAGACAGACCTTTGTTGGCAAAGCAATGTCTCTGCTTTTTAATATGCTGTCTAGGTTGGTCCAAGGAGTAAGCGTCTTTTAATTTCATGGCTGCAGTCACCATTTGCAGTGACTCTGGAGCCCAAAAAATAAACTCTGTCACTGTTTCCCCATCGATTTGTCATGAAGTGATGGGACTGGGTGCCATAATCTTAGTTTTCTGAGTGTTGAGCATTAAGCCAACTTTTTCACTCTCCTCTTTC
The DNA here is from genome assembly GCF_023699985.2 of Odocoileus virginianus. Lineage (NCBI taxonomy): Eukaryota > Metazoa > Chordata > Mammalia > Artiodactyla > Cervidae > Odocoileus > Odocoileus virginianus. Next base: position 24,092,110 of record NC_069684.1, read on the forward strand.
ACTTTCATCAAGAGGCTCCTTAATTCCTCTTCACTTTATGCCAAAACAGTGTTATCATCTGTGTATCTGAGGTTATTGATATTTCTTCTGGCAATCTTGATTCCAGCTTGTGCTTCATCCAGCCCAGAGTTTCTTTTGATGTACCCTGCAATAAGTTAGATAAGCAGGGTGACAAAATACAGCCCTGACATACTCCTTTCACAGTTTGGAACCAGTCTGTTGTTCCATGTCCAGTTCTAACTGTTGCTTCCTGACCTGCATACACATTTCTCAGGAGGCAGGTCAGGTGGTCTGGTAATCCTATCTCTTTCAGAATTTTCCACAGTTTGTTATGATCCACACAGTCAAGGACTTTGGCATAGTCAATAAAGCAGAAGTAGATGTTTTTCTGGAACGCTCTTGCTTTTTCGATGATACAGCAGATGTTGGCAATTTATCTCTGGTTCCTCTGCCCTTTATAAATCCAGCTTAAACATCTGGAAATTCATGGTTCATGTACTGTTGAAGCCTTACTTGGAGAATTTTCAGCCTTACTTTACTATCATGTGAGAAGAGAGCAACTGTGTGGTAGTTTGAGCATTCTTTGGCATTGCCTTTCTTTGGGATTGAAATGAAAAGTGACATTTCCATTCCTGTGGCCACTGTTGAGTTTTCCAAATTTGCTGGCACGTGGAGTGCAGCATTTTCAAAGCATCATCTTTTAGGATTTGAAATAGCTCAACTGGAATTCCATCACCTCCACTAGCTTTGTTCATAGTGAAGCTTCCTAAGGCCCACTGGACTTCACATTCCAGGATGTCTGGCTCTAGGTGAGTGATCACACCATTGTGATTATCTGGGTCCTGAAGGCCTTTTTTGTATAGTTCTTCTGTGTATTCTTGCCACTTTTTCTTAATATCTTCTGCTTCTGTTAGCTTCATACCATTTCTGTAGATTTCCAGGAGAAATATCAATAATCTCTGATATGCAGATGACACTGCCATTATGGCAGAAAGGAGGAATTAAACAGCCTCTTGATGAAGGTGAAAGAGGAGAATGAAAAACCTGGCTTGAAAATCAACATTCAAAAAACAAAGATCATAGCATCCAGTTCCATTTCTTTACAGCAAATAGATAGGGAAAACAACGGAAACAGTGACAGACTTTATTTTCTTGGGCTCCAAAATCACTGTGGAAGGTGACTGCAGCCATGAAATTAAAAGACACTTTGTTCCTTGGAAGAAAAGCAATGACAAACCTAGACAGTGTATTAGAAAGCAGTGACACCACTTTGCCTAGAAAGGTCGTTATAGTCAAAGCTATTGTTTTTCCATGTATGGATGTGAGAGCTGGACAATATTAAAGGCTGAGCATCAAAGAACTGATGCCTTCAAACTTTGGTGTTGGAGAAGACTCTTGAAAGTCCCTTGGACAGCAAAGAGATCAAACCAGTCAGTCCTAAAGGAAATCAACCCTGAATAGTCATTGGAAGTGCTGAAGCTGAAGATCCAATACTTCGGCCACCTGATGCGAAGAGCTGACTCACTGGAAAAGATCTTGATTCTGGGAAAGACTGAAGGCAGGAGAAGGGGATGACAGAGGACGAGATGGTTAGATGGCATCATCAACTCAATGGACATGAGTTTGAGCAAGTTCCAGGAGATGGTGAAGGACAGGGAAGCCTTGCATGCTGCAGTCCATGGTGTCCCAGAGTCAGCCACGACTGAGCGACTGAACAATAACTGCCAATATTATTAAGTGAAGTTTGACCTTCCACACTGCCCAGTGAGTCTTTTCCTCAAAACAGAGCTTGAAACAGCTTTGAACACCAAGTTAGCTTCTATATGGGCTTCCTGGGTGGGTCAGTGGTAAAGAATCTGCCTGTCAATGCAGGAGACCTGGGTTCAATCCCCGGGTAGGGAAGATCCCCTGGAGAATCCAATGGCAACTCACACCAGTATTTTCGCCTGGGAAATCCCATGGACAGAAGGAGCCTGGTAAACTACAGTCCATGGGGTCACAAACCAATAAATGACTAAACCAACCAACCAAAGCATCCATACAAACAACAAAAACTCTGCATATCTTGTATGGCTTTAGGCTTAATTGATGGAGAAAAGGAGGGGAAAAAAAGGATTATATGTTAATGTCCTGCAATAATAGAAAACTATTTTTTTTTTACTTTTTTAGTCCATAAAAATCATAATTCTACATATCTCCATGAAGACCATGGATAAAAAGGAGGAAAAGAAACGGAAAAGAGGAAGGGAACTGACCAGTATCAGTTAAAGAACACTGTCTCTTACTAAACTAAACTTGTGCTATTAAAAATGAGAAAGTGACAGTATGACAGAATAAACAGAACTACAACAAAGAAGAAAAGCTAAAACAGTGTGGAGATTTCTTAAAAAGCTGGAAATAGAACTGCCATATGACCCAGCAATCCCACTTCTGGGCATACACACCAAGGAAACCAGATCTGAAAGAGACATGTGCACCCCAATGTTCATCGCAGCACTGTTTATAATAGCCAGGACATGGAAGCAACCCAGATGCCCATCAGTAGACGAATGGATGAGGAAGCTGTGGTACATATACACCATGGAATATTACTCAGCCATTAAAAAGAATTCATTTGAATCAGTTCTAATGAGATGGATGAAACTGGAGCCCATTATACAGAGCGAAGTAAGCCAGAAAGATAAAGACCATTACAGTATACTAACACATATATATGGACTTTAGAAAGATGGTAATGATAACCCTATATGCAAAACAGAAAAGAGACTCAGATGTATAGAACAGACTTGTGGACTCTGGGAGAAGGCGAGGGTGGGATGTTTCAAGAGAACAGCATTGAAACATGTATATTATCTAGGGTGAAACAGATAACCAGCCCAGGTTGGGTGCATGAGACAAGTGCTCGGGCCTGGTGCACTGGGAAGACCCAGAGGGATCGGGTGGAGAGGGAGGTGGGAGGGGGGACTGGGATGGGGAATACATGTAAATCCATGGCTAATTCATTTCAATGTATGACAAAAACTACTGTAATGATGTAAAGTAATTAGCCTCCAACTAATAAAAATAAATGGAAAAAAAAAATTTGAAAATCCAAAAAAAAAAAGAAAAGCTGTAATTCTATCATAATTTTAAAATACACAAAAACTCTAGAAAACTAAATAATTTCATAAAATTGGAATCCTAGCCAACTTATAGAAGGTAAAGCAAAAAAGATAGTTGGAAAAGTCTTCTATATAAGAACTGTTGGAATTATTTTTTCCCTTATTAAAGTTATCAGGTAGAAAAAGATATACAGGCATTCCTCACTATACACAGCAGTGTGGAAACATAAAAATAACCATACAAGCTGAAACTGCATTGTGATCTTATAAACAATGGGAAATATTATGATTGTCCTGTGACCTGTAAATATTTTGTCAAAACTTTAAAAACTCTCATCAGTTACAAATACATAGGGAAATTTTTTAAAAAATAAAACTATGATTTAGTACTTTATATTTTAAAGTACTTAGAAATATTGAAAATTGAAATATTTTATTTCTTTGAATTGTTTAAACAGTGTTTACATGGAAAAGACCCTGATGCTGGGAAAGACTGAAGGCAAAAGGAGAAGACGGTGGCAAAGGATGAGATGGTTGGATAGCATCACTGACTCAATGGACATGAATGTGGGCAAACTCCGAAGATGGTGAGGGACAGGGAGGCCTGGCATGCTGCGGTCCATGGGATCACAAAGAGTCAGACACAACTTAGTGAGTGAACAACAACAAAACAGTGTTTTGCTTTCTTCTCATGTGATAAACAATACAGAATAAGCATTTTTTTCCTATGCCTTGGCAAACTGTCATACTCCTTTCTATCTGTGAATAAGCTTCCAGTATTTTATCTGTTGCACTTTTACATCTCTAAGAGCTCCTTTAACATCAAGTTTTTGCTAGTTTGACCTCCCAAGACATTCATCCTTTTCATCAAACCACTTGCCTTATTTATGTTGATAAGTTCATCTTCACTAAGCTCTTCTGGCTGTATACCTAGTGTAAACCTACTGCCAACATTCCCATGGTCAGCTATTCTTCTATAACTCCACTTATGCACTATTCAAATCCTGCCAAGTTATTTGCACGGTGCAGTGAATGTTTTGCCACACTACACAAATACAACTCACTGTTACTTCCTGTTAGGATGTGTGAATGTTTTCAATTGTATGCCTTCATGTCATATCTCTTCCAAAATTCAGCTAAAGAAATTGTATGATCTCCAGTTTCTTATAATTAACATATATTTCAGTGTTGCAACTAACTGCAAAACTGTGGCATGAAGACTAGCAAAACCTGGATTTTATTTTTTACCGCAGTCTTCAATCCAGCATAAAAATAAAACACTCCATTTCAATCATAAGAAGCTTTCTATTCCTAGTGAAATTTAAACTAAAAAATGTTGAAATGCCTTTATCATGTCTTTGTTGTATATCAGACTTTTCCAATATGCTTCATACTGTAACCTCATGCAGAGCTAGGTCTCATCTGATCTTCATTTTGCTGTCATCATTTTCTTTTTTTTAAATTTTTTATTGAAGTTGATTTACTGCAGTCACCATTTTCAAATCTTCTAAGATAACATGCAATTTCATTTTCAATATTATCACTTTTCCTTTATTTGCTGCATTCATCTTTGTTGGCTACCTCTTTCCATTATTCATTATTATAAAACGTTACATGGGTTTATCATTGAGAGACCAAGAAGGCAAAACAACACACTTGGCTGTCTATGAATGAACTAAACAACATATACACCATAACCTACTTTATACTTTGAAATAAGTGACGTTAACAGTCACTGGATAAGCATTTATGTAGTGACTGTGAACTGAAGTCAAATAATTTAACTGAAATTAACTGAAGTTAATTTCAGTTAACAAATTTAACTGAAGTTAAATAATTTGACCAAATCACTGTAGAGCAGGGTTTCAAACCCAGATGAGGGGATTCCATAGATGTGAACCTTAAAAATGTTGCTAACAGCAAAGACTACATTTTATGCAATTACTCACAATTAATATACCATGGTTAACAAAAATTTGAACCATGTGTCTGGGGGACTGGTATTCTTTAACTAAACCATGGTAACATAAATCCATGCATATCATATCTGCAGAACAAAGACTGCATGCATATACACGTAGGTTCCAAATAAATGTAGCCAACGTTTTGCCTTCTCAGAGGGGTATTTTACTCTAATTCTGCAGGCTATTCTGATTTCCGGTTATCACTCACAAAGCACCAGCAGTCTCAGAAAACAGCATGACTGCGATAGTCCTATTAGTACCACCAATACTAATGGTACTGGTATGAGCAGTATAGCAAGCATTTATTTGTTTCAGGGACTATTTCAAATACTTAGCAAGTATCACCTAATTTTATCCTTCCAACATTCTTACCAGGTATCATTCACAATTTACAAACTAGAAACTACAAACTAGAATTTACAAACTACAAACAAACTGAAGCACAGAGAAGTTAAATAATTTGACCAAATCACTGTAGAGCAGGGTTTCAAACCCAGATGAGGGGATTCCATAGATGTGAACCTTAAAAATGTTGCTTGCTTCAGTGCCTTCAATAATAGAAATAATATTTCATCATTAGGAATTATACTCATCAGCAAGATTTAAAAGTTGGTTATTTTTTCTTTTCATTCATCAGGTAGGAAATTTTATTTGTTCCCCAAAGATTTTTAGAACACGAAGACTAATTACTGTGAAAAAAAATTTTTAATGGATGCTTAGGATTGTCTTAAATCTGCTACCAGTGCAGAGAATTTAACCTATAGGAAAGTTATGAAAGAACAGATGGTATCTTTAGGTCTATTCCTGAAAAAAGTATCTGTCAATAAGCTTCAAGAAAATACAACAACCTCCACACCATCCTTGGACAATAATGTCCCATTAACTCTCACACTCGTAATGGATAAAAATTTCAAATGCAGAGCCACGATTCAAATATGAATACTTTTTACTAACTCTCTTCAAATTAAAAAAATGAGAAATTAGCTATAGTTAAAAATATATATTAAAAATGATTACAACAATCAAAATCTAAAACTTGGCTTAATCACTGCTAAAAACATTTAGTAAATCAATTATTTTGCTTTATTATTCAATGGTAGTAATACAGGAAATTTGGGTAGTGATACATTTGGGCTTCTGCATGTATCAGGTTTATACATCAAAATAATCAAAAGCCAAACTACAAATATTTTTATAAATGAGTATAACTATAAATATAATTTTAAAACATCAAAAACAAAGAAAAATAACATTTTCTCCCTATACTGCTGGTTAACAAGCGCCCATTTTCTCTTTCATAAACATAAGCTGGAGTTGAGCCAAACAACAGCAAAAAAATTACAAACTCAATTTGATGAGAGAGTTTAAGGCATGAGCAAGTTAGCATGCATGCTTAGTCGCATCCAACTCTTTGCAACCCCATGGACTGTAGCCCACCAGGCTGCTCTGACCATTGAATTTTCCAGGCAATAATATTGGAGTGGGTGGTCATATCCTTCTCCAGGGAATCTTTCTGACCCAGGGATCAAATCTGTGTCTCTTCTGTCTTCTGCATTGGCAGGTGGATTCTTTTCCACTGTGCCACCTGGGAAGCCCTATAAGTAAGTTTACTTTTTAACAAAATAAAATACTAGTGATTCCACCTGGAGTTCCTGCTCCTTTTTCTTTTTCTTCTAATTATTTTTCTTTTACCAACATTTTCACCTATGTCTATTCACATATTTTTCTTTATCCCTTTCCTCAAGAGTTTTATCTTTCTTTATATAGTTGGAAGTAGAGCGGATATGATTTACTGATGAATTAGATGTTCAGTGAAAGAAAAAGAAGTCAAGGATGACTCCAAGTTCTCAATCTGAGTAACTGGAAAGATCAGACTATAAATCATAATGCTGGGGGAGACTACAGGAGGGACAGGTTTGTGACAGTCGGGGGTCTAGACTTTCAGCGTAGTGATTTTGAGACACCAAAGGAGTAGAGCTGCAGGATACATGAATGAGGAACATAGAGGTCTGAGACCTCAGGTGAAAGATGAAAAGTTGGAAGTTACCTATTTTACAGATATATTTAAAGGAATTAGACTGGATGAGTTAACCTCAGGAGTGAGTGTGGTAGCAGAAAGAACAGAATCACATCAAAGAAGGCAAAATGGATTAAAACGGCAAGGATTATTTCAGCAATGCTGAAGGTGGACTGTAGGAAAAAGGCTCCTGGAAAGAGAACGAAGAACTCAAGAGTACCCTGCTTTACTGTTTCTGGTACACAAGACAAGGAAGGGGCAGTATTACTAGAGTAATGAGGAGTTCTGAGTATCCTCTTACTATTTCTGATAGGGAGATGGAAGGGAAACAGAACATGAGTGTGGAGGAGGATCTACTTGAAGTGCATCAAGAAAAACTTATTCTGGGTGTCTGAAGACATTTTCAGGTGGTACGTTTCCAAAACTATAAACCCAAGTATATTTACTATATATTATCATCAACTCATTACTCATTGCTCCTCTGAAGACAAGGTGCAGAAAAGCTATTCTATATCCTCATAAAGAGACCTTCAATTAGGCAAATACTCATTTGCTGTAATCAATAAAAGCCACACACGCGCGCGGAAATAGTTATCTTAAATGTGATTTCTGGATGATAAACTAGTCACAACGAAATGCTCTCCAAGACCACTCAAGGAGTGGTGACTTGCGACGAGGACTCACAGGACTCAGCATACAGCTGTACTTGGGCTCAGGACATAGCAGAGTGAACAAATACAAAGCAAAACTGGCAAAGGGAAAAGGCACACAGGGTGAAGTTCAGAGGAAACTAGGCACAGACTCCAAGAGTACTCTTCCTGGGGAGTCACACAGAGGACACACTTTCCCATCAATGAGTTGTGACATGTGAGAAATGACACATCACATATGTGACACGCTCACAGACAAGAGTCTGTTTTTCTCAAGACTAATCACATAGGCATCCTCTGCCTAGCATATACCAAAATCCCAGATTCCATAAGGAAAGCAGGAGCCCAAGACAAACCACATTGTTCGTACTAAGTGGCATAATAAGTCACTAGTCTCAGTTCTAAGAATGGTGGAAACCATCCCCAAAGCCAGCTTTCAAACTGCCAGACAAGAACCAACCTTATGAGCACAACTTTCAGGAACAGTAGTTTCAGTCCTCTTTTGTTAACGCTTTTCTACACAGTCCTATTTTGGTGTTTATATTTTAAGCAAAAAAAAATTAATACTAAACAACATGATCTGCATGTAAAATAATTTGGGATTCCTCAGAAGCTCAATTCTACTTAAAACAGCTGAATCAAGTTATATGAAGCTCTGACTAGTTATCAAAAGGATAAGAATTTTCTATGTACAGAGAAAAAACAGAATAATTTACCTAAACATATGAACCTTAAAGAAAACAGGTAAAGAACAATTTAAAAAATAACAGGAAAAGCCAGGCTTCAACAATACATGAACCGTGAACTTCCAGGTGTTCAAGCTGGTTGTAGAAAAGGCAGAGGAATTAGAGATCAAATTTCCAACATCTGCTGGATCATCAAAAAAGCAAGAGAGTTCCAGAAAAACATCTATTTCTGCTTTATTGACTATGCCAAAGCCTTTGACTGTGTGAATCACAATAAACTGTGGAAAACTCTTCAAGAGATGGGAACAACAGATCACCTGACCTGCCTCTTGAGAAACCTGTATGCAGGTCAGGAAATAACAGTCAGAACTGGACATGGAACAACAGACTGGTTCCAAATAGGAAAAGGAGTCCATCAAGGCTGGATATTGTCACCCTGCTTATTTAACTTCTATGCAGAGTACATCATGAGAAACGCTGTGCTGGAAGAAGCACAAGCTGGAATTAAGACTCCTGGGAGAAATATCAATAACCTCAGATATGCAGATGACACCACCCTTATGGCAAAAGTGAAGAACTAAACAGCCTCTTGATGAAACTGAAAGAGGAGAGTGAAAAAGTTGGCTTAAAGCTCAACATTCAGAAAACTAAGATTATGGCATCCGGTCCTATCACTTCATGGCATATAGATGTGGAAAGAGTGGAAACTGGCTGACTTTATTTTTCTAATTCCAAAATCACTGCAGATGGTGACTGCAGCCATGAAATTAAGATGCTTACTCCTTGGAAGGAAAGTTATGACCAACCTAGACAGCATATTAAAAAGCAGAGACATTACTTTGCCAACAAAGGTCTAGCTAGTTAAAGCTATGGTTTTTCCAGTAGTCATGTATGGATGTGAGAGTTGGACCATAAAGAAAGCTGAATGCTGAAGAATTGATGCTTTTCAACTGTGGTGTTGGAGAATACTCTTGAGAATCCCTTGGACTGCAAGAAGATCCAACCAATCTATCCTAAACGAAATCAGTTCTGAGTGTTCATTGGAAGGACTGATGCTGAAGCTCAAACTCCAATACTTTGGCCACCTGATACGAAGAGCTGACTCATTTGAAAAGACCCTGATGCTGGGAAAGATTGAAGGCAGGAGGAGAAGGGGTCAACAGAGGATGAGATGGTTGGGTGGCATCAACGACTCGATGGACATGAGTTTGGGTAGACTCCGGCAGTTGGTGATGGACAGGGAGGCCTGGCATGCTGTGGTTCATGGGGTCGCAAAGAGTCGGACACGACTGAGTGACTGAACTGAACTGAAAAAGGATGACTAAACTTAGTAAAATGTATTAAAAATAGATAAAATCAAATTAATAATTAGAGCACAAATACAGTATTCCACACAGAAGATTTTTCACGTTTGTTAATTATTGCCTAAACTCCTACTAAATAAAAAGAACATTTTATGTAGTTCTTCCTCCTACTTCCTTTCAAATAAACCAAAATCTTTCAGAAAAAGGAAAATTATGTTGCCATTACAAATAAGAACAAAGTATTAGTAATTAAACAATGTTTACTAAGTGATATAAAATAATTTTATCTGTAGGTACAATAGCTCTCTTGGCTCGTCTCCCCAATAAAGTCATACAAAAGGGTCATATAGAAAAGCTTTAGAAGACCAGCAAGAAGCCCTGCTGCCTCTTATTAGCTGTTTCTTAGCAGGCAAAATAACATGCTTTAGTTCCTTCCTTTGCCAAAAAAGAGTAAATAAAAAGATAATTTTTTGTCTTCCCTGCTGGCTCAGTGGTAAAGAATCTGCCTACCAATGTAGGAGACATGGGTTTGATCCCTCATGCAGGAAGATCCCATACTTAGAAAACAAACTTACGGTTGCTGGGAGAAGGATGGGGAGAAGGGATAGTTAGGGAATTTGGGATGGACATGTACACACTTCTATATTTAAAATGGATAACCTAATGTATAGTACAGGGAACTCCGCTCAGTGTTATGTGGCAGCCTGGATGGGAGGCAAGTTTGGGGGAGAATGGATACATGTATATGTATGGCTGACTCC